>NC_063337.1:2539649-2603455 GCF_021869965.1 Rhincodon typus | reverse complement strand
GTCCATCATTCCTGGAACCATTGTCATGAATCTGTTCTGCTGACCCACTAAAGCTTTCCTATCTTTCCTAAAGTGTTGCACTCAGAAATGGGCACAGTACTCCAGTTGAGGGTGAAACAGTGTTGTATAAGGTTCACCTCGACTTCCTTATTTTTCTACACAGCACTCTGTTAACTGTTAACTGTTTTCTGTCCACAGATGCTGCCAGAGCTGCTGAGTTTCTCCAACAATTTTCTCCTTGCTTGTTCCTTACTTTTGTGATGTGCCCATTTTTTTAAACCTTGTGAACCCCTTCTCCTTTACTTGTTTCTCAACTTTCTAGGTCTGTCCTGCCACCTGTACAGATTTGTGCACATTTACCCCTAGGCTCCCTCTGCTCCTGCATCCCTTTAGAATTATACTTTTCATTTTGATTTGTCTGTCTTGTGCTTTCTATTAAAATGAATCCACCACTATTCTCTGCACTAAATTACATTTGCCTCTCCTTCACACATCCCACCAACCTTCAAGTGTTTATTCAATTCATTATTGAAGTTATAATTGAACCTGCTTTCACCACCTTCAATCTTGAAGCAGTTTCTCTTTATGTATTTCTCCAAAAATCATGGATGATTTTCAACACCATACAAAGGTAAAAGGTGTTAATGAATCCGAGACGGAATTCAGGAAGATGTGAAGGAGGAGGACTGCGACACATTATAGGAAAGTAACAGAGTTATGGAATTGAACAGCACAGACACAGACTCTTCAGTCCAGCTCATCCATGTCGACCAAATATCCTAAATAGATCTAGTCCTGTTTGCCAGCATTTGGCCCATATCCCTCTAAACCCTTCCTATTCATATACCCATCCAGATGCCTTATAGATGTTGTAATTGTACCAACCTCCTCCACTTCCCTAGCAGCTCATTCCATACATGTGCCACCCTCTGTGAATAAGTTCCCCCTCAGGTCCCTTTTAAATCTTTCCCCTCTCACCTTAAACCTATGCCCTCTAGTTTTGGTCTCTACTACCTGGAAAAAAGACCTCGGCTATTCACCCTATCCATGTCCCTCATGATTTTATAAACCTCCATAGGCCATCACTCCACCTCCGACGCAGCAGGCAAAATAGTCCCAGTCTATTCAGCCTCTCCCTATAGTTTAAACCCTATAGTTTCCCTATAGTTTACAGTTTTCTAGAAGTGGCCTAACCAATATCCTGTACAGCAACAACATGACCTCCCAACTCCTATACTCAATGCAGTGACCAATAAAGGCAAGTGTACCAAATGCCTTCCTCACTAACCTGCCTGCCTGTGACTCCACCTTAAAGGAACCATAAACTTGCCTTACCAAAGTGCCACACCTCACATTTATCTAAATTAAAGTCCATCTGCCACACCTTTGGCCATTGATCAAGATCCCATTCTACTCTGTGATAACCTTCTTGGAGGTTTAACAGGTTTAGCAGCCTTAAAAGTGGATGCATATGCAGGATAGATAAGATTTATCCCAAGCTGTTGAGGGAGGCAGGGAAGGAGATTGCAGGGACCGTGACAGTAATTTCCAAATTGTTTCTAGCCTCAGGTGAGGTGCTAACAAAATGGAGGACTGCTAACATTGCCCCAGCATTAAAGAGGGAGAGGAAAGGATAGATCAGATGATGGCAGAGAGATGTTTCTGTGACTGGAAGTCTGCTGCTACTGGGATTCCGCAGGGCTGGATCCTGGGGCCTTGGTGTTTACGGTGTATATTAATTACTAGGATTTAAATGTTGAGGGTATGATCTAGAAGTTTACAGATAACCTGAAAACTCTAGGGTGGGGTAAATAGAGAGGGGTATAGCTGTAAACTGCAGGAGAATATCAATAGACTGGCCAGGTGAGCAGAGCAGTGACAGAATTTAGCCTGGAAAAGGATGAGGTAATGCAGTTGGGGAGGGCCAACAAAGCAAGGGATTACACTATAAATGTTAAGACCCTGGAAAGTGTTGTATATCAGAGACACCTTGGATCACACATTCATACCTGAAGGTTGCAGGGCAGATAGATAAGGTGCTTATAAAGGCATATGGATATTTGCCTTTATTAGCTGAGGCATAGAATACAGGAGCAAGGAAGTTATGCTGGAACAATATAAAACGCTGGTTAGGCCACAGCTGGAGTATTGCATGTAATTCTAGTCGTCACATTATAGGCAGGATGTGATTGCATGTGAGAGGGTGCAGACAGGATTTACCAGGAAAAACCGAAAGAACTGCAAATGCTGTGAGTCAGGAACAAAAACAAAAGTTGCTGGAAGCTCAGCAGGTCTGGCAGCATCTGTGAAGAAAATATCAGAGTTAACGTTTTGGATCTGGTGACCCTTCCTCAGTTTTTGTTTGGGATTTACCAGAATGCTGCCTGGGTTGGAGGGTCTGAGCTGTGAGGAAGGATTTCTTGGGCTGGGATTGTTTTCCTTGGAGTAACAAAGATTGAGAGGAAACCTGATAGAGGCATATAAGATGGAGGGGCATAGATAGAGTGAAAAAGAAGGTATTTTTCCATTAGTAGAGAACTCAGTAACGAGGAGCATAGATTTTAAGTTTAGTAAGTTTGCGGATGACAGATCTGCTGAGTTACTCCGGAAATTTCTGTTTTTGCTTGTTAAGGTTCCTTTGCACTCTCTACCTTCTCTCTATTGTCCCTTTGTGTGTTCAGATACTGCCCATTAAAACATTTAGTCCAGAAGAAGGTTTGTCAGGTTACAAAAAGATCTTGATTAATTGGGTAAATTGGCTGAGGAGTGGCAGATGGAGTTTAATTTGGATAAATGTGAGGTATTGCATTTTGGTAAAACACACAAGGGCAGGACTTGTGCAATTAATGGTAGGGCCCTGGGTAGTGATATAGAACAGAGAGACCTAGGAGTTCAGGTAAATAATTCTTTGAAGTTTGCATCACTCATAGACAGGGTGGTTAAGAAGGCGTTTAGTACACCTGCCTTCGTTGCTCAAACTTTTTGAGTTTAGCAGTTAGGATGCTGTACAGGATGTTGGTGCAGCCTCTTCTGGACTACTGTGTCCAGTTCTGATCACCCTGCTATTGGAAGGACTTTATTAAATTGGAGAGGGTTCAGAAAAGATTTACCAGGATGTTGCCAGGAATGGAAGGTTTAAGTTATAAAGATAGGCTGGGACTTTTTTCACTGGAGCATATGAGATTGAGAGGTGCCCTGATAGAGATTTATAAAATCATGAGGGGTATAGATAAGGTGAGTAGCAAGTTTCTTTTCTCCAAGGTGGGGAAGTCAAAACTAGGAGGCATGTTTTTAAGGTGAGAGGAGAAAGATTTAAAAAGGACATGAGAGGCAACATTTTTTACACAGTGTAGTTTGTACAGAGAATGAATTGCCAGAGGAAATAGTGGATGCAGGCACAGTTACAGCAATTAAAAGACATGTGGATAAGTATATGAATAAGAAAGATTTTCAGTGATATGACTAATTTGGTTTGGGAATATTGTCAGCATGGACTAGTGGACCGAAGGGTCTGTTTCCATGCTGTGTGAAAACCGGAAGATTTCTGGATGCTGTAAATTAGGAACAAAAACAGAAGTTACTGGAAGCTCAGCAGGCCTGGCAGCATCTGTGAAGAAAAATCAGGGTTAATGTTTCGGGTCTGGTGACCCTTCTTCAAAATGGTTCTGAGGAAAGGTCACCGGACCCAAAACGCTAACTCTGATTTTTCTTCACAGATGGTGCCAGACCCACTCAGCTTTTCTAGCAACTTCTGCTTTTATTCCATGCTGTATGTCTCTGACTCTCTAAAGTCGGAGTTAAGTAGAAAGGCTTATCCTTTATCCTTACCTGGTCTGGCCTACCTGTACTCCAGACCCACAGCAATGTGGTTGACTCTTAACTGCCCTCCGGGCAATTAGGGAAGGGCAATAAATGCTGCCTAGCCAGCGACGCCCTCATCCTGTGAATGAATAAAGGAGGCTAAGAGGAGAGTTGAGGATAAATCTTTTCACTCAGAAGGTGGTGAGAGTCTGGAACTCCCCCCTAAAAGCGTAGTTGAGTTAGAAACTGTCATAATATTTAAACAGTATTTAAATATTCACTTGCAATGTCATAGCTTCCACGGCTGTGAGCCATGAGTGGATAATGGGATTAGTGTAATCAGAACATTGACTAGTGTGGATATGTTGTGCTGAATGGCTTTCTTCTGTGCTGTAAAGGTCTGAGAGTCGTGGAGTGAAGGAAGCATAGATCTGTTTTAGGGCATCCGAAATTAACATAAACAAGGAAAAAAGGACTTGGTGATATGGTGAGATGAGGGATGGGGGAGGCGTGTCAAGTGTAAACACCCGTAGAGACCTGGTGGGCCTGTTTCTATTTTGTAAACAATGTAATTTGTCATTGACGGATAGCAGGAACTGCAGATGCTGGAGAATCTGAGATAACAAGGTGTAGAGCTGGGTGAACATAGCAGGCCAAGCAGCATCAGAGGAGCAGGAAGGCTGATGTTTCGGGCTTTTCTGAAGAAGGGTCTAAACCCGAAACGTCAGCCTTCCTGCTCCTCTGATGCTGCTTGGCCTGCTGTGTTCATCCAGCTCTCCACCTTGTTATCTCCAATTTGTCGTTGATTCTTCTCCATCTATACACATGAGCTGTAATGAAGCCATAGAGCCTGTGGATGGCGGTGTTTCTCCCTGAAGAAGCCCAGGCTGCCTGCTGTCAAATACAGTGACACGTGGCACAAAACGCAGCCTGCTGCAGCTGTATAGGAGCACCCGGAAGGGTGAGGCATCTGAGAGTCGGCTACTTACCGAGGGAATCAAGGAGAAAATTGTGTGTGTGTGGGTGGGTGTTGGGGGTTTGGTGGTGGGAGTGGATGGGAGAGAGAGAGAGTGATTGAGACACGCCTTCACCTAATTCGTTCTTAGGAAAGTGACAGGCAGACTAGAAACACAGGAAATCGGGTAATTGCAATGCATTGATGTTGGAGTTGATTGAAGTTGGACTATAATGTTTTAATGAGCAGTACCTGAACGTACAAAAGGACAATACGGAGAAGGTAGAGGGTGCAAAAAAATGCATAACAAGCAAAAATAGAAATTTCCGGAGAAGCTCAGCAGATCTGGCAGCATCAATGGAGAGAAAGCAGCTAACGTTTTGAGTCCAGTGACCCCCCCTCAGAACTAGCAGCAGCTAGGAAAAGGTGGTATGCTGATGTTGGAATGTGATAGGAAAAGGAGTGAGTGGGTAGGGGAGAGAGAGGTAAATAAAAGGGTGGGCACAAAAACGGATTTAAAAAGCCAGGAAAGAAGAGAGTGGCGACTGAGAGTAGTTGGAACTGGGTTGGCTGTGCTTAATACAACCCATTTCATGACAGGACTTGGGTTGTGGGGTTGGGAAAATAGAAAAGGGAAGGTGTTCACGTTCTGAAATTATTAAACTTGATGTTTAAGCCTGAAGGCTATAAGGTACTTAAGTGGAAGATGAGATAAAAACCGAAAGAACTGCGGATGCTGTAAATCAGGAACAAAAACAGGAGTTGCTGGAAAAGCTCAGCAGCATCTGTGAAGAAAAAAATCAGAGTTAACGTTTCGGGTCCGGTGACCCTTCCTCAAAAGATATGTTGTTCTTCCAGCTTGCATTGAGCTTGGCAGGAGCACTGCAGCAGACCTGAGACGGAAATGTTGGCCAGGGAATACAGTGATATGTTGAAGTGACAGGAAACTGGAGGCTCAAGATCATTTTTACAGACACAATGCAGATGTTCAGCAAAGTGGATCCCCAGTCTGTGTTCCATCTCCCCAGTGTAGAGGAGACGTTGTGAACCGTGAACAGATTAGATTAAGGTGCAGGTAAATCGCTGCTTCATCTGGAAGGTGTGTCTGGATCCTTGGATAGTGAGGAGAGAGGAGGAAAATGGGCAGGTGTTACACTTTCTGTGATTGCAATGGAAGGTGCTGTTGGGGGTGGAGGAGGAGTGAACCAGGCTGTTCTGGAGCGAACAGTCCCTATAGAAGGTGGGGAATGTGTATCTGGTGGTGGCATCCCATTGGAGGTGGCAGAATTGATGGCAAATGATCCTATGGTTGTGGATGCTGGTGGGATGGTAGGTGAGAATGGTATCATTGTTGTGGGAGGGAAGAGAGGGAGTGAGGGCTGGAATGCAGGAGATGGGTTGAACACAGCTTAGGGCTCTGGCAATGACTGTAGCAGTGAATCCTTGTTTGAGGAAAAGGGTAGAGGTGTCTGAGGCTCTGCTGCAGAAGGTGGCATCATCAGAACAGATGTAACAGACTGAGAAAGTGGGAGAATGGAATGGAGCCCTTACAAGAAGCAGGATGTGAGGATGCATAACAGGGCTCAATTCTCAAAGAATAATCAAAACTAAATATTATTCCATCCTCATAGGAACCATATTTTACTGTGTCAACAAGGGGCACAGTAGATGGCGCACTCAGCACTGAAACACAAGGTTGTGAGTTCAAGTCCCACTTCAGAGACTTGAGAACATAAATTAATTCTAGCACTCCCTGTGTGAGACTGAGAGAGTGCTTTTCAGATGAGACATTGAAAAAAGATCCCTGTTCTGTCAGTTGATGAGACCCTGTGCGGGACAAGTATTTCATTGGTTTTAAAACACTTTGAGATGTCTGGAGCTTTTGAAACCCGCAATAGAAATAGGTTTTTCAAGTCCTTCTTTCTAAAGGCTATAAACTGTACATAGCCTGAGAGAAACAAAGTGTAATTTTCAGAAGTTGAGGCCCAAAACCTGAATCTAACCTGCAGATCTAATATTTAATGAACAGAAGATCAATCTGTGAAACATGCCTTCTGGAGAGCTGATGGATCTAGTTTGATTCATTCAAATTCAAATTTAATGAGCTGCTTTCTGAAAATAAAATATAGGATTATGATGTTTCTCTGTTTTTCATGTTTCCACTTTACAATTTTAAAAGGAGAGCAAGAGGTAGTGGTGGAGAGTTTGTCACTAGACCAAAAATTCAAATAGTGCGCTGGGTATACAGCAGATGATGAAATTTGAATTTTAAAAAAAGCTGAATTAATGCTGATGACCATGATACCATTGTTAATTATTGTAAAAGTCCACCTGGTTCACTAGTCAAGCATTTCAGATAATGTCCCAGCCATCACCATCATAATTTCTATGCCAGTCAGAATGATGACAGTGGTATCTGGGACATTGTCATACTCTCGGAATCAAGCCTAACAGACAGTGTCAATCCTCCCAATTTTGGCACTTAATGCAGATTTTTCAGAAAGTACTGTGTCTGCCGTTGTCATTTCAAGGTTGGATATACAATTGAACAACTCACTGGGGGAGGAGGCTGTGATATCCCCATCCTCAATGAGGGGGGAGCAGAAGATAAAGCTGAAGCATTCACAACAATCTTCAGAATTGCCAGACCCCTAGCCGAGCTATTCCAAAAGAGCTGTAACACCTGCATCTAGCCAACAATGTAGAAAATTGTCTTGTACTCAAAATACAGGACAAATCCAACCCAGCCAATTAACACCCCATCAGTTTCCTCTCAATCATTCGTAAAGTGATGGAAGGTGTCACCAACAGTGCTAACCAGCAGCACCTGCTCAGCAATAACCTGCTTACTGACTGTCAGTTTGGGATCCCCCCAGAGCCACCTAGCTCTCGACCTCATTACAGCCTTGCTTCAAACATGGACAAAAGAGCTGAATTCCAGAGGTGAGGTGAGAGTGACAGCCCTTGACGTCAAGGCTGCATTTAACCGAGTGTAATTTCAAGAAGTCCTAGCAAAGCTAGAGTCAATGGGAACTGGGGCAAAATTTCTTTGCTGATTGGAGCCATACCTGGTACAAAGGAAAGGTAGTTGTGGTTGTTAGAGGTCAGTCATCTCTTCTCCAGGATATCACTGCAGGAGTTCCTCAGAGTAGTGTCCTAGACCCAGCCATCTTCAGCTGCTTTATCAATGACCTTCCCTCCATCATAACATCACAAGTAGGAATCTTCACTGATGATTGCACATTGTTCAGCACCGTTCACAAGTCCTCAGATGCTGAGTTCATGTCCAAAAGCAGCAAGACCTGAATGATATCCAGGCTTGGGCCGGTAGGTAACATTTTTGCCACGCAGGCACCAGGGACAGAGAGAAACTAACTATTGCCTCTTGAAATTTCAAAGGTGTTATCATCATTGAATCTCCCACTATCAAAGTCCTGGGGTTATCATTGTCCAGCAACTGAACCACACAGTGGTTCCAATCGCCGGTCAGAGGCAAGGAATTCTGGAGTGAGTAACTCACTACCTGATTCCTCAAAGCCTGGCCTGGCCAATGACGCCTACATCCTGTGAATCAATAAAATAAAATTGACAAACTAACAAGCCTGAAGGCAGTTGAGTCACCCGGACCTGAAGGCCTTCATCCAAAGGTTTTAAAGGAAATGACTACAGAGATAGTGGAGGAATTGGTTGAAATATTTCAGAATTCACTGAATTCCAGGAAGACACTAGTGGATTGGAAAGTCTCTACTGTGGCTTAACTGTTCAAGAAGGGAGGTCGACAGAAAGCAGGAAACCATGGGCAGTTAGTGTAACGTCTGTCATTGGGAAAATGCTGGAATCCATTATTAAGGAAGAAATAGCTGGACATTTAGAAAAGCTTAATGCAACCAAACAGAATCAACATGGTATTGTGAAGGGAAATCATGTTTGACAAATCTGCTGGAGTTCTTTGAGGATATAATGACCAGCAGTGATGAATGGATACTAATAGATGGAGTGTATTTAGATTTCAAGAAGTCATTTGTTAAGGTAACACTGAAAGGTTATTTCACAAAATAAGAGCTTATGGTATTAGAGGTAATGTATTGGCATGGATTGAGGATTGGTTAACACACAGGCAACAGAGAGTTGGGTCCTTTTCTGGTTGGAAAGACAACTGGTGGAGTGGCACAAGGGTCAATCCTTGGGCCTCAATTATTTACTATCTATACTAATGACCTGGAAGTGGGGGGCAAAGTATAATGTGTCCAAATTTGCTGATGACATAAAAATAGGTGGGAGGGTTGTTTTCAGGACATGAGGAACTAGCATGGGCTATAGATAAATTGAGTGAATGGGCAAAATCTTGGCAGATGGAGCTTAATGTAGGAATGTGAGATCATGTATTTTGGCAAAAATCAAAAGGCAGACTATTATTTAGATGGAGACTGACTCCAAAAAAAAGGCAGCACGGAGAGATCTAGGTGTTCCTGTGCATGAAACATAAAACGTTAGCATGCAAGTGCAACAAGTAATTAAGTAATTATTGTTAGGGAGTTTAAAAACAGGGAAGTCTTGTGATAACTGTACAGGGTGTTGGTGAGGCCGTGCACCTGGAGTACTGTGTACAGTTTTGGTTCCTGTATTTAAAAAGAATGTATTGTTCAAAAGGGATTTCACTTCACTGTTCTTGGGATGAAGGGGTTGACTTAACAAGAACAGCTAAACAAATTAGGTCTTTTTATTAAGTTGGAGGGAGGTAGGGGCCACTGGCTGGGCCAGCATTTATTGACCATTCCAAGTTGCCCGAGCAGGTGACGGTGAGCTGCAACTCGGGATGGGCAATAAATGCTAGCCTGGCTAATGACTCCCCCATCCTATGAATAATTTTTTAAAAATAGAAGAATGAGGAGTGATCTTATTGAAACATACAAGAGTCTGAGGATAGATATTGAAATGATGTTTCCACTCATGGAGGCATCTCAAACTAAGGGACATAGTGACAAAGTATAGGCAAAACTCATTTAAAACTGAGATGTGAAGCCATTCGTTTTCCCAGACGGTAGTGAATATCTGGAATTCTCTATCCAAAACATTGTGGAGGCTGGCTTCCTGAAAGTATTTAAAGAGCAGGTAGATAGATTTTTGAAATATCGGGGAAATTGATGGCTATGTTGAACTAACACGAAAGCAGAGGTGAGCCCTGAGGCAGATCAGCTGTGATCTGAATAGTGGGGCAGGCTTGAGGGGCAGAATGGCCTACTCCTATTTCTCTATATTCTTTCGTTTGGGAGGAGCAAGTGACTTTGCCCCTGTGGTTCCCTAAAGCATCCTCACCATGGTGGGGGTGGGTGTTTCATGCCTCGTGTCTGTTGCAGACTCATAGATCATGATTGCTGTAATAGTCCAACACTCCTCCACATCACTTTCAGGAAAGTAGATGAGGAACTAAATGGTCTGTGGTCTTATTATGCTCAAGGAATTCCTATACTGCCTTTGTTCATCCTAGTCATGATGATTGTCTAACATGACGTATCAAGATGACATTAATGTGTGGTTTGTGAGAAAGCAGTTTCCAGGATTCACTAACATGCATGAGACTGTCTCAAAGAAACCTCTGTGAAATAAATACACATGCGTACAGTTATTTTTCAATATCTGTACCAACCTGTATGTGTACGGACAAAGACCACTTTCCTGAGTGTAACGTGCATGTGCACGTGCTAATTTATGGGACAGCAATTCAAAAATATTTCATTCTCTGTAAAGTGGTTTGACAATGTGAAACACGCTACACACAGCAATTTCTTAAGTGAACTTTGCTCTAAAGAGCATTTGAGTTTCCAGAATTGCATTTGATAGAATTTCTGTTTGTCTTTTCCCCAGAATAAAGCCAGAAGATGGAATGGACTTTGGAGTATCGCTGTTATTTTACGGGTTGTATTATGGAGTGTTGAGTCGTGACTTTGCAGAAATGTGTGCAGACTACATGGCATCAACAATCGGGGTAAAGTGACCCCAGAGGCAGCAACCTGTTTTATCAGCTGTTTTCCATCTGTATAGCTGCGTTAATGATTTTGTAATTACCTTCCACTGAGTGATTAGATGATATGGGGAAGATTTTATTGCCTCATAGGAACGGAATGGTTCCATCAGACTATTCAGTTAATGTTTTGGCTGATCTCTAGCACTTGCATTCACCTTTTTCCTTTGACCCTTGATACCATTATCCACAAAACTCTTTCTATCTCAGCCTTGAAAAGTCCAGTTAAAGCCCAGCCTCCATAGCCTTTTTTTTTGGAGGAGAGGGTTCCACATTTCCACTCCCTTTTGGCAGAAGAGGTGCTTCCTGACATCCTTGAATGGCCTAGCTCTAATTTTAATATGCTGCCCCCCTGTTCAGAACTCTCTTTCTTATCCTTTTCTTACTCCCTCCCTGTCTCTTCTCCCCTCTCTCATTTTCGCTCTCTTTCTCTTTCCATGGGCTCTTTTTGCTCTCCCCCTTCCCCCTCCAACCACAGGAAATAATTTTTCTCACTTTACAACTTCAGTCAGCCCAATTAAATTATCCTTTCATCTCCTAAACAAAATTAGCCAAGGTAACGTACCCTATTTTCACATTCTGTACCATTTCAACCTTTTCATCATTCTGGTGAATCTGGTATCTGCAAAAGGAATTTCCTCCTGTCCACTGCAGCCCAGATCCTGGTCCACATGCTCCTGAGCCGCTTTTTGTCCTGTCACCTGAGGGGTTCCTCCCAGAAATCTGGTGTGGCTTCCAACAATCCAGGGACACTATCCACTTGGTCTTCCGTGGCTAGGTAGATCCAAAAAAATGTCAGGAGCGAAGTCTAGAATTGTTACTCCCCTTCATTGATCTGACCAGGGTGTTTGATTCTCCAAATTGTGAAGCTCTATGGATCATCATTCACTGCTTTGATACCCATTGATGTTTGTCACCATCCTGACACTATTGTGTAACAATATATCTGGTGCTTTGGAGGGTCTAAAACTGAGACCTTTAACATCCAGCCCAGGATCAGCCCACATTGTGTGATCACCCCAACTATCATCTACCTGAACATCTTTATCCACTTCATCAGAGATGACTTACCACCTGGTGTCAGCATCCAGTATCAACTTTAGTTGCTCCTGAGCAAAAGCAAAACTCACCACTGTGGGCATTCATGGCCTTGAGTTTGCAGATGACTGCTGCATGATGGTCACTCTGCACAGGACAGGACGAAGATTTTCCACTAGCCTTCCCTGGGTCAGTTGAGCAAACCCTATATCATCTATGCTGGTGGGCTGGCTCTGAAGTTTGTGCAACACTTCCTGTCCTAAGGAGCTACTGTCAATGAAAAGGTTCAGCACAGAGTCAACAGTATGAGCACTGCCTTTGTCAATCTGCAGCCACATGTCTTTGTGGAAGTCAGTAAAGATCCTGGTCTGTAAGGTTGTTATGTTGATGAACTTCCTGCACTGCAGTGAAATCTGGACTGTCTACCAACATCATATTAAGATCCTTGAGAGCTTTCACCATTGGCATCCAGATGCCCAGAAACTTCTTCCCCTCTTCTCTTCTCCCTGCTCTCCATTAGTTCCACTTTTAGCATTAAAGCCTTTGATAAGTTTCCGCATGGTAGATTAATTAGTAAAGTTAGATCACCTAGGATCCAGGGTGAGCTTGCCAATTGGATACAAA
The DNA here is from genome assembly GCF_021869965.1 of Rhincodon typus. Classification (NCBI taxonomy): domain Eukaryota; kingdom Metazoa; phylum Chordata; class Chondrichthyes; order Orectolobiformes; family Rhincodontidae; genus Rhincodon; species Rhincodon typus. The sequence continues at coordinate 2,591,015 of NC_063337.1, read as the reverse complement.
ATTGGCTTTCTAGTAGGAGGCAGAAGGTGGTGTTGGAGGGTTGTTTCTCAGACTGGAGGCCTATCACTAGCTGTGTTACACAGGGATTGGCACTAGGTCCACTTTTGTTTGTCATTTATATAAATGATACGGATGAGAATTTAGGAGGTATGGTTAGTAAGTTCGCAGATGACACCAAAATTGGTGGTATAGTTAGCAGTGAAGAAGGTTACCTAAGATTACAAAGAGATCTTGATTAATTGGAACAATGGTCTGAGAAGTGGCACATGGAGTTTAATTTCAATAAATGCAATACATTGCATTTTGGTAAAACAAACAAGGGCAGGACTTATACAATTAATGGTAGGGCCCTGGGTAGTGTTGTTGAACAGAGAAACCTAGGGGTTCAAGTACATAATTCTTTGAAATTTGCATCACAGGGTGGATAAGAAGATGTTTAGCATGCTTGCCTTCATTGCTCAGACCTTTGAATATAGGAGTTAGGGCGTCATGTTTAGGGTGTACAGGACATTTTTGAGGCCTCTTCTGGAGTACAGTGTGCAGCTCTGGTCGCACTGTTGTAGAAAGGGTATTATTAAACTAGAGAGGGTTCAGAAAAGATTTTCTAGGATGTTGCCGGGACTGGAGGGTTTGAGTTATAAAATAGGCTGGGACATTTTTCACTGGAGCTTAGGAGGTTGAGGAGTGACCTTATAGAGGTTCATAAAGTCATGAGGATCATAGATAAGGTGAATAGCAAAGGTCTTTTCCCTCAGGTGGGAAAGTTAAAAACAAGGGGGCATATTTTTACAGTGAGAGATGAAAGTTTTAAAAAGGACATGAGGCAACTTTTTTACACAGAGTCGTGGAATGAACTGCCAGGTACAGGTACAACATTTAAAAGACATTTGGATAAGTACATGAATAGGAAAGGTTTGGAGAGATTTGGGCAAAACACAGGCAGATGGGACTCGTTTGGTTTGGGAACATAGTCATCGTGGATAGTTGGACCGAAGGGTTTGTTTCCTTGCTCAGTGACTCGAAGGAAAAGGTATAAATGTTGCCCTAAAACATGGAGACATTGAGACCATTGACTAGGGGGTAGAAAGCTGTTGATTAGTTGCCATGGCAACTAATCCAACAAGGCACAAGCCACTTTGTGGCTCTGACTTGACTAAAAGGTGTAATAGTGGGGACGGAGAAGGAAGTCAACTAAGGGCTACAAATTCTATTTCTGCACACAACAGCTTGCCCCATTGCACAAAAACATGCTGATCCAAAATTTGGCTGCTCAGTTATCAAAGGCTCATCTAGCCTGATGGGCATTATATTGAATTTTGAGTGACCACTGCCAGTATCAAATCTGTACCACATTCCTTCTAATCTCTGTATATTTAAACAATTGATTTCTGTTTTCCTACTTGAGTATTCCTCTGAACACCTCAGCCTATTTAGCCAGAACATCCTGATGGTGAATTGTTATCCTCTATTACAACTGTGCTGGGAGAAATGCCCTAATGGTCATGCCCCACTATTTCAACACTCATATGATTAGTGTCAGTTTATTGATTCAGTTACCAAAATGGCCAATTCCACTCATTTGTACTACTATCAAGAATAGAAGAAAAATAACCAGGCTTTGCTAATGAATTCAAAATGATCCGTTTATTATGAACAAAATTTATTCTTAGATCGAGTGACAAATTCTGGTTAACACTTAATCTATGATTAGGAATTAAAACTATATCCCCCTAATCCCACATCCAGATACACACGCAATAAAACAAAGCAAGTTGATGCAGAGATGATTTTCTTTTTAAATAGAGGCAAAACAGAAAAGCAAATTTGTGATCCATGGATCTGGAAGCAAAGGATAAAATATATAAATCTTATTTCTGCTGAATTTTCTTTTGATGAAGCTGAATTGCTGATTGCTGTAATTTGATAAATGTCCAGTTCTGACACTAGTCAACTTGGATTTGAATTGTTGAGAATTGTCTATAGCTCCCTACTTAGGGGCTTACTAGGAAGCGACACACGTGGGTATTTGGAAACTCCTCCAAGTTGCCAGAGACATCCCTGAAGAAACAAAATTTCTAGAAATTGACTGCAGTTTCTAAGATGTCCTTTTTTACCCCTTTGACTGCTAGGCCTGCAAAAAACAAGTCTAAGCCTGAGAGGCTTAATTAGGGTAGATCTCGAGTCCTCAATGCCAGTTCTTTTCTGTAATTAGGGCAATAAACCCCATTTCTTATCTCGTTGAACTTTTCTTGTTTTTTCCGACATCACCTGAATTCCAATGAAAGCAGCAAGTGGCATATAGCAGACTTAAAATGTGGACTCCGGTTTCCAAGAAATCAGATGGTACAACTTCAAATAGTCCAAAACCTTCCACCAATTCCCAAATAGCCTGTAAATTATAAATATGTATTCCCAATGTCTCTTACCACCCCAACTCAATCCCAGGTTTCATTTGATTCTTATGCAGATGGTTTGCAGAATTGGCAGCATAATTAAAATCAATTTCTGAAGTTGTTTTTTCATCCTCCCCACTGTCCTAACGCAGAGATTGTTTTGCTGCATTTTAATGAAACTTTTGCCTTTGATGGAAGGCAAAGATTGTACGTTGAAGAAGTAGTAGATCAAAGCCATGGTGGAGGCAGACTCAATTAATATATTAGAAAGGAAATTTGAGTGTAATCCGAGGAGGAAGAATGGACGAGGTCATAGGGGATAAACGAGGATAATTGCACTTATTTGAAGTTCCAGTAAAGACATTATGGGCGGATTGACCGCCTTTAGTGCTGTAACAATGTTGTGATTCTGACAATGCAGTAAAATGTTCACTTGCAGGAAAGTGCCTGGAAAACAAATTGAGAACACACCAGATCAAAATTCCCCCAATTTGTTCTCAAAAATGTGGAAACCACAGCAATGATAAAACTCATTAGAAGCTCAAACATTAAAAGTAGATTCGCCATCGTCCCAGAGGATGATAGGCTGCTCTCCCATTAGCGAGAGATGAATGGTATGAGTTTAACCTGAGGATCACCATGTCTCGGGTGAGGTTGAGAAGGCTGGACTTCATGGTAACCTTAGCCAGTACAGGGATATTATGATACACTTGTCAAGAGTATTGAATGTGCCACAGTTTATGGAGAGTGTGATGCAGGAAGCCAGGCCAAAATAGTATTGGCGCAGTCAAGGCATTTTGTCAGTTTATTGCTTTGTTTAAGTATTCATGATCCTACACCTTGACTCGGCGACTTCACATTCATCTCCCAGCCAGAGATTTCGGACTTGAACTCCATAACCTAAATTGTTACTTCACCACAATGTCAGAGATGCTGAATCTTTTCAGCTGTTAGATCAGGGTTTTGTTGAATATTTAAAAAAAAAACTGCACAGCACTATTCACAGGGATGTTCTCTTGGCATTCATGCAGTAGATTTTATACACGTAGACCTTTGGAAGGCATTCTGCAAAGTTCAATGGAACACGTGGGAGGATCATTATAAAGGTGGAAATCCATGGAATTAAGTGCAAAGTGGCAGCATAGATATAAGATTGATTCAGGGACCAATTGGTCAAGTGGCACCTGCTCAAGGATGCCCTGTTTGGGTTCTGCCAGAGCCACTTAGCTCCTGACCTCATTACAACTTTGGTTGAAACATGAACAAAGAAGCTGAATTCTGGAGGTGATATCAGAGTGACAGCCCTTGACATCTAAGCCACATTTGGCTGAGTGTGGTATAAAGGAGCCCTAACAAAACTTTTATCAATGGGAATTGGGGCAAACTTTCCACTTGTTGGAGTCATACCCGGCACCAGGAATATGGTCGTGGTTGTTGGGGGTCAGTCATCTCATCTCATCTCATCTCCAGGACATCTCTGCAGGAGTTCTTCAGGCTAATATCCTAGACCCAACCATCTTCAGCTGTTTCATCAATGATGTTCCCTCCAACATCAGATCAGCAGTTGAGGGCTGAGGTCTTGTTCATGGTTCAATCCCTTGCACTGAAGGTTCATGTGCTGCTGCTTGTAATTCAGGTAAACATTATGCATGGAACCCATGTGATCATCAAAGTAAGGGAGATTTCTTCATAGGCCAGGCAGTATCACCAAAAGCAGGTCCTTGGGACATTTGAGGAGGAGAAAAAAAGAAAAGATTTCAATAGTGACATGGATTTTGAATTTAATCTTATTACTTTGTTCTCTATGTGGCACACTTGTGCTTGCAAAACAGCTATGTGTATTCATATACAGGGCTCAGTCAACTACAAGGGAAAATAATTTGTCCAGGCATTCTGCCTTTTCAGTTGAACAAAAATGTTTCGGGAACGCTGTTCTAGTGGCTAACTTATGGCATGACAGACCAATCAGAGTCCAATTGTCAACCAGTCAGTAGTTTTTCATGCAATGTAAATTGTTGTTCCCTATGAGGTTTGACCTACTTGTGATTCTGTCCTGATTGACTGCAAGATAAAAGGCTTTGACTGCATGTTTCTTTCTTTCAGCAATATTGTGTTATGTTCTACCAAGTGAAAAGAAAAAGTCACTTTTACATCACACCTTTCATGACCTTGAGGTGTCCCACTTTCCAGCCAGTGGATTTCTTAAATTGTTATCACTGTTATAATGTAGGAATAAGTTATTTCTGAAAGCACTGTCCAAATTGCTATCGTTGTTTGAAGTGTTTATTGTGTATTACAGTACTACAGTGCATCAGGGATGCCAACCAAACACCTCTCCAATGAAATCTGTGCAGTCTGTGGACAAAAAATCTTTGTGGATATCAATGAGGAAGGCATCATAGAAAATACCTACATGCTGACCTGTAACCATGTGTATCCTTCAAAGTGTAGGAGATACAGCAAGGAACCAAATCTGACACTTGTCAAAATGATAAATTTTGACATTTTATTTTTCAATGTCACCATGACAACACTATCAATGGTTCTTTGCAATGCAGCAATACAACTTAAGGTTAGTGCACAGAGGGATGGGAACATGTTACTGCACTTGGTCTCTGGACTGCTAATTTGGGACTTCAGATCCCAGCACGAGTGCCCATATGTTGATGCCTGTCTCTGGAAAGAAGAGAAACCAAGTCTCCCCTTTTGCTGCTTTCTGGCCACCACCCACTCATGGGCCTCTGTCCCTCCTCCGCTCCATCCCGCTCTCAGGCTTTGTTTGTCCCTCGTTCCGTCCTGCTCTCGGGCCTCATTCCTGGGGTGACCCTTTCTCTCATCCCCTGTTTAAAATGATGAAAGCAATTGGTAGGCTAAATAGGGGAGGAGGAGGTGATTATGAAATTGAATATGAGCTAGACCATTCAAGGTTATGTCAGGAGGCAATTGTTTGCACAAAGGGGTGTAGAAGTCTCTTCCTGTGCCACCTCCCACAATACTATGGATTAAAAATTTCTGTAGGCAGAGCAGAGTTAAGCCATGATTGAATTGAAAGGCAGAGCCAATTTAAGGGGCTGAATGGCCTTCTTGTGTTCCTGTGACCAGAACACCCACTCCTTGTGTGTCAACTATATTCCTGTCAGGAACTGGTGTCCCAGTGGGCGTGCATCTATATCCCCCTATCCTGCACTCTGCACATCCTCCAACTGCCTAAGTCTTGCCTCCTTGGCAGAGTGCAGTGAGCAATCCTGAACTCAACCTGTGCTGCTCATGACTGTGATGTGTGGATCATTTGTCAATTTTGCATCAATGCTAAAATTTAAGAGCAATGTGTAACTTCCTCACCAGAAGGAAATTTGTGCAGCTGTATTTGGCCTCCACACTAGAAATCTTCCAAAAATACTCCTCTGTGCCTCTGCCTGTGCTTCTGTTTTAGAAAACCCCAATACCCCCACTGTGAAGCCTGAGGTTTCTTATATTTACAGATGTAATGTCATTTTTTAGTTTGTCTTTCTCCCATTAGAATATTTGGGAAGCCACACAAAAATCCCCAACAATCTTTCCCCTATAAAGTCCCTGCAGTTGTTCAAAAAAGCAGAATAATTTGATCTTTTTTCCAGTAATAGTGTGTCCAGGCCACCTGGCCCACTGGGCAGTCACATTTGGTCGAGGCTTTGAAACCAAGCAGGATGATTTTCTCATCTTGCTGAAACACCCTTTCCCTCTAGTCTGTTCAAAAATGTACATTTTCCATCCTCTCCATTCCCTGTTCTCTTTAAAATATCATTCTGATTTTTTTTCCCCTGACCTTTATTGTATATTCTTTAAAGCCTGTCATAAAGTGCTCATCTGATTTGTCTACCATCTACTCACGTACTTTTCGTTTACTCCCTGTCATTCTCCATTCCATCCCCCCATCATTTTCCTATCCCCCATCATTCTTCTCCCCTCCCCCATCAGTCTCCCCATCTGTCGTTTTCTCACCATCTTTGTCATGTTCTTTCTCTCTCTCTCACCCCTTCTTTGTCATTTGTTTTCTCTATTTGTCTGTTTGGCTCTCTTTTCCCACCCTTCACCCACCCTTCATTGTCTATCTTTCTCTCTTCCCCTTAACGCCATTCATTCTCCCTGTCGCTCTCTCTCTCTTTCTTCCCCCCCCGCCCACTCTTCACCACTACCCTCCAACTCCAATCTTCTCTCTCTGTTCCTCTTTACCCCCGTCATTCTGTCTCTTCTCCCTGCCCCTGTCGTTCTCTCTCTCTCTCTTTCTCTCGCTTGTTCCCCCAATCCCCGCCCCTGTCATGTTCTGTTTCTTCCCAACCCCACCTTGCTGTTGCTCCCTCCACACCCCTATCCCTGTCATTCTGAAAGCACAGTAGCCAGTGGCGTGATTAAAATTCAGGATATTCAGGAAGCCAAATTTGGGAGAGTGCAGAGTACTCAGTGGGTTGTGGGGTTGGGGTATATGACCGAGATGGAGAGGGGTGAGGCCAGAGAGGAATTTGAAAGCAAGAGTGAAGAATTTTATATTGTTGATTCCACTGGATTGATGTTGCTGTTAATCTTCTGCCCTGTTACAGGTTCATGCTCCTGGCAGGCTGAGTCACGTTCTCCTTTCCTTAACCACTGTTCACCAGATTCCACGAATTCTGCATTCGAGGTTGGTGCATCGTCGGGAAGAAACAGACCTGTCCATATTGTAAAGAGAAGGTGGATCTAAAGAGGATGTTTAGCAACCCGTATCCTTCTTCCATATTGTTACATTGTGAAAAGGACAAAGGGATAGACCTGAAAATTACAGAGAGGATTCTGAGAATTATATCTGCACTTGGAGAGATATAGATTAATCAGTGATCATCAGCAAGGATTTGTTAAGAGAAGGTCCTGTTTGACAAACTTGATTGAATACTTTGAGGAGGCATCCAGGAGTGATGAGGGTAATGCATTTGATGTGGTCTACATGGACTTTTAGCAAGGCTTTTGAGAAGATGTCTCATGGCAGGCTGCACAAGGAAGTAAGATCCCCTGGGTCCAAGTCAAAGTGGCATGTTTAATTCAAAATTGGCTGAGAGGAAGGATGCAGAGTGTGATGGTGGAGACATGTTTCTGTGACTGGAAGTCTGTTTCCACTGGAGTTCCACAAGGCCCAGTGCTGGGGCCCATGGTGTTTGTGATATACATTACTAATTTGGATTTAAACAGAGGGTGTATGATCAAGAAGTTCGTGGATGACCTGAAAGCTGGTGGGTATTAAATAGAGTGGAGGATAAACTGGAGGAAGATATCAACAGATTGCTTGGGTGCACAGAGCAGTGGCAAATGAAATTCAACCCAGAATATGTGAGGTATAGCACTTAAGACAGTTAACAGGGCAAAGGATTACAGTATAAATGGTAGGGCCTTGGAAAGTACTGAAGATTAGGTGGACCTTAGTGAGTATCCACAGATCGTTGAAGATGTTAAGAAGGCATAAAGGATACTTTTCTTTATTAGCCAAAACAGAATACAGGAGCGGGGAGGTGATGCTGAAACTGTGCTGGTTAGGCCGCAACTTGAGTACTGCGTGCAGTTCTAGTCACCTAGGAAGGATGTGATTGCAGTCGAGAGGGTGTAGAGGAGGTTTGCCAGAACATTTCTTGGATTGGAGTGTCTGATCTGTGAGAATTTGTTAGGATGGGTGGTTAGGCTAAAAGGGGATCAGATGAAGCTTTATAAGATTGAGGAGTATGGATAGGATGGACAAGAAGGCACTTTTTTCCATTAGTAGGGGGTTCAGTAACCAGGACCATGGATTTAAGGAGTGAGTTAGAAGGCTAAGCGGAGAGTTGAGATTTTCTTTCACCTAGAGGGAGTATGGAACTCACTGCCTGAAAGAGCCTCTCATACTGCCCAAAACATTATTCAGATATTCACTTGCCAAAGGCTGAAAAATGGAATTAGTGTAGTCAGAACTTTGAGTGGTGTGGACACAAGGACCAAATGTTTTCCTTTTGTGTTGTAAACATTTGTGTCTGTGAGTCAGCTGACGCAAGAGCAGGAAGAGTGAATGTTCACGGCTGTATCTATCGCAGATTTAATTTGTATGAGAATCAAAGTGTTTTTGATTTTTCTTTAGGTGCGTAAAAGTAGAGACTGTCAGCTGGCATCCCAAAAACACACTCAGTGCACATGTGCAAAACATGCATGTGCAGTCCTGCCTGCCAGTGATGTCGTTCTGTCCCATTGTTCTTACTTATTGTATTTTTTCTATATTCATTCACAGGATGTTGTCATTGTTGATCAGGCCAGCATTATTGCCCATCTCTAATTGCTCAGGGGGCAGTTAAGAGCCAGTCACATTGCTGTGGGTCTGGAGTCCCATATATCCTAGACTGGGTAAGGATGGCAGTTTCCTTCCTTAAAGGACATTAGTGAACCAGTTAGGTTTTTCTGACAATCAACAATGGTTATGTGGTCACCATTAGGCCAGCTATTTATGCCAGTTTTTTTTTAAATTGAATTTAACTTTCACCATCTACCATGTTGGGATTCAAGCCCCATGTCTCCACAGCATTGGCTTGGGCTTCTGGATTGCAAGTACAGTGACATTACTGCTACATCATTATGTGCCCTATTATTTGGGCACTGCCAGGGCTTACTGGCAGGGCGTTTAATAATGTGTATATGTGCAGAGTGTTTCACATTCACAATGTGAACGTTTCAGGGCTGTCAGGAGACAGCCATAAAGGAAGTTCAGTGTTTGATTTAGAATAAAACTCGCTCGAGTCATTAAACACTCCCAGAACAGATACAGTATGAGGTTATATACAGAGTAAAGCTCTGTCTACACTGTCCCCATCAAACAGGTACAGCATGAGGTTAGATACAGAGATTCCTCTTTGTTGTCTCCACCAAACACTCCCAGGACAGGGATAGGCATATTCTAGCTATGTGACTTTTTTCCTGTTTCCCTTGTAGGGCTGTTGGTTCTTCTCAGGAGATGCTGCTAATTTGAGTGAAAAGGATTGATAGACCTGAGATTTTTAAATTGATCTCATCATACCTTTCTGCAGCTCAGCACATACCGTAGTCGTATTGCACATTATGGTAGCTTGCTTCAGCCACCTTCCCTAAAACTCAACACAAATAACTACTACCCAAAGATCTAAGAGGGAAACGAACCTACCTAATTATTTCAAATTACTAACTTTTAAATGTGTTGCATTGTCATGCCAGACAAAATAGTTTGTTCAGCCCCTATCACTAATTCTTGGAATAGTTTAGTTGGATCATTGCTGAGTCTCGCAGTGTGAGGGGTTGTTACTGTCAATAAAGGCTTTATATCAAACAGCTGTTCTCCTTTTGAAGCTAATTTCGAGCATTTAAAAAGAGCAGGCGTTTACAATCTGGTGCAGGGGGAGAATGCAAGAAAATGAACGATGTGGTTTCCTGGCACCTTGCCAGTGCTGGCTACGTGTTTGGCCAAAAAAATGTTTTGTGTTAGATGTGTGATACTGAGAAACTCTGAAAGCAATGAAACCAGTGGACCCCGTGCAGTCGTTAAGATCAAACTTGCATTTATATAGTACCATTCACAGCTTCAGTGTCCCAAAATGCTGTCTGAAGAGTCCAAAGGTGTGCAGGTTAGGTGGATTGGCAATGCTAAATTGCCTATAGTGTTCAGGGATGTGCAGGCTAGGTATTAGCTTTGGGAAATGCAGGGTTACAGGGATAGGTTGGCTTTTGAGTGGGAAGCTCTTTGGAGGATCAGTGTGGACTCGATGGACTGAATGGCCTGCTTCCACACTGGAGGGATTCTATGATTCTCTGAAGTGTGGTCCCTGTTGTAATAAACAAAATGCAGGAGCTCATTTGCGTACACAACAATATGATAATTGCCAGATAATCTTAACAATGTTGACTGAAAGAAAGATAAATATTGGCTCAGGATAATGGAGAGAGCTTCCCTATATTTCTTCTGGAATCAGAGGTATAAGTGCTGGATAAATTACTGAGACTAAAGGCTGACATGTCCCCTGGATCTGGTGGCCTTAATCCGAGGGTCATTAGAAAAAGTAGCTGCAGAGATAGTGGATTCATTGGTTGTGATATCCCAGAATTCTCCAGATACTGGGAAGGTCCTGATGGATTATAAAACCAGATAGGTAACACCTCTCTTCAAGAAAGGACAAAGGCAGAAAGCAGAAAACCATGAGCCATTTAGCCTAACCTCAATCATAGAGAAATTCATGAATCCATTGTTAAGGAGTTAGTAGCAGAACCTTTATAAAAGCTTGCAGTCAAGCAGAATGAACATGATTTTGCCAAAGAGAGCTGGTAGGTAAAGCGGAACCAGTCACTGTAGTGCATTTAGGATCTCTGAAAGGTATTCACTAAGGTGTCACATAAAAGGTTACTTTTCAAGATAAGAACTTACAGTGTTAGGGATAGCATATTAGCATGGATAAGGTAACTGAATGGCCTACCTCACTTATTTCTCATGATCTTAGAAAATAATGGTCATAGGACCAGAGTAAACAGGGCATTGGTTTGACATCTCATGTGAAAGGCAGCTCCCCCAACAATGCATCATTCCCTCAGTATGGCACTGGAATGTGTCACCCTAGACTATGTGCTCTGATTTCTGGAATGGGGGCTTAAACCCATCGCCTCCCACCCCTCTGAAGAGAGGCCAGATAGGCTCAGGATGTTTTCTTTGGAGCATAGAAGACCGAGGGAAGATCCTGACAGAGGTGTATAAGATTGAGGAGCATGGACTGGATGGATAGGAAGCAGCTGTGCCCCTAAGTTGAAAGTTCAATAACAAAGGGCACAATTTTTAACTTGAAAGGCAGGAGGTTTAGAGGGGATTTGAGGAAAACATTTTTCACCAGAAGGTGGAGGGAATCTAGAATGGACTGCCTAGGAGGGTAAGAAAGGCAGGAAACCTCAACCTTTAAAAAGTAAGTGGCTGAGCATTTGAAATGTCATCACATTTGTGACGATGAGCCAAGTGCTGAAAAGTGCGATTAGTACAGATAGATCGATGCAGACCCGATGGGCTGAAGGGCCTCTTTTGTGCTGCATGACTCTATAACCCAGTGAATCATCTTTACCAAAGCAGGTGGTCTGGCCATTTATCTCGTTGCTGTTGTGGGATCTTACTGTGTGCAATTTGACTACCTTATGTCTGCCTTACAACAGTAACTAAGTTTCCTCCTCTGTTTTTTAATGTTTTATAGGACTTACTGTACTAAGATGACAAATTTTATGACTGCAAAGATTATGAATATGTAATTTTCTAGCCCAGAGAGCTCTGAAAGTTCAGGCATTGAATATATGCAAGTCAAAGATTAAGGGAATGAAGGGATGTGAGGAAAGGGAACATAGGAACAGGAGGGCGCTATTCAGTCCCTGGAGCAGGTTCCACCATTCAGTGAGATCATGGCTGATCTGTGGCCTAACTCCATATCCCTGCCTTTCACTCATATCGCTTGGGTATTATTGAGATAAAAAATGTTGATTGTATTGAATGGCAAAGCAGACTTGAGGAATTGAATGGTCTCTTCCAGCTCCCATTTCATATGTCTTATTTCAAAAAGAACTTCAATACGATAAAGTTCTCTGGGATGTCCTGAGATTGTCAGAGAGGATATATAGAGACAGGTTTGTTCTTTGTTTTGTTGACTGTTCCTTCTCGCATGACATTGGCCTATTGTTTAACTCACCTGGAGATAGAATCTCTTGGAATTAGGGAGCGGAACACTTTTTTATACAGAGATGTTACAAAATGGAGTATCAATGGTGCAGAAGGAGGCCATTCATCCCATCTTGTCTGCATTGTCATTCTTAGCATTAGTGCCAAACTCTTCCCTCTTTCCTGTATCCCTGTACACTGTTTTTATTTAAATAATAGAAGATTTAAATAACAGACCCTAACTACTTGCTGTGTGAAAAAGTATTTTCTTGCCTTGCATTTGTTTCTTTCACAAAACACTTCAAAACTGTGCCATCTCTTTCTTGGTTTTTTTCATGTGCAGGAACAGTTTCTCCATATTTATTCTGTCCAAATCCTTCATGCTATTGAAAGTTTCTGTCAAATTTCCCCTTGGTCTTTGCCTCTCCAAGGAAAACAATCTGAGCTTCTCCAAACTCTCCTCATAACTGAAGTTTTTTCCCCCCTGAAATCGTTCTTCTGCCCTCTCTCCAGTGCATTCACATCTTGCCTAAAATGTAGCATCCAGAGCTGTACACAATACTCCAGTTGAGGTCTTAACAGTGTCCTATATAAATTCATCATAATCTCCTAGCTGTTGTACTCTCTACCCTATTAATAAAGCCAAGAACATGCATGCTTTATTAACAGCTATCCTGCCACCTTTTGATGATTTATGCACACGTGCACCCATCCTGAAGACCCATTAGTACTTTAGAGTAGACCACTCACCCCTTTGAGTCTGCTCTGCCATCCAATAAGATCATGGCTGATCTGATTTTAACCTCAGCTCTACATTACTGCCTATCCCCAATAATCTTCTTTCCCCATGGTAATCAAGAATCTGTCTACTTGCATCTTTAAAAATACTTAAGATTCTACATCCACTGCCTTTTGAGGAAGGGAATTCCAAAGACATCCCTCTAAGAGAAAAAATGTTTTCTCATCTGTGGTTTAAACAGGTACCCCCTTATTTTTAAACTATGACCCTAGGTCTAGATTCTTCCACAAGAGGAAGCATCCTTTCAACTTCAAGTCACAGAGTTATGCAGCAAGGAAACAGACCCTTTGATCCAACCATCTTTCAGTTTGTACTGTCTCTCCATGTTCTTTGTGTCAAAGTATATCACCTTGTAGTTCTCTGCATTGATCTTCATCGACTACACATCTGCCAAGTTGATGAACTTGTCAACACTGTTTTCTATTAGTTGCCAGACTTCCTTCGTAATCCCCTTTTGCTTCTGTTATTTGCTTTTTCACCTTCCTTTCCCCTTTCCCTCATGGGACGAGGACATCACTGGCTGGTCAGAATTTGTTGCCCATCCCAAGCTGCCTTTGAGAAGGTGGTGGTGAACTCTCTTCTTGAACTGCTGCACTCCATGTGTTGTAGGTAAACCCACAATGCTGTTAGGGAGAGAGTGCCATGATTCTGACCCAGTGGCAGTGAAAGAATGGTGATCTATTTCCAAGTCAGGATGATGAAGGCTTGGAGGGAAACTTGCATTCCCATGTATCTGCTGTCCTACTCCTTCTAGATGGAAGTGATTATGGGTTTGGAAGGTACTGTCTAAGGATCTTTGGTGAATTTCTGCACTGTATTTTGTAGATAGTAGTACCCAATGCTACTGAGTGTTGGTGGTGGAGGAGGGAGTGGATGCTTGTGGATGTGGTGATAATCAAGTGGGCTCCTTTGTCCTAGATGGTATCAAGCTTCTTAAGTGTTATTGGAGCTGCACCCATCCAGGCAAGTGGGGAGTATTCTGTGACACTCCTGATTTGTGCCATGTAGATGGTGGACAAGCTTTGGGGTGTAAGGAGGTGAGTTGCTCTCTGCAGAATTTCTAGCCTCTGACCTGCTCTTGTAGCCACTGTGTTTACAGGTGAGTCCAGTTGAGTTTCTGGTCAGTGGTAACCCTCAGGATGTTGATAGTGGGGGAATTCAGTGATGGTAACACCATTGAATGTCAAGGGGCAATTAGATTGTCTCATATTCTGAATCTTCTATATTCAGCTTGGTGGACTTGCTGCAAGAGCAGTTGGCATCAAAGGTAACATTCAAAGAGAAATTAGATATATACAGTATTTGAGAAGGAGAGATGTTTGGAGCCCAGAAGCAGAGGCAGTGGAGTCAGAATAATGTTGTTTCAAATTTCCTTCTGCACTATATGGTTTTGTGTTTCTGAAAAAAATTAATTATTCTCAGAAAATGGAATGTTATCATTTAGAGGAATTGTGCAGAGGAACCTGAATTTCCTGGTGCATGATTCGCAAAAGGTTAGTATACATGTATAGCAAACAATTGGAAAAGCTAGTAGAATGTTATCATTTATCCCAATGGGAATTAAATATATATGCAGTGAGGTTATGCTTCAATTATTCAGGGTACTGGTGATACCAGATGCACAGTATTGGTCACCTTAATTAAAGAAGTATATAAATGTATTGGAGGCAGGTCAAAGAGGATTTACTACTAAAAGCTAGAATGGATAAATTCTCTTTGAGGAATGGCTAGACATGCCAGGTTTGTATCCACTGTAGTTTAGAAGAGTAAAGGTCAACTGGGTTGAAGCATATAAAATCCTATGGGATCTTTACAGGGAGTGGAGAGAATGTTCCATCTTGTGGGAGAATTTAGAATTCTTCTTAAGAGGAAATGGAAGCAGAGTCTTTGATATTTTAAAGCTAAGGATAGATTTTTTTGATCAGCAGCTTGGTGAAACGTTATTGGGGACAGGTGGGAATGTGGAGTAATCAGATCAGTCATACTGGGGGGGTCAAATGGCCTACTTTTGTTGCTAATTTGTCTGGACATTAGATCAAAAGATTATCAGACCCATACATACAAACCCAAATCTTTCTGGATTCAGCCCTTTCCCTGGCCACACCTGTTGGAAGAATTCTGCAAATACTGGCTTGCAACTAATTCAGGAAACATTGATGAAAAATTCCTCTCCAACCTCAAAAAGCATCATCAGGGAAGCCCTAGATCCATTTGACTATTAACCGAAAAACTTCCTTCACAATCTCGGCAAATTTCCCAACCGTGCTTCAGGTTGTTCTACATTAAACTGATAGTTCTTGTTCTATGATTCACAGCTCCTAACCAAGCAGGTTTATTCCTCTTTTTCTGATGAAGGGTCTAGGCCCGAAACGTCAGCCTTTCTGCTCCTATGATGCTGCTTGGCCTGCTGTGTTCATCCAGCCCTGCACCTTGTTGTCTCGGATTCACCAGCATCTGCAGTTCCTACTATCTCAGGTTTATTCCTCGTTTAGCACTAATCTCTAAGGCAGTTTCATGGCAGTAATTGGGGGTGGATACTGAGCAGGAGAATAGAGAGAGAGGTCTGAAAGGACCTTTTCACTGTACCACTATCTATTGCCTAGATTATACGGTACATGAACAAAAATGTCTTGCTGTATTGTATGGTGTCTTGGTGAGACCTCATTTGGAGTATTGTCTAATTTTAATGTCCTAATCTAAAGAAGGATATACTTACTGAAGAGCCAGTACGGTAGAAGTTCACTGTGAGATAGCAAAATTCTTTTATGAGTAGACATTGAAGAAACTGAGTCTATACTCCCTAAAGTTTAAAAAATGAATTCTTACAGGGTGGATGAAAGTAGGTTGTTTCACCTGGTTGGTGAGTCTAGAACCAGAAGACAAATCTCAGAATAAAGGGCTAGGCCATTTAAGGCTGAGATGAAGATGAATCTTTGGAATTCTCTATCTCTGAGGACTGTAGAAACTCGATCATTGAGTAGGAAGAAATCACTAGATTTCTGGTGACTAATTACATCAAGGAAAATTGTGATAGAATGGGAAAGTGTGTTGAAGCAGAAGACCAGTCAGCATCTGATTGACTGGTGTTTACAAGTTCGAGGTTGAATGACTTCCTCATGTTTGTCGGTTTCTGTAATTAAGTTTTCCCAACGTGTAAAGCAGTGAGTTTGGCTTCCTGGGCTACGGAAACAGTTGGTCACCGACCTGATGAGGAAGAAATCATTGAGTTTTCCATGACTACTGTTAAAATGTGTTAGCAAAGGGAGACTGCTTACCCAGACTTGCTTCCCCTAGCAACAGAAGCAGCTCCATCTGTGTTTGAAAGTCTCAAGAATCAACTGTTCAACTTTCTGCCCTTGATGCCCTGGATTCTCATCGGGCTCAGCACCACTGATAGATAGATCCTTGATAAGCAAGGAGGGGAAAGGTTACAGGGGTAGGCAGGAATGTGAAGTGATCAGAATTGGTGCGATCTTACTGAATGAAGGAGCAGTATCAAAGGGCTGAGTGGCCTAGTTCTGCTACTAAGTCATATATTTGAGTGTTGAAATGACTTAAAGGCTATTTGGCAGCCTGCAGAAGCCTTCCTGAGGAATTTAGGTAAGGCCAGCATTTGTTGTCCATTGCTGATTGCTGTTGAGATGATGGTGAGATACTGTACTGGTAATTGAGATACTGTACTGGTAATTGAGTAGTTTGTATTTCAGGGTACAGTTAAGAGTCAACCACATCACTGAGAATCTGGAGTCACATGTAGGCCAGTCCAGAAAAGGATGGCAGATTTCCTTCCTTAAAGGACATTAGTGCTCCAGATGAGCTTTTATAGCAATGAATGATAATTTCACAGTCACCATCACTGAAACTAGCTTTACATTCCAGATTCATTTAATTTTTTTAATTAAAATAAATTCTCCAGCTGCCATGGTGAAATTTGAACGTGAGTCCAGAACATTTGCTCAGTCCTTTGGGTTACTAATGCAGTTACAGACCAATTATAGTATGGCTCCTGATAAGCTGAGGTTTTTCAGCAACTAATCAGAAGTATCTGACCACAATCACTTGTTTCTCTGTGGTCTGCCACATCTGTCCGTTATATCCTGCAACTTGCCATAAGCAATACTTCAGGAAGTGAAGTATCTGTAGGCACTAAGCAGCATCCCAGGCTGTAAAGCTCCAGGAAATCTTAAAATTTGCTATAAAAAGCCAGAGTCTATTATGTAAAATGTCCAACTTTGCAAAACATCCCTTTTTTCACTTCTCTGTAATTGCCTTCTTGCCTCCATGCCCCACTAACCCTACGGTGAGACTGGGCTTTCCCTTTAATTTCCAAGTTAGAAGGTTCACTCTTCCACTGATCCCAAATTGATGGAATCATGAAACAGTACAGCACAAAAAAGAGGTCATTCATCCCATTGCATCCAAGCTGGCTCTTTTGACATGTGGCAATCCGGTTAGTCCCACTCCCTGACTCTTTTCCCCATATCCCTGTAACTTTTCTAATTTATTTTGAAAGCCACTGTTCAATGCAGGAATGGGTTCTCGCTTTGCAATCTCCTCTCTATCCACTGCATCTCCCTGGATAGACTTGTTCCAAAATAAGCACCAAATTCCACATAGACTCAGGTAACAGAGATTAGAGTGAAGGGACGACCCTTTAGAACTGAGATGAGGAGGAATTTCTTCAGCCAGAGGGTGGTGAATCTGTGGAACTCATTGCTGCAGAGGGCTGTGGAAGCCAAGTCATTGAGTGTATTTAAGACAGAGATAGATAGGTTCTTCTTTGGCAAGGGACTCAAGGGTTATGGGAAGAAGGGCTGAGAACAGTGTTGAGAAACATATCAGCCATGATCCAATGGCAGAACAGACTCAATGGGCTGAATGGCCAAATTCTGCTTTTTTTATTGTCTTTTATCTTATGGTTCTCTGGGATAGAGAGACCCTGGTCATGCCTTCACTTGACCGTTGGAGGCAGAGTAGGAAAATCCTAATTTCCAGGGCCCAGTGCCTTTTTATTCAGCTGTTGTACTGGAATACCTTCTGAAATTCCCACCAGTTGGTGATCAAGTGAACTTAGTAAGGTTTCAGTTACTGCAAAGATTTTCATGTCACCTACTTATCGTCTTAGCATCAGTCACGCTGAGAATCTTTGTACAATTGACACAAGTATCATTTTCACAAAGCAGTTTCATTTAGGCTATAATAAGTTGGTAGAATTCCCAGAGCAGGACTGAAAAACATGAGCATAATTTCCCCCTCTGGAATCCACAGCCATGTTCCTGGAAGTCCCAACAAGGTCAATGAGTGTAATCAGAATAAAGTACAATGAGAATTCTGAGGATGTCAATTCCCATACTTGCTTGCGCTCGCACTGTCAAAATTCTGCTTACTGTGAAAATGTCAGTCAGCAGCTCCATGGAAACAGAGGACACTCAATCAGTGCAGCAGTTTTTATTCATGGCAGTGGGGTTACATGGGAAGATAACGGGCATAATTTATTTTAGATACTAAATTGCACACAATCAGTATGAACAGCTGTTTCTAGGAGATGGACGAGATTCCATCTTGCCACCAACTCATCATAGCTGCAGTCACTTGCTTGTTTAAAGAGTGTGTCATGAAGGAGGAGGGCATTAAACTGATTATATCTGTGCTAATTCTTTGAAAGTTCTTAACTAATTAGTCCCAGTCCACCTTTACTTGCCCAAAAGCTTTGCAAGCTTTTTCGTCCTGTTTCAAGTATTTATCTAATTCTCTTGTGAAAGTTATTATTTAACCTACTTCCTCTGTCCTTTCATTTAATGCTTCTCAGAGCTTAGCAGCTATTTACATATCTCTGGCTGTTCCATTTATCTTAAATGTATGTGCTCTAGTTATTGAACCCGCTGCCACTGGGTTCTCCCTCGTCATTCCCGTCAATCTCCTCCATTCTGGGAATAGCAATGACATCTTCTATTGTCTCTCTGTGCAACTAAAGTTCTTTAACACTAGCACCATTTTAGTAAATCTTCTCTGCTTCCTCTCCATTGCCTTGACATCCTTTCTGGGAGCGATGCTGCAATTCAGTTCCAAACAGTGATTTATTGAATCATAGAATGCTTACGGCATAGAAGGAGGCCATTCAGCCTGTCACACCTAAGCCATTATTTGCAAGAGCAGCTCTCTGAGTCCCACTCCCCACTTTTTCCCCTTTTTTTCTCTTTGGATAATGATCTAATTCTCTTTTGAGAGCCATGACTGAATCTGCTACCAACACCACCAACACACTTCCAGCATGTTCCAGACCCTAACCTCTCATTGTGCAAATGGTTTCTTTCATGTCACCGTTGCTTTTTGTTTTGCCACTTACCTTAAATCTGTTCCCTCTTGTTGTAGACCCTTCCACTAATGGGAATGGTTTCTACTATGTGTCCAGATCCCTCATGGTTTTGAAATCACATCTACCACATCTCCTCTCAAGCTTCTTTTCTCCCTGGAAAACAGCTCTTACTTCTCCAATCTATCTATGTAACTGAAATTCCTCAGCTCTGAACTTTATAGTTTTTGCACTCCTTAATTCTTTTACCTCTTTCCTAAAGTTTAGTGCCTTGATTGAGTGCAGTGCTCTGGTTGAGGCTGGCCTGGTATTTGAACAAGGTTAGCCTTACTTACTCTTACACTCACTTCCTCTGTTTATAAAATCCAGGATCACGTATGCTTCTCGACATAGAAAATTTCTGTTCTGCGTTTGCATAAAGTTAAAGCTTGGCCTTAAAGTAAATAGTGAAGTCGAAGTTGTTTGTGTGCATCCAGAGTAGTAGAATATGGGGGAGAGGTGGCAAATGTCATGTTTCAGTGATACAAAGCTCTGGTTCAACCATACTGGAGGCACTGGACACAGCTCTGGGAATTATGCTTTAGGAAGGTGATATTGGCCTTGGAGAGAGTGCAGCATAATCAGAATGATACCAAGACTTGGGAGTTAAATTCCACAAAAAGATTGTGCACTTTAGGTCTGGTGGTATCTGTGGAGAGAGAAACAGAGTTACATTTTGAGCCCAATGAGCTGCTAATGTTCATTTATTTCAAACTATGACCAGCAAAGCACTTTAGACTACATAACTTCACAAGTTTCATCTTTTATTTTTAAAATGAGGCTCCTTGCCTCACATGGTGTGTGTTTTCCCCACAGAAACTGTAAACATGACCAGTTGCACTGACTGACGGGTGGCAGGGTACTTGCGTGGGACGTTTGTGTCTAAAGGTGGAACATGTCAAATAGGCTTGATGTCATAAGGCATTGACTTGCACAGCTCACTGAACGCAGCACTGTAAACGTATCACTGTGTTGTCAGGATTCAGGAAGTAGATTCGTGTGTTCCTCTTTCTCAGTTGTTTCAAACCTGCAATTTCTTTAACGTAATCCTTTCCCAGCTGGGAGCGACCTCATGTCATGTACGGCCAGCTGCTGGATTGGCTGCGTTACTTGGTTGCTTGGCAACCTGTGATCATCGGACTGGTTCAAGGCATCAACTACAGTCTGGGACTGGAATAAGCTCTCCCATTCTTTTTTCCTCTCCTCCCACCCCTCCTCTGCGGCCTTCATTCCCCCTCCCCACTCTCACTCCACCCCTCTGACTCCAGTTTTGTGGAATCCACTATTCGGAATGTTTCATTACTTTCAGTTGAAAGGCTGCATCCACAAAAGTAGGAGGAGGAGAGAATGAAGGACGTCCCCACCCCAAACCCAGTGGGACATGGGGCTATTGGCTCATGGATTAGTGAGTTTCCACAGAGTAATTTTTCCCTGTTTCCCTCCAAAAGAGAATGAAGATTCAAATTATAGCAATTCTCGTACCTGTTTTCCAACCCACAGCCCCACATCTGGCTGGAATCGACAACTGCTGTTCCTCCATGAAAGGCTCAAGGAGCTGAATGGTCTGCTTCTTTTCCCACCTAACCTGTTTTCAAGGGGCTGAATGGCTGCCTTTAGTTCCTAATGTGGTGACTGCAAAGATCTTGAATTGTGAGTTTGAGAGGTGTTTTGTTTCTTGCCTCCCAATACCCAGCCTGGCCAGTGGTCCTGAAATTCTGCATTCCTCTCTAAGTGGTTTCAGTGGTTACTTGCTGCGTGCAGAACCAGGGTCGGACGAGCCAGTTAGCGCAAGCCAGGCCTGCTCCTATGAATGCAACTTAATCTTCATAAACAAACATTCAACCTTTTAGAGGGTGGAGTTCAAGGGGTAGACTACTATAATGCTGAGGCAGTTATTACAGAAACTGAGGCTATAATATTGGAGCAGCAATTACAGGAACTGGTTCTGTAACATGGGGGCAGCCATTACAGGAACTGGGTCTGTAATGTCAGGGGCGGGTGGAGGGCAACCATCACAGGAATTAGGTTTAGATTTATATTGGAGTCAGATTGAACATTATTCCTAGTTTTCCTGAGAAGATTCACTAGGGAATGAAGTAAAATAATTCCCAGAGCTGAGGAAATTTACTGAAGAGTGAGCACCATTCAGCTGATGTTGTTTTCTGCTGTACTAAAATATTGCCTTAAAGTTAGGGGGGAGGGGGAGTAAGAAAGAGCCTTTAGGATGGAACTAAAAACTGAAGTGGGTATGGGTTGACAACAGCAGGGTCAAAGATTTCAAGGGGAATATGTTAAAATCCATCCTTTTTATACTAGAAATATATTTAAAAAATACCCTATTTTTACACTCTGATCTTTTATATTGGATTGTATGGGGGTTAGTCAGCAATGCACTGGATTGCAAGTTCACCCCTTCCCCTAGCCCAGGATCACTGCACCAATATGGAAATGGCCAGTGGATATATTTGATCACATTTTGTAGTCCTCTGGGCAGATACAGAGAAATGGGTGAGTTTATGTCAGCTCATCTGCCCTCTAGTCCTTTCTAAAGTTGTTGGGTGACCACCCTGCCAGGGTATGTGAAAATAATACTGTTTTGTTCCTTGTTGTGAGGAATGAAGTGGGTTCCTCCATGGAAAGCACTCTGCAGTGTAGTGTCAACCCAAACGGCTAAATGATGGCCGGTCTCCCCTGAATTGAGTGACCTTGGGTTGCAATAAAGGTTGTTGGGGCCCCGTGTCTGTCAAAAAGGAAGAAGGCAGCGAGGTATCAGCTTCTCTTCATTGTCCAGTTACCAGCCCCTTGCACCCCAGCCCTCCCCACTATAAAGCCTGTGTTTTTGGGGGAGAGGATCTTAGGTGGCATTCACATGAAGTACAATCACCAGACTGAGTACCTGAGCTCTGTACTTACCTGGGGAATCTACTCCTGACCTTACAAGAAAGGCTGGGAGGTGCATGGAGAAGGGGCAGAACTGGAGGAGGAAGAGAGTTGGAGAAAAGTCATTGATGGTGAACAATTCTCTAACTCTTTGGTTTGGCAAGAAATGGCTGTGTTCACTAATTGGCAGCAGTCACTGAGATTGCTTTCCGACCCTGTCCACTGATTGGTATTAGAACGATATTTGGTATTTCATCTGGTCATTTATTGGCCAGTGTTCAGTTGGGACCACCAACAAGGTGAAAAAAAATTATTTCAGTCAACATTGGCTGTATTGTTTGCTCTTCTTCCCTTTCTCCCTTAGACCCTGCCACCTCAGTAAGCTGGTTTGGTCAGTATTGTCACTGATAAAACAGGCTGCCATTTCTTTGGTGTTCTGGATCTGTTTAAAAAAAAAGGTGCAATTCATATCAATAAACGGTGTACAGGTTACGATCTGACTGGGCTTTCGAGTCGATGCATCTAAATAGAAACTGTAAGATCTCGTGAATTGAAGAGATCGGGAAATGCACAGTGGATCAGTTGACATCTGGAAGAGAGAAGAGGAGTTCGTATTTCAGGTAGGGATATTCTGTCATCGCACCATGAACAGAGGAACTAGAAAATAAAGTGTGTGGAGTCAGAGGGCAGGTGTCAGAACAGATTGTTCACCGGCTTCGAGACACAAAATCGAGTGGGATAAAGAGAAGGTATTCAGAGTAGCAGGAGGTGGGAAGTAGCCTTCCATGAGGATCAGTGCTAGGACCATTGCAGCTCACTATATACATTAGCATTTAGACTATGGAATCAAAAACATAGTTTCCATATCTGCACTTAATACCAAGTAATACTTTTATTTGTTCCTGAGACAGGGGTGTCACTAACTAGGCCTGCATTTACTGCCTATCCCTAATTTGCCCTGGGGAAGGTGTTGGTGAGCTGCATACTTGAACTACTGCAGCCCATTTAATGTTGGCACACTCACAGTGTTGCAGGTTGGGGGGCGGTGGGTTCAGGATTTTAAGTCATTGGAACTGAAGGAATAGTGCTATATTTTAAAATCAGGACGGTGAGTGCCTTGGAGGGCTACTTGCAGGTGGTGGTGTTCCGATGTAAATGCTGTCTTTGTCGTAGGTAGGACGGTGTGCGTTTGGAAGTTGTTGTCTAAGGAGCCTTGGTGAATTTCTGCAGTGATTTTGTAAATGGTACATACTGCTAACACTGTGTCATAGTGCAGGGAGTGAATGTTAAATTTGGTGGAGGAGTACCAGTCAAGTGGACTGATTTGTTCTGGATAGTGTTGAGTTTTTTGAGAGTTTTTGGAAGTGTACTCATCCAGGCAAGTGGAGAGCATTCCGTCACATTACTGATTTGTGTCTTCTAGATGGTGGACAGGCTTTGGAAGGTCATGTGGTGAGTTACTCATTACAGGATACCCAATCTTTGACATGTCTTGTAACCACAATATTTATATGGATAGTCTAGTTTAGTTTCTGGTCAATGGTAACCTCCAGGATGTCAGTATTGGGGAATTCAGTGATGGTAATGCTATTGAAAGTTAGGGGCAAAGGTTAGATTCTGTCTTGTTGAAGATGGTCATTGATTGCCACTTATGTGGCATGCTTGTTATTTGCCATTTGTCAGCCCAAGCCTGGATATTGTCCAGGTCTTGCTGCATTCCGACATGGACTGCTTCAATATTGCGGAATTTCAAATGATGCTGAGCTGTACATTCAGCGGCAAACATCACTTCTGACCTTTTGATGGAGAGAAGGTCTTTGATGAGGCAACTGAAGATTGTTGGGCCTAGGGCATTGCCCTGAGGAACTCCTGCAGAGATGTCCTGGAGCTGAAATGACTGACCTCCAACAACCATGGCCATCTTCCTTTGTACTAGGTGCGAATCCAACCAATGGAAAGATGTCCCCAATTCCCATTGATTCTGGTTTTGCTAAGATTCCTTGATGTCAAACACCATCTCATGCTGTCTTGATGTTAACAGCAGTTACTCTTGCTCTGCAGTGCTGATCTCAATTCTGCCACACCTAATCATGAATAATAGTAGTAATTAAACAACTAACAAGAAACAGAGTCTCCACAAATATCCCCATCCTCACTTTTGGAGGAGCCTAGCACATCAGTAGAAAAACTAAAACATTCACAACAGTCTTCAGAAATGTGCTAAATGGATGATCAGTCTCGACTTCTTCTAGAGGATCTCAACATCACATTTGCCAGTTTTCAAATAATTTGATTCACTCCATGTGATACCAAGAAATGGTTGGAGGCACTGAATACTGCAATGACTGCATGCCTTGATAACATTCCTGGAGATTTAAGTTTGATAGAGATTGATTTATTGTTTCACATGTATAAAAATACAGTGAAAAGTGTTGTTTTGCATCCTGTACAGGCAGATCGTACCATACAAGTTGCACCAGTGTGGCAGAACAGAGTGCAGTATTACAAAGAGAAAGATCAGATTTAACGTTTGAGACGTCCATTCAGAAGTCTGATAACAGCAGGGAAGAAGGTGTTCTTGAATCTTTCCGTACTTGTATTAAACTTCTACATCTTCTGCCTGATGGAAGAGAGTATAACTGGGGTGGGAGGGGTCTTTGATTATGCTGGTTGCTTTCCCAAGGCAGCGGGAAGTATAGATGGAGTCAGTGGTGGAAGGCTGGTGTGCATGATGGACTGTGCTGGGTTCATGAATCTCTGTAGTTTCTTGCAATCTTATTGATTAGAGCTCCACCTTCAACACCATAATTCCAAACAAACTCATCTCTAAACTCCGAGACCTAGGTCTTGGCTCCCCCTCTGTAACTGGATCCTCGATTTTCTGACCCATAGACTGCAATCAGTAAGAATAGGTGACACCTCCTCCTTCACCATAATGCTCAGCACCAACGCCCTGCAAAGCTGTGGACTGGGCCCCCTATTATATTCCTTATACACTCAACAACTGTACCATGCTGTGATGCAAGCAGCTAGGATGCTTTCTTTGGTGCATCTATAAAAATTGGGAAAAGTCCTTGGAGACATGTTGAATTTCTTTTGCCTCCTGAGGAAGTAGAGATGTTGTGCTTTCTTGACCCTTGCATCACTGTAGGTGGACCAGGGCAGATTGTTGTTGATTATCAATTCCAGGATTTTGATGCTCTTGGCCATGTCCACCTCAGTATCACTGATGCAGACAGGGGCATGCCCTCCAATCCGCTTCCTGAAATCAATGACCAGCTCCTTGTTTTGTCGATGTTGATAGAGAGATTGTTGACTTTACACCATGCCGCTAAGCACTGAATCACTTTCCTGTATTCTGTCTCGTTGTTTGAGATCTGGCCTACAACAGTGATGTCATCAGCAAACTTGTAAATGGAATTGGGGCGAAATTTGGCCACACAGTTGTTGAGTGTATAAGGAATATAATAGGGGGCCCAGTCCACAGCTTTGCAGGGCGTTGGTGCTGAGCATTATGGTGAAGGAGGAGGTGTCACCTGTTCTTACTGATTGCGGTCTATGGGTCAGAAAGTCAAGAATCCAGTTACAGAGGGGGAGCCAAGACCTAGGTCGCGGAGTTTAGAGATGAGTTTGTTTGGAATTATGGTGTTGAAGGTGGAGTTCTAATCAATAAGTAGAAGTTTGGTGTAGGTATGCTTGTTATCCAGATGTTCCAGAAATGAGCGTAGGGCCAGGAAGATTGTGTCTGCCGTGAACCTGTTGCTCTGGTAGGAGAATTGCAAAGGATCAAGACACTTTGGTAGGCTGCGGTTGACGTGAGCCATAACTAACCTCAAAGCCCTTCATGATTATAGAGGTCAGAGCCACCAGGCGGTAGTCATTGAGACACCGCATGATTTTTCTTTGTCACCAGGACGGTAGTAGTCTTCTTAAAGCAAGTGGGGACTTCAGATCATAGCAAAAAGAGGTTGAAGATGTCTACAAATACTCCTGGCGGCTGATCCGCACAGGATGCAGTCCATTCGGTGAACTGAAAAACCCTCCGGTTGTAAGGCACAGTCAGGTGGAGCAGGAGTGAGCCATGTTTCTGTAAAACAGCACACAGCAATCTCTCAACTCCCTTTAGAAAATGAGTCTATCTTTAAGTTCATCCATCTTGTTTACCATGGCTTGGGCATTTGCCAGGAGTATGCTGGGGAGGGGTGGGGGAGAGACTTGAAACCCCAAAATTTCAATCTCACCTGAAGTCCAGTGCGTCTCCCACATTTCCTGGGTAGGTAGCTGCTCCTAGTAGATCCCGGATGTCAGTGAGGGATGTCTGTTGCTCCAAGAGATCCTGGGAACCAATCATGGCCTTGAGCATTCCAAAGAGTATTGTGGTTGGTGTGGTCGGGCCTCCTCAATTGAAGGTCACCTTGTGATTTGTTCCCGCACAGTTCTGAGGAAGAGTCACTCGACCTAAAACACTAACTCCGATTTCTCTCCACAGATGTTGCATAACCTGTTAAGTTGTCCATAGAAACATAGCAGATAGGAGCAGGAGAAGGCCATTTGGCCCTTTGAGCCTTTTCTACCATTCTTCACAATCATGGCTGATTGCCCAACTCAATAGCGTAATCCTACTTTTTCTCCATAAACTTTGATCGTGTTCGCCTCAAGTGCTATATCTAGTTGCCTCTTCAATGTTTTGGCATCAACTACTTCCTGTTGTAATGAATTCCACAGGCTTACCACTCTTTGGGTGAAGAAATGTCTCCTCATCTCCATCCTAAATCATCTATCCTGAATCCCTCATACTTTGACCCCTGGTCCTGGACACACCCACCATTGGGAGCATCCTCCCTGCATCTACCCTGTCCAGTCCTGTTAGAATTTTGTAAGTCTCTATGAGATTCCCCCCTCATTTGTCTGAACTCTAGAGAAAACAATCCCAATCTACGCAATCTCTCCTCATGTCAGTCCCTCTATCCCCTGAATCAGCCTGGTAAACCTTCACTGCACTCCCTTGAGAACAAGCACATCCTTCCTCAGAAAAGTAGACCAAAATTGCATACAATATTCCAGGTGTGGTCTCATCAAGGCCCTGTGTAACTGCAACAACACATCCCTGCTCCTGTACTCAACCTCTCGCAATGAAGGCCAACATACCATTTAGCTCCTTTACCACCTGCTGCACCTGCATGCTTACCTTCAGCAACTGGTGCACAAGGACACCCAGGACCCACTGCACACTCCCCTCTCCCAATTTACAGCATTCAGGTAGTAATCTGCCTTCTTGTTTTTGCTTCTGAAGTGAACAACTTCACATTTATCCAAATTATACTGCATCTACCATTGATTTGCCCACTCACCCAACATCTCCAGATCATGCTGTAGGATCTCTGCATCCTTGTCACAGTTCACCCTCCCACCCAACTTGGTATCATCTGGAAACTTGGAGATGTTCCATTTTGTTCCCTTATCCAAATCATTAATATGCATTGTGAATAGTTGGTGTCCCAGTACTGATCCCTGTGGCACCCCGCTAGTTACAGCTTGCCAATTTGAAAAGGAGCCATTAATTCCTACTCTTTGTTTCCTCTCTGCCAACCAGTTTCCTCTGCATCTCAATATACTTTCCCCAATCCCATGCACTTTACTCTTGCATATTAATTCATTCCTGTCTAGCACAAACAAAGGAAAGGTGGCCTGATCGTGACTAAGAAGGGAAATTAGTGATAGTATTCGATCCAAAGAAGGGGCATACAGATTGGCCAAAAAATTAAGGATCAGGAGCAGTTTTGATTCCAGGAAAGAATAACTAAGGGATTGTTTAAGGAGGGGGGACAATAGAGTACAAGAGTAAGCTTAAAGGGAACATACAAACTAATTGTAAAAGCTTCTATAGATATGTGAGGAGAGAGCAAGAGATGTAGATCACTTCTAGCCAGAAACAAGTTATACGGAACAGAGGAGGAGAACAATTAAATACATATTTTGGTTCTGTCTTCACAAAATAGGTCACAAATAAAATCCCCAAAATGTTGGAGAACACATGATCTACTGCAAGGGAGTTAGTGAACAAAGTCAGTATTAGTAGGGAAAATGATGGGATTGAAGGCCAATAAATCCCAAGGCCTGATGATCTACATCCCAGAGTACTCAAGGAAGTAGCCCTGGAAATAGTGGATGCTTTGGTGGTCATCTTACAAGGTTCTTTAGACTGTGGAACAGTTCCTACAGTTTGGAAGGTTAGATAATGTAATTGCTCTATCTTTTAAAAGAAAAGGTAGAGAGAAAACAATTAATTATAAACTGATTAGTCTGACATCAGTAGTGGGGAAAATGCCAGATGCCACTATAAATGATTTAATAACAGAGCACTTGGAACACAGTGATAGGATCGGACAGAGTCAGCATGGATTTATGAAAGGGAAATCACACTGAATAAATCTGGAATTTTTTTGAGGATGTCATGAGTAGAGTTGATAAGGGGGAGCCAGTGGATGTAGTTTACTTTGACTTTCAGAAGGTCTGACATGGAGAATGTGTAAAATTGAAATGTATGGGATTGGGCGTAGTATGTGGAGATGGATAGAAACCTGGTTGGCACACGGGAAACATCAATGGATCTTTTTCCAAGTAGCAGCCAGTGACTAGTGGGGTGCCATAGGAATCAATATTAGGATCCCAGCTATTCACTATATATATAAATGATTTAGATGAGGGAAATAAATGTAATACCTCCAGATTTACAGGATGACAAAACCTGGTGGGAGGGTAAGCCATAGGAATATGCAGAGTTGTTTCAGAGTGATTTCGACAAGTTGAGTAAATGGGCAAATGGATGGTTTGATAGCAAAAAACAGGAAAGCAGATTACTAACAAATGGTGCAATGAGACCTGGGTGACCTTGTACACTAGTCACTGAACACAAGCATGCAGGTGAAGTAAGCAAAGTGGCATTTTGGCCTTGATAGAGGATTCAAGTACTGGAGTAGGGATGTCTCACTCTAATTGTACAGGTCCTCGGTGAGGCCACACCTGGATTATGTTTGCAGTTTTGGTCTCCTTTTGAGGAAGGATGTTCTGGCCACAGAGGGATTGCAGCAAAGATTTACCAGATTGATTCCTGGGATGGTAGGACTGATATATGAAGAAAGACGGGATCACTTAAGGCTATAATCACTGGAATTTAGATGAATGGGGGGATGGGAGAGTGGAATCTCATAGGATTAGACAAGGTAAATGCAGAAGGGTATTCCTGATGACCGGGCAGTCCAGAACCAGGGGTCAAAGTCCAAGGATATGGGTAGGCCATTTCGGAATGAGATGAGAAATTTCCTCACGCAGAGAGTGGTGAGCCTAAGGAATTCTCTGGTACTGAAAACTGTTGAGGCCAAAACATTGAATGTTTTCACAAAGAAGTTGGATATAGTTCTTAAGGCTAAAGGGATCAAAGATTATGGGGAGAAAGCAGTAAAGGGACTGAGGTGGATGATCAGACATGATCATATCAAAAAACAGAGCAGGCTCCAAGGGCCAAATGCCCTGCTGTTCCATTTTCTACATTTCTATGATTTGTAGTCCAGAATTAGCCATGCTCCTAACCAACCTGTCTCAATACAGCTACAACACTGGCAACTACCCAACAATGTAAAAATTGCCCAGCTATGTCTTTGTCAAACAAAAAAACAAGCCTTCAACCTGGCCAGTTATCACCGTATCAGTGTATTTTCAAACATCAGCAAAATGATGTAAATTGTTGACAGTGCTGTACAGTGGCATCTGTTCAGCAAGAACCTGCACAGTGATGCTCAGTTTAGGTTCCACCAGAGCCACTCAGTTCCTCACTTCATTACAGCCTTTGTTCAAGCATGGACAAAAAACAGTTGAATTCCAGAGGTGAGGTGAGAGTGACAGCCCTTGACATCAGCATATCACCCTCGGTGCTTTCTCCAAGTGGAGTTCAACGTGGAGGAGTTCTAGTTCATCAGTAGGGGTGGGGACAGGCAGTACTGGGTAATCAGCTGAAGGTTTCCTTGCCCATGATTAACCTGAAGCCATGAAACTTCATGGTGTCCGGAGTCAATGTTGAGGACTCCCAGTTCAACTCTCTTCTAACTGTATCCCACTGTGCCGCAACCTCTGCCTACTGAGGAAAATTACCCAAGAAATAAACTTGTCAAATGGCTAAACAATGGCAAATGAAGTTTAACAGAGGCAAATGTGGGGTAATTGTTTTGGTAGGAAGAATATGGAGGTCATGGATTACTTGGAAGATGACAGTCTGGGTGGAACAGAGGAACTACACCATCATGAAGTACATCAAACACATAAACAGGACCATAATAAAAGCAAACCAAACACAAGACTATTTCTACCACAAAAGAATTGAACAAAAGGAACATATGCCATACCCTTGGTTAGACCTCACTTCAGAGTATTGTGTGTAATAGAACAAAGAACGATACAGCACAGGAACAGGCCCTTCAGCCCACCAAGCCTGTGCTGAATCGTAATCCTTATTTCAACCTGCTACTTATTGCCCATACACAGTTTCTATCCCTCTGTTCATGTCCTGGTCATGCGTCTGTCAAGATACACCTTAAACATTGCTAGTGTCCTGCTTCCACCACCTACACTGGCAGTGTGTTCCCGTACCCACCGCAATCTGTGTGAAAATTTTTCCCTGCACTTCTCCCCTAAACTTTCCCCTTCTCACCTTGAACCTGTGCCCTCTTGTAGTTGACCTTTCCACCCTGGGAAAAAGCCTCTGACTATCTATCCTATCTGTGCCCCTCATAATTTTATAGGCCTCAACAGGTCATCCCTCAGCCTCCATCTTTCCAGTGAAAACAATCTGAGTTTATCCAACCTCTGCTCATTACTAAAAACCTCCAGACCAGACAATATCCTGGTAAACCTTCTCTGCACCCTCTCCAAAGCATCCACATTCTTCTGGTAGTGTGGCAACCAGAACTGCATGCAATTTTCCAAATGTGACCAACCCTAAAGTTTGAAATAACAGCTGTGAAATAACTTGCCAACCTTTATATTCAGTGCCCCATCAGCAAGCATGCTGTATGCCTTCTTTACTATCTTATCCACCTGTGTTGCCACTTTCCTGTTCACCCAGATCCCACTATGTCGATGCTCATAACAGTTTATTATTTATTGCATAATTAACATTTATTGCATAATTTGTAACTGAATTTGATCTTCCAAAACACATTATCTCGCATTTATCTATATTAAACTCTATCTGCCATTTCTCTGCCCAAATCTGCAATTTAACTATATCTCGCTGTATTCTTTGATAATTCTCCTCACTGTCTGCAATTCTGGTGTCATCTGTAAACTAACTAATCAGACCACTTCCAGATCATTTATATATTACAACCAAAGTTCCCAACGCTGATGCTGAACATCACTACTTACTGAGCTCCATTCCAAAAAACCCTTCCACCGTTACTCTGTTTTCTGTGGCCAAGCTATCTAGCCAGCACACCCAGATGCCATGAGATGCTATCTTTTGTACCAGCCCGCCAGGAGGTACCTTAACAAATGCCTTACTAAAGTCCATGTAGACATGATGACCCTTTGCTCATCAATCATTCTTGTCACCTCAAACTCAATCAAGTTGGTGAGACATGACCTTCCCCCACACCCAACCATGCTGCCTAACACTACAAATCCATTTGCTTCCAAATGTGATTAAATCTGGTCTCCAACAGATTCCTCACGACTGATGTTGCATTCACAACCTGTAATTACCAGGATTACCTCTCGTTCCCTTCTTAAACGAAAGAACAACACTGGTCATCGCTGTGGTTGGTTCGCTCACCGAGCTGGTTCGCTAGTTTGCAGACGTTTCATTACCTTGCTGGGTAACATCATCAGTGCAGTCTCCGATGAAGCGTTGTTGTGTTTTCCCGCCTGGTATTTAAATTCTGGAGTCCATTGGATTTGATTACATAATTTCCGGCTTTCCTTCACAGTGGTGTATATATAGGGTCTAGTTCTATGTGTTTGTTGATGGCCTTCTTGGTGGAGAACCAGGCCTCTAGGAATTCCCGTGCTTGTCACTGTTTGGCCTGTCCTAGGATCCTGGTGTTGTCCCAATCGAACTGGCGGTTCTCCTTATCCATGTGAATGGAGGTGAGTGAGTATTGGTCATTTCTTTTTGTTGCTAGTTGGTGTTCATGTACTCTTGTGGCCACTTTTCTTCCTGTTTGTCCAATGTAATGTTTGTCGCAGTCCTTGCATGGAATCTTGTATATTACGCTGGTTCTGTCCATAGTGGGTATGGGGTCTTTGGTTCGAGTTAACAACTGGCGTAGGGTTGACGTGGGTCATCTACTGATGACCATGAAACCATTGTCAATTGCCAGAAAAACCCGTCAAGTTCACGAAAGTCTTTCAGGGAAGGAAATCTGCCATCTTCATCTGGTCTGGTCTACATGTGACTCCAGAGCCATAGCAATGTGGTTGACTTTCAACTGTCCTCTGAAATAGCCCTGGCAAGCTGTTCAGTTGAATCAATCACTGTGAAGTCTCAACAAAGAAAGGCAGACCACCTGGCATCAACCTAGGCACCGGAATCAACAATTGGTAAAAGCAGCCTTGTCAATCCTACAAAATCCTCCTTACTAACATCTGGGGGCTAGTGCCAAAATGGGGAGAGCTGTCTTACAGACCAGTCAAGCAACGGCCTGACATTTTGGAGTTAGATTCCGTGAGTATGTCTATTTCCCAGACACCATCATCACTGTCCCCAGATATGTCCTGTCCCACCAGCAGGACATTCCCAGCTGAGGTGGCAGCATAGTGGTATACAGTTGGGAGGGATTTGCCCTGTGAGTCCTCAATGTTGACTCCAGACCCCGTGAAGTCTCTTAGCTTCAGGTTAAACAGGGCCAAGGAAACCTCCCGCTGGTTACCATGTTCCATTTTTCCTCAGCTGATGAATCCATCTCCTGCGTGTTGAATAACACTTGGAGGAAGCACTGAGGGTGGCAAGGGTGCAGAATGTACTCCGAATGGGGGATTTCAGTGTCCCCCACCAAGAGTAGCTCAGCAGCAGCTGGTCAGTTCCTAAAGGACATCAGATGGAGTTCAATCTGGATAAATGTGAGGTATTGCATTTTGATAAAACAGAGGTAGGATTTATACAATTAACGGTAGGGCCTTGGGTAGTATTGTAGAACAGAGGGACCTAGGGGTGCAGGTACATAATTCTTTGAAGTTTGCTTTGCATATAGACAGGTAGTTAAAAAGGCATTTAGCACGCTTGCCTTCATTGTTCAGTCCTTTGAGTATAGGAGTTGGGAAGTCATGTTGAGGTTGTACAGGACATTGGTGAGGCCTCTTTTGGAATACTGTGTCCAGTTCTGGTTGCCAGTCATAGGAAGGATATTATCAAGCTGAGGAGGGTTCAGAAGAGATTTAGAAGGTTGAGTTATAAAGAAAGGCTGGGACTTCTTTTACTGGAACGTAGGAGGTTGAGAGGTGACCTTACAGAAGTTTATAAAATAATGAGGGGTATAGATAGAGTTAATGGTAGTTGTCTTTTCCCTAGAATGGGGGATTTCAAGACAAGGGGGTACATTTTTAAGGTAAGAGAGATTTAAAAAAGATTCGGGGGCAAATGTTTTATACCTAGGGAGGTTCGTGCGTAGAATGAACTTCCTGAGGAAGTGGTGGATGTGGGCAGAATTACAACATTTTAAAGACACTTGGATAAGTACATGAATAGGAAAGGTTTGGAGGCAAATGGGCCAGTAGCAGGCAGGTGGAACTAGTTTAGTTTGGGATTATGTTTGGCATAGCCTGGTTGGACTGAAGGGTCTGTTTCTGTGCTGTATAACTCTGACTCTATGACCTAGCTGTTAGGCTGGGTCTGCAGCAGGTGATGAGGGAACAAGAGGGAAAAACATACTTGCCCCCATCCCTACCAATCTGCTGACTGCAGATGCATCTGTCCATGACAGTATTACTAAGCTGATTATCAATACAGTGCTTATTGAGATGAGATCCTGCCTTCACTTTGAGAATACCCTCCATCATGTTGCGTAGCACCATCACTGTGCTAAATGGGACAGACTTTGAACAGGTTTAACAAATCAAGACTGGGCATCCATGCGCTGCTGTGGGCCATCAACAGCAGCAGAATTGTACTCCAGCGCTATCTGCAATCTTATGGCCCAGCATATTCCCCACTCAACCATTACTTTCAAGTCAGAGGGTCAACCCTGATTCAATGGAGAGTGCAGGAGAGCATTGCCAGGAACAGCACCAGGCATACCTGAAGATGAGATGTCAACCTGGTGAAGTCATAAAACAGGACAACGTACACGCCAAAAAGCATTGGCAGCAGTGAAAAACAGAGCTAAGTGATCCCTTAGATCAGTTCTAAGCTCTGCAGGCCTGCCACATCCAGTTGTGAATGATGGTGGACAATAAAAGAACTCACTCCACAGATATCCCCATCCTCAATGATGGAAGAGTCCAACACATAAGTGCAAAAGATAACTCTGAAGCATTCACAGCAGTCTTCAGCCAGAAGTGCCAAGTAGATTTTCCATCGGCCCCTCACAGTGGTCCCCAGCGTTACAGACACCAGTCTCAACCAACTAAATTCATTCTGTACAATGTCAATAGACAGCTGCAGGCATTGGATACTGCAAAGGCTTTGGGCCCTGGCAACATTCCAGCAATTGTACTGAAGACTGATCACTCCCCTTGCCAAGCTGTTCCAGTACAGTTACAACACTGGCATCTACCTGACAATGTGGAAAATTCCTAGCCTCTACCTGCTGTTGCAGCCATTGTATTTATATGGCGAGTCCAGTTGAGTTTCTGATCAATGAAAACTTCCAGGATGGTACCAACCTGGTCAATTACCACCCCATCAGTCTACTCTCAATCATCAGTAAAATGATGGAAAGTGTCATCAACAGTGCTATTGAGTAGCACTGACTCAGCAATAACCTGCTCAGTGACGCCCAGTTTGGGTTCTGCCAGGGCCACTCAGCTCCTGACCTCATTACAGCCTTGGTTCAAACATGGACAAAAGAGCTGACTTCCAGAGGTGAGACGAGGTAAGAGGACAGCCCTTGATATCAAGGCCGCATTCGGCTGGTGTGGTGTCAAGGAGCCCTAGCAAAACTGGAATCAATGAGAATCGTTGGGGTGGGGAGGGTGTTTCTGCTGATTGGATTCACAGCTAGTTCAAAGGAAAATGGTTGTGGTTGTTGGAGGCCAGTCATCTCAGCTCCAGGACATCTCTGCAGGAGTTCCTCAGTGTAATTTCCTCGGCCCAACCATCTTCAACTGCTTCATCAATGACCTTCCCTCTATCATAAGGTCAGACATCTGTAGGTTCATTGATGATTGCACAATGTTCAGCACCATTTGTGACTCCTCTGATACTGAAGCAGTCTATGTTCAATAATATATACAATCCTGAGCTGTCAAGTGGCAAGTAACATAAATACCACACAAATGCCAAACAGTGACAATTTCCAATAAAAGATCATCTAACCACCACCCCTTGGCATTCAATAGTGTTACCATCACTGAATCCCCCATTATCAACATCCTGAGGGTTACCATTGATCAGAAACTCAACTGGACTCACCACATAAACACAGTGGCTACAACAGCAGGTCAGAGGCCAGGAATACTGTGGTGAGTAACTCACCTCCTGACTCCTCAAAGCCTGTCCACCAGATGGAATACTCCCCACTTGCCTGGATGAGTGCAGCCCCAACAACACTCAAGAAACTTGACACCATCCAGGACAAAGCAGCCCGCTTGATTGGCACAAGCATTCACTCCTTCCACCAAGGACGCTCAATTGCAGCTGTATGTACCATCTACAAGGTGATCTGTGGAAATTTACCAAAGATCCTCAGACAGCACCTTCCAAACCCATGACCACTTCCACCTAGAAGGACAAGGGCAGCAGATACACGGGAACACCACCCTCTGCAAGTTCCCTTCCAAGCCACTTACCATCCTGACTTGGAAATATATCGCCATTCCTACAATGTCGCTTGGTCAAAATCCTGGAATCCCCTCCCTAAGGGCATTGTGGGCCTGACTACACCAAATGGACTGTGGTGTTTTAAGAAGGCAGCTCACCACCACCTTCTCAAGGATAACTAGAGATGGGCAATAAATGCAGGCTCAGCCAGGGATGTCCACATCCCATGACTCAATAAAAACTACCCAATTGGGAGCTCATACATAGGTCTCCCAAATCTCTCTGTATAGCTTTTTGTGGTCTCTCTCAATTTAATTAATATTCAGCTCTTCTATTCTTCCTTTTTTTATATTCATTTACAGGATGAGGGCGTCACTGGCCAGGCAGCATTTGTTGCCCATCCCTAATTGCCCAGAGGGCAGTTAAAAGTCGCCCATATTGCTGTGGGTCTGGAGTCACATGTAGGCCAGACCAGGTAAGGATGGCAGTTTCCTTCCCTAAAGGACATTAATGAACCTGACGGGTTTTTCCAACAATTGACAACGGATTCATGGTCATCATTAGATTCTTAATTCCAGATATTTATTGAATTCAAATTCCACCATCTGCTGTCGTGGGATTCAAACCCAGGTCCCCAGAACGTTATCTGGGTCTCTAGATTAACAGCTATGCAATAACTGTGCTCTGCTATTGCATGCTGTCAAAGTTCATAACCTCACAAATTTTCACATGAAATTCCATCTGCCACTCATTTCACCAGTTTGTATCCCTCTGCCGACTTCTTTTGTCACCCTCACCAGTTGCTTCCCCTTCTATTTTTCTGTTATTTACAAACTTGGTGACGGTATATTCATTTCCATTATCCAAGATCATTAATGAATATTGTAAATAATTTTGGCCCAGCACTGATCCCTGGGGCACTCCACTGGTTAGAAGTTGCCATCCTGAAAATGCCCCCCTTATCCCAACTCTCTGTCTTCTGTTTATTAGCCACTCCTCTATACATGCTTATATTCTACCACTGATGCCCATTATCAAATGCCTTATGAAAACCCAAATATTGACTGTTTCCCCTTTACCTATCCTGTTTATTACCTCCTCAAAGAATTATAATACAACTGTCAGGCATAACTCCCCCATCATGAAATCACGCTGTCTCTGCTTGATCATTTTAAGTATTTCTAAGTGCTCCGTTATTGCATCCTTTATAATAGGTTCTAACATTTTCCTATGGACAGCCGTTAAGCTAACTAAAAAAATTCCAATTTGTCTTTGTCTCTTTTGAATAATGGATTTCCAACCCTCTGGGATTTTTCCAGAATCTAAGGATTCCTGGAAGATTACTACCAGTCCATCCACTGTCTCTGCAGCTACTTCCTTTAATGTCCTAGGATACATCCTATCAGATCCAGGGGACAGACTGGTCTTTAACTAGTGTCTCTATCACTTCTTTTCAAGTGAGAATTGGTGTTCCTTCTTCCCCCTTCACTCTGGTCCCTTGATTATTTAGTAATTTTGGAAAGCTACTAATGTTCTTTAATTGGCCTGTGTTTCTTTCTATATCCTTAAAGAGGATCTTGATTTTTTTTTATACTTCCTTATATTCCTTTTTTTTGGTCATATTTTGTTGGCTTTTAAAACTTTACCAAAACTCTGGATTACCACTAAATTTTGCAATGTAGAATGACTTTTCTACAATTTGATGTTATCTTTCACTTGCTTTGTTAACCATAATCCATTTATACTCTTTCTAGAATTCTTCTTCCTCACTTTTGCTGAGTCATTAACTATTATCTTCACCATCTGCTATTATTCCTCAACCATCTTTTCCGCTAAACTCCTTTCCCAGTTCACTCCAGCCAATTCTGCCCTCATCCCAATAGATATTTTCCAAATCAACCTGTTCAGAGATGTTACTACACACTTCTGGAGTAAGTGGAATTTGAACCCAGGTCTCCTAGCTTAGAGGTTATTACCACTACATTACATTACCACCGTACCTTGCCAATTGCCCTCATCCCTATATAATTACCCTTATTTAGTGTCATAGACCTGTATCACATGGAAACAGTCCCTTCAGTCCAACCCGTCCATGCTGACCAGATATCCTAAACTAATCTATTCCCATTTGCCACCTTTTGGCCCATATCCTCTAAACTCTTCCTATTCATGTACCAGTGCAGATGCCCTTTAAATGTTGTAATTGTACCAGCCTCCACCACCTCCTCTGGAAGCTTATTCTACATACACACCACCCTCTGCATGAAAAAGTTGTCCCTTAAGTCCCTTTTAAATCTTTCCCCTCTCACCTTAAAACTATGCCCATGAGTTTTGGCATGTACCTAGGTACAGTGAAAAGTTCTGTTTTGTATACAGTGCAGGCATATTATACCATACAAAGATTGTGGGGTAACAAAACAGAGTGAGGAATACAAAGTTACAGCTGCAAAAAAGGTGCATGAAAATCAAGATCAACATTAGTTTTGAAATTTGAGAGGTACATTCATAAGTCTAATAACAGCAGGGAAGAAGCTGTTCTTGAACCTGTTAGTACGTTTGTTTAAGTTTTTGTATCTTCTGCCTGACAGAAAGGTTGGAAGAAAAAAAAATGGGTTGTGATAATGTTGGCAGCCTTTCTGAGGCAGCAAGAAGTATATATGGAGTCAAATAATGGGAGGTTGGCTTATGTGATGGTCTGGGCTGTGTTCACAGAGCCATTCCAAGATGTGACATACTCAGATGGTGCTTCTGTAAAACTTGGTGACAGTCCTTACGGACATGCCATATTTCCTTAGCTTCCTGAGGAAGAAGAGGCATCATTGTGCCTTCTTGACTGTTTACCTCCTTCTTGAAAACACAATATTTACCCCAAACACTTTCTGTGGAAGTGAATTCCACAGGCCCATTACTCTCTGGGTGAAGGAATTTCTCTTCAGCCCAGTCCCATGTGAACTACCTGTATCCTTAATCTAAGACCCCTGGCTCTGGACTTCCCCACTATCAGGAACATCCTTCCTGCATCTACCCTGTCTAGTCCCGTTAGAATTTTATAGGTTTCTATGAGATTTCCCCCTTCATCCTTCTAAACTCGAGTGAATACAATCCTAATTGATTCAATCTCCCCTCATGTATCATTCCTGCCATCTTGGTAAGCCTTTGCTGCATTCCCTCTACAGCAAGAACATCCTTCCTCAGATAAGGTGAACAAAACAGCGCACAGTATTCCAGGTGTGGCCTCACCGATTCCCTGTATAATTGCAGCAACATTCCCTGTTCCTATCCTCGAATCCTCTATGAAGTCCAACATTCTGTTTGCCTTCTTCACTGCCTGCTGCACCTGGGCGCTTACTTTCAGTGACTGGTGCATGAGAACACCCAGCGTCTCCATGACCATCCCCCATTTCAATTTACAGCCATTCAAATAATAATCTGCTTTCTTATTTTGCTACAAAAGTGGATAACTTCACGTTTATGATAATAACAAGGTGTAGAGCTGGATGAACACAGCAGACCAGGCAGCATTGGAGGAGCAGGAAAGCTGATGATCCTTTAATGCTACCTGGCCTGCTGTGTTCATCCAGCTCTACACTTGTTATCTCAGATTCTCCAGCATTGGCAGTTCCTACTATCTCTGAACTTCACATTTATCTACATTATACTGCTTCTGCCATGCATTTGCTCACTCACACCATAACATCTCTGCATCCTCACAGCTCACCCTCCTACCCAGCTGTGTGACATCTGAAATTTTGTGACATTACATTTAGTTCCCTCATCTGTATCATTAACATATAATGTCAATAACTAGGGGCCTAGTACCAATCCCTGTGGTAGCCCACCCGTCACGTTCAGCCATTCAGAAAAAGACCCATTTATTCCTGCTTTTTATTTCCTGTCTGCCAACCAGTTCTCTATCCATCTCAATACAATATCCCCAATCCCGTGCACTTTAATTTGACATATTAATCTCTATGTGGGACTTCTGTTGAAAGTCTCCTTAAAGTGTAAAAAAACCACATCCACTGGCTCCCCCGATCAACTCTACTAGTTATATCCTCAAAAAATTCCAGTTGATTTGTCAAACCATGATTTCCCTTTGTAAATACATCGTTGATAATGGACTCTAGCACTTTCCCCAGTACCAACATCAGACTGACTGGCCTATAATTCCCTGTTTTCTCTCTGCCTCCCTTTTTGAATAGTGGTGTTACATGAGCTACCCACCAATCTGTAGGAACTGTTCCAGAGCCTAAAGAATCTTGGAAGATGACCGCTAGTGCACCCACTATTTCTTTGGTCACTTCCTTAAGTAGGCCCTGGAAATTTATTTGCATTCAATACCATCAATTTCCCCAATGCTATTTTTCTATTAATGCAAATTTGATTCAGTTCCTCCCTCTCACTAAACCCTGTGTTATTTGAGTCCTCCTTTTTGAAGACAGAGAAGTGTGAATTTAGTTTGTCAGCTAATTCAGTGTTCCCCATTATAAATTCCCCCATTTCTGACTGTGAGGGACCTACATTAGTTTTCACTAATCCTTTTCTCTTTACATACCTATAGAAGCTTTTACATTCAGTTCTTATGTTCCCTACAAGATTACTGCCATGTTTTCCTCTTCTTAATCAATCCCTTGGTCTTCTTTCCCTGACTTCTAAGCTGTTTCAAATTGTTGGGTCTATTGTTCTTTTCTTGCCAGTTCGTCTACCTTTTTATTTTACATCTAATACTATCACAAACTTCCCTTGTGAACCACGATTTGACTACCATTCTCTTTACACTCTTGTGCCAGATAGAAATCAACAATTTTTGCAGTTCATCCATTTGGTCTTTGAATGTTTGCCGTTGCCTATCCACTATCATTCCTTTCAGTAACATTTCCCAATCTATTAGAGCCAACTCTTGCCTCAATTCCATTGTTGTTTCTCTTGTTAAGATTCTGGACCCTAATCTCAGAAATCAACTACCTCACTCTCCATTTTGATGAATTCGATCCAATTCTAGTCACTCATCCCCAAGGGGTCTCTCACAACTACATTACCATTTATAATACCCAGTCTAAGATGGCCTATTGGTTCCGAATTATTCCTGGTAATCATTGCCCATAATTACAGAACAATTTTAGAGCTGGAACAGGCCATTTCATTCAACAGACCCATGCGATATTTATATTCCGCACAAACTTCTCATCTTTCATTGCACCCTGTCAGCATATCCTTCTCCCTTTCTCCCTGGTGTGTTTATCCAGCTTCCCATTAATGTATCTTTCCTCTTTACATTAACAAATCCATGTCTTTTTCTAAAAATCATTCATAGCATCTGGGTGTTGATGATTGCAGCAACATTTATTGCCCGTCCCTAATTGCCCCTTGAGAAGGCGGAGGTGGGCAGCCTTCCTGAACCACTGCAGGCCATGTGCTGTTGGTGAACACACAATGCCCTTAGAGCGGGAATTCCTGGATTTTGACCCAATGTGACTTACCCTTCTAGATAGCAGACATCAGGATTTGCAAAGTGCTGTCAAAAGGGCCTCAGTGAGTTTCTGCAGGGCATTTTAAAGGCGAGGAATGGCCTAGTGGTATTATGGCTGGACTGTTAATCCAGAGACCCAGGTAACATTCTGGGGACCTGGGTTTGAATCCTGCCACGGCAGATGGTGGAATTTGAATTCAATAAAAAATATCTGGAATTAAGACTCTAATGATGACCGTGAATCCAGTGTCAATTGTCAGAAAAACCCATCTGGTTCACTAATGCCCTTTAGGGAAGGAAACTGCCATCCTTACCTGGTCCAGCCTACATGAGACTCCAGACCCACAGCAATGTGGTTGACTCTGAACTGCCCTCTGGGCAATTAGGGATGGACAATAAATGCTGCCGAGTCAGCAATGCCCTCATCCCGTGAATGAATTTTAAAAAATTGTAGAGGTGGTACACACTGCCACTGCTGACAGCGGGTGGTCAAGGGAGTGAATGTTGGAGGTATGGAATGGCATGCTAATCTAGAGGGCTGCTTTGTTATTGGAGCTGAACTCATTCAGCTGAGTGAAGAGTATTCTTACACACTTCTGACTTGGGCTTTGTAGACGGTGGGCAGACTTTGGGGAGTCAGAAGCTGAGTTACTTAATCTTAACAGGTATTCTTACTGTTTATTTGGTAAAGAAATTTCTCCTGAATTCCCCAACTGGATTTATCATCGACTGTCTTGTACTTATGGTCCTTAGTTCTTGTCTCCCCATGGGGGAAGTACCCCCTCAGTGTCTATGGCACTGAAATCTATTCCCATACTCACACCACGAGTCACTATTACTGCAAAGCCCTTTGCTTTTAATCATCCAGAATTGGAAACATCACAACATCTTTCTCAGTCTCTCAATGAGGAATAATTATTTTGAATAATTGATGACCTGGACGAGAGCTGAAAATCACTTGAAGGCCAACCGACTCAACACTGAAATTGCCATATTACCCAATGCAATTTAACCACAATGATCTCAACTAAATCCAGGCCCAGTCAAGATTTACATCACTCACTGTCTTACTACGCAACTTTGTAATGAAATCCAGACATTGCTAACCAGCACACATCCATGAGTCAGAAGGTCATGGGTTGAAATTGGAGAGCTGAGACTTGACAAAAGAAGACCAGGCTAACTCTTAGTGCCACGCCCTCTGCACTGACCCTCCATCAGTGCGGTGCTCCCTCAGCACTGACCCTCTGACAGCACGGCACTCCCTCAGCACTGACCGTCCGACAGCGCGGCACTCCCTCAGCACTGACCCTCCGATAGTGCGGCGCTCCCTCAGCACTGACCCTCCAACAGTGTGGCGCTCCCTCAGCGCTGACTGTCCGACAGTGCGGCACTAACAGTTAACACAGTCTGGAGCTGGATGAACACAGCAGGTCAGGCAACATCAGAGGAGCAGGAAAGCTGATGCTTCAGGTTGGGACCCTTCTTTGAAGGTTCAGTGCTGAGGGAGCGCTGCACTGTCGGAGGGTCAGCGCTGAGGGAGCGCCGCGCTGTCGGAGGGTCAGCGCTGAGGGAGCGCCGCGCTGTCGGAGGGCCAGCGCTGAGGGAGCGCCGCGCTGTCGAATGGTCAGCGCTGAGGCTTTGAAATTGTCACAGCCACTCTGACATTCTTTTGTACCTTCATATTTCTTGCTGTTCTTTAACAAAATTTTCAAAGGTGACACACCAATGTTGAAATTTGGAATGAACTTCTGATGACATCCGTTCACACTGATGTATCACAAAGTTATGTGTTTTTGTCCTAGGGGTGGGAAAACCAAATATGACCTTTATTTTTGTTTCTCTCATTGTGACTTGCTCTTGTTCCATGGTGTGACTCTAGCCATTTTTGCTTTGACCCAATTATTTGTAACTGATTTGATCAAATATTGTTCTTCTCCCTGTTTGGATGAATACAACCAAGTTACCTAAATATCCAATACAACTGCACCATCCTTCAATGACATGGGTAATCATTGATAAATTGTTAATGTATTTATCACTCTACCTGACTTAACTTTGTGTTGAATCAGCCCAACTGGTATTATAAAAACTGATATTTCCTTTACAGTAGGAGTCAACAGAACTTGTCAATATCCTTTTGAACAAATCAATTTTAAAAAATGCACTCATGAGATGTGAGTGTTGCTCGCTGGGCCCAGCATTTATTGCCCATCCCTAGTTGCTCCTTGAGAAGGTGGGCGTGAGCTGCCTTCTTGAACCGCTGCAGTCCACATGCTGTGAATTGACCCACAATGCTGTTAGAGAAGGAGTAAAATTCTCTCTGCTCCCATCAAACATTCCCAGAACAAGGACAGCATGGCGTTAGATATGGAGTAGAGGTACCTCCACTCTTTTAACTGAAAGTAAAGCCCTCTCTGCCCTTTGAAACTGAAACTGAAGGTTTCTCTTCTTTTAAGCTGAAAATAACACCATCCCCATCAAACAATCCCAGAACAGGCATAACGCAGGCTGAGATATAGATTAAATTTCCCCGACTATTTCAAACTAAAATTAAAACTCCTCCACATATCGCTTGAAACAAGGACAGGTACAGCACAGTGTTCGATACAGCGTAAAGCTTCTGCTACTCTTTTAAACTGAAAACAAAATTCTGTCTACCCTTCAAAATTGAACTT
The DNA here is from genome assembly GCF_021869965.1 of Rhincodon typus. Taxonomy (NCBI): domain Eukaryota; kingdom Metazoa; phylum Chordata; class Chondrichthyes; order Orectolobiformes; family Rhincodontidae; genus Rhincodon; species Rhincodon typus. The sequence continues at coordinate 2,546,801 of NC_063337.1, read as the reverse complement.
AAAGTTCCTTCCACATTGCTCCATCAAATGTTCCCAGGACAGTAACAGTTTAAGGTTAGAAATAGAGTAAAGGTCCTCTATGCTGTCCCAATCAAGCTCTCCAAGGACAGGTATTGCATGGGGTTACAGAGTAACCGTCCTCTATACTGTCCCCATAACAACCCAGGACAGGTACAACATGGGGTTAAATACTGAGTAAAGCTTCTTCAACATTGTTCTCCATTAAATGCTCCCAGGACAGGTTCAACACAGGATTAGATACTGTACAGAGTTAAGGCCCTCATCTGTACTAATTAATCTGTAATTAATTCATTTAATTCCTGTTACTGAGGTATCTATGTCGCCACATGTCGAAGCAATGGAAAACACAACTGATCTATGAAGTCTTCTCATTTCAGTCACAAAGGGTCATGTTCCTCAGTACTCCCCAGTCACCAACATCCATTAATGCCCTGGGATTTATATCACATGTTTATCACAGTACAACATCACAGGAGAGACTATCAAATTAAATTTTATATTGCAACAGAATTTGGAGAACACTGTGGTACTGGAAGGGAAGATTAGAGAGGCATTGGTGAGGCCACGGAATGATTTGAAAACAAGGATGAGATTTTTAAAATTAATTTGGTGAAGCATTGGGAATCAATTAGGTCAGTGTGCACAGGGAGTGAACAGGGACCACTGTTGTTTGTGATATACATAAATGATCTGGAGGAAGGTATAGATGGTCTGATTAGCAAGTTTGCAGATGACACTAAGATTGGTGGAGCAGCAGATAGTGAAGGGGACTGTCGGAGAATGCAGCAGAGTATAGATAGATTGGAGAGTTGGGCAGAGAAATGGCAGATGGAGTTCAATCCAGGCAAATGCGAGGTGATGCATTTTGGAAGATCCAATTCAAGAGCGAACTATATGGTAAATGGAAAAGCCCTGGGGAAAATTGATGCACAGAGAGAACTGGGCGTTCAGGTCCATTGTACCCTGAAGGTGGCAACGCAGGCCGATAGAGTGGTCAAGAAGGCATACGGCATGCTTTCATTCATCGAACGAGGTATTGAGTACAAGAGTTGGCAGATCATGTCACAGTTGCATAGGACTTTGGTTCGACCACATTTGGAATACTGCGTACGGTTCTGGTTGCCACATTACCAAAAGGATGTGGGTGCTTTGGAGAGGGTGCGGAGGAGGTTCACCAGGATGTTGCCTGGTATGGAGGGCACTAGCTATGAAGAGAGGTTGAGTAGATTACGATTATTTACATTAGAAAGACGGAGGTTGAGGGGGGACCTGATTGAGGTCTACAAAATCACGAGAGGTGTAGACAGGGTGGATAGCAAGAAGCTTTTTCCCAGAGTGGGGGACTCAATTACTAGGGGTCATGATTTCAAGGTGAGAGGGGAGAAGTTTAAGAGAGATATGCGTGGAAAATTCTTTACGCAGAGGGTGGTGGGTGCCTGGAACGCGTTGCCAGCAGAGGTGGTAGAGGCGGGCACGATAGCGTCATTTAAGATGTATCTAGACAGATACATGAATGGGCAGGGAGCAGAGGGATACAGATCCTTGGAAAATAGGTGACAAGTTTAGATAGAAGATCTGGATCGGCGCATGCTTGGAGGGCCGAAGGGCCTGTTCGTGTGCCGTAATTTTCTTTGTTCTTTGTTCTTGGAACAATTTGGGAACTGTGGGCCTTGAATTCCACAGGAAGCAGATCAGAATGAGCTCCAGAGAATCACAACGACTGAGAGGTTCCCCCACCACTTGTTGTAAGCAGCAACATCTGCTTTCCCCAAAACACAAGTAATTTACTGTCAATGGTTTATGGTGAAACTGCACAATATATGTGCTGATCTTTCACTGAGAGACATTTGACCCACTCACCAAAACAACAACACAAGATAAAATTAACCTCCTGACTTTTAGTCCAGTTCTAGGATTGCATAACTTGCCTGGTCAAAGCCTTAATTTTCTTCACCACACTAATTTTAAAGCATCTAGCAAAGTGTGTAGATTTTCCCAACAGATACTATCTGTCCTCAGTTTTACAGTTCTTATCCTTGCTCTGAAATCCTTCCATAGCTTTGTCCTCTCCTAATCTCAAACCTCAGAGATCTCTGAATCTCAATCCTCCACGATCTCGGCTTTCCTCTAATTCTGGCTTCTTGAACATCCCCAGATTTTATTTATTCTTCCATGGGCAGACGTTTCTTCAGTTACCTGGCTCCCAAGCTTTGGAATGTTCTCATAATTACAGCACAGCAACAGGCCCTTCGGCCCAGCATGTCTGTGCCAACCATGATGCCATTCTAAACTAATCCCATCTGTCTGCACATGGTCTACATTCAAAGTTTTGGCAAAGTTCTGTAGTTCAGGTTGTGGGTGAGGTTGTTGACTTGTTTGCCGAGCTGGCTTGTTCTTGTTCATGAAGGAGAACAAGCCAGCTCAGCGAGCAAGTCAACAACCTCATGGTCCATATTCCTTCATTCCCTGCCAGTTCATGTGTCTGTCTAAATGCCTCTTAAACATTGCTATTGTAACTGCTTCTACCACCTCCCCCAGCAGTGTGTTCCAGGCAACTACCACCCTTTGTGTAAAGAAAACTTTGCCTTGTGTATCTCCTTTAAACTTTCTCCCTCTCCCCTTAAACCTATGCCCCCTTGTATTTGACATTACCACCCATAAAATGGGAAATGGGATCAAAATCCAGGTTCAGAACTGTATCATTGATTGAGACTATTACTGTCGACAAAGCGACACCCACAGCCCTCCCTCTGAATAACTGACATAGAATCATAGAACCCCTACAGTGTAGAAGCAGGCCAATCAGCCCTTTGTTCCAAGTAGTGAGGGAAAAGAAAATAAACCAATGCAGGAAGTCATGTGGCTTCACGTATATGGGGAAGTGGTTTTAATAAGATAAACACGTCACTCAAACATTCTATAATAGCTCCAACATCAGCAGGGCAAACTCTCCAACTGAGATCGGCTGCAATCAAACCACAAATGACAATCAAAACTTTCAGGAATCGCCAGACTGGTGAGAATTTAGATTTCTGTCTCTGAGATAAAAATGATAGAAAAATGCAGGCGGTAATATGAAATAACGTTTATAAATTAACATCAGAGTAATGACTGCTGCACTGTTGAAAATGTTCAAATTAGGAAGTGTTTTGAAAGCGTAAATATTACAAACTGCTTCCGTGACAGGTAGGCGGGTAACTTGAGCAGAAAGCTATCAGGGGAGGTGATGGCCTAGTGGTATTATTGCTTGGACTGTTAATCTAGGGACCCGGGGTTTAAATCCCACCACAGCAGATGTGGAATTTGAATTCAATAAATATCTGGAATTAAGAATCTAATATGTCTGTGAATCCATTGTTGATTGTTAGGAAAAACCCATCTGGTTCACTAATGTCCCTTTAGGGAAGGAAACTGCCATCCTTACCTGGTCTGGCCTACATGTGACTCCAACCCACAGCAACATGGTTGACTCTGAACTGCCCTCTGGGCAATTAGGGATGGACAATAAATCCAGCCTAGCCAGTGATGCCCTCATCCCGTGAATGAATAAAGGAAAGAAAAGGTAGTTGATATATGAAGCCAAGAGGGAGAAACTTTCTCCACATGGAGATCTGGAATGCACTGCCTAAAAGGGTGGTGGAAGAAGATCCAACAGGAACTCGCAAAAAGGATTTAGAGAGATATTTGTTTGAAATTGTTATCAGGTTAATGTAATAGCCCATTAACATTTTAAAGGGAAATAATTGCAGTGTTGTTGGGGTAAGAACAGGGAGTGGAAATAATTAGAAAGCTCTCTCAAAGTGGCATAGGTTAGATGGACCAAATAGCTTCCTTGTTAATATAGCACAGAAGTTCATTCAGCCTATCAAGTCTGCTCTGGATCTCCTGATGAGCATCCAGTTGATCTCATTCTGTCTCCTTCCATACCCCTTCTGAAAATTCCCCTTTCAATGGCTACTACTGAATTTGTATGCGCTGCCCTAAACAGCCAGTGAATTCCAACTCCTGGGCTTCATTATATGAAGACATTTTTGATAGGACAGAACTCCAATCTCACTGAAAACACAGATGTTGCTGAAGCTTTCTGTCCTTCACTCAGGATCAGGAGAAGGCCATTCAGCCCCTCGAACCTGCTCTGCCATTCAATAGGATCTTGGCTGATCTGACATTCCTCATGTTGACTTTCTTACGTTTTCCCTGTAACCCTTGATTCCCCGACTGATCAAGAATCTTCTTCAGCCTTAAATATACATGAGGACTCTGCTCCCACAGCACTCTGTGGCAAGGAGTTCCAAAGACTCACAACCCTCTGAGAGAAGAAATTCCTCCTCATCTCAGTGTTAAATTACTGTCCCCTTATTCTAAGTTTATGCACTCTGGTCCTAGACTCTCCCATGAGGGGAAACATCCCCTCAGTATTTACTGTGTCAAGCCCCTTAAGAATCCTATTGTCTCAATGAGATTATCTCTCATCCTTCTAAACTCCAGTGAGTAGAGTCCCAACCTGTTTAGCCTTTACTCATGAGACAATTCCTCCCTACCAGGGATCATCCCAGTAAAAACTGAAAGAACTGTGAATGCTGTAAAACAAAAACAAAAACAGAAGTTGCTGGAAAAGCTCAGCAGGTCTGGCAGCATCTGTGAAGAAAACATAGAACATAGAACAGTACGTCACAGTACAGGCCCTTCGGCCCACCATGTTGTGCCGAACTTTTACCCGAAACCTAAGGTCTATCTAACCTCCACTGCTACGTTATACTATCATCTATATGTCTATCTAATAGCCGCTTAAATGCCCCTAATGAGGCCAACTCTACTACCCTCTCTGGCAATGCATTCCACGCCCCTACCACTCTCTGAGTAAAACTATGTCCCCTCGTAAAAGCTACCTCCACCCTAGGAAAAAGTCTCTGGCTGTCTATCTATACCTCTGATCATTTTGTACACCTCTATCGAGTCACCTCTCATCCTTCGTCGTTCTAAAGAGAAAAGCCCTAGCTCTCTCAACCTTTCCTCGTAAAACCTTCCCTCCATTCCAGGCAACATCCTGGTAAATCTCCTCTGCACCTTTTCCAACGCCTCCACATCTTTCCTGTAATGAGGTGACCAGAACTGGACACAATACTCCAGATGTGGCCAAACCAGGCTTTTGTATAGCTGGAGCATAACTTCACGGCTCTTGAACTCAATCCCTCTATTAATGAAAGCTAACATACCATACGCCTTCTTAACAACTCTATCCACCTGGGTGGCAGCTTTCAGGGAACTGTGAACATGAACCCCAAGATCCCTCTGCTCCTCCACACTGCCAAGAATCTTTCCGTTAACCCTGTATTCTGCTTTCAATTTTGTCCTTCCAAAATGAATCACCTCACACTTTTCAGGGTTAAACTCCATCTGCCACTTCTCAGCCCAGCTCTGCATCCTATCAATGTCCCTTTGTAACCTAGAACAGCCCTCCGCACTGTCCACAATGTGACCCACCTTGGTATCGTTCGCGAACTTGCTAATCCACCCTTCCACTCCTTCATCCAGATCATTTACAAAAATCACAAATAGAAGAGGACCCAGAACAGATCCTTGTGGTACACCACTCGTAACTGAGCACCATGTTGAATATTTTCCATCCATTACCACCCTTTGTCTTCTAAGGGTCAGCCAATTCTAAATCCAATCTGCCACATATCCCCCTATCCCATGCCTCCTTACCTTCTGCATGAGCCTACCATGGGGAACCTTATCAAACGCCTTACTTAAATCCATGTATACCACATCCACTGCTCCACCTTCATCCACGTGTTTGGTCACCTCTTCAAAGAATTCAATAAGGTTTGTGAGGCATGATCTACCCCTCACAAATCCATGGTGACTATCACGAATCAAACTGTGCCTTTCCAAGTGATCATAAATCCTGTCTCTCAGAGCCCTTTCCAATAATTTGCCTACCACTGACGTAAGACTAACTGGTCTGTAATTTCCGGGGTTATCCCTGTTCCCTTTTTTGAACAAGGGAATGACGTTTGCCTCTTTCCAATCTTCTGGCACTATACCCATGGACAGTGAAGACGAAAAGATCATCGCCAAAGACCCTGTGATCTCGTCCCTCACTTCCCATAGAATCCTTGGATAAATCCCATCAGGCCCGGGGGACTTATCTATCTTCAACTTCCTCAGAATTCCTAGTACATCTTCTTTACTAACATCAACCTCCTCTAGCCTACCTGCCTGTTTCACAACGTCCTCCTCTACAACTCGGTCCCTCTCAGTTGTGAATACTGAAGAAAAAGTATTCATTAAGGACCTCTCCTATCTCTTTAGGCTCTGTGCACAAATTCCCTTTACAATCCTTGATCGGCCCTACCCTTTCTCTGGTCATTCTCTTGTTCTGCACATACGTGTAAAAAGCCTTGGAGTTTTCCTTGATCCTATATAAAAATCAGAATTAACGTTTCGGGTCAAGTAACCTTTCCTCAGAATTTAAGATGATCAGTCAAGCTCATCACATGGCTCATTTATGCTTGCATACAACATTCATTCAGGCCCTCAGAGGTAGCGTCCCTACCCCTGGACTGAGAGGCCCAGGTTCAAGTCCCACCTGCCCCAGAGGTGTGTAATAACATCTCTGAACAGGTTGATCAGAAAAATACCTTAAATTAAAATAAACACAACATTCATACATATGCAGGGACCCATTCTCTAAAATCAAAAGCTAAATGTTCCAACCTTGCACCTTTTTTGGCTGTCCAAAAGCTTGGAGAATCTATTCCCTACTGCTTTCTGCATAACAACACAGCAACCAATCAGAGTTCATTTGCCAAACAATCAGTACCTTCTTCATCTGTGGTAAAAATTCCCATGGTTGTGTGAAGATTCATACTTAATATTCTTGCATTTATGTTGATGGGTGCAAAATGAAACGCTTCAATAACATATTTCTCACTTCAGCAAGATTCAATTTCTGCAGTATCAAGGGGCAGTGCGGCCTCCCTCAGCGCTGACCCTCCGACAGGGTGCCACTCCCTCAGCGCTGACCCTCCGACGGTGCGGCGCTCCCTCAGCGCTGACCCTCCGACGGTGCGGCGCTCCCTCAGCGCTGACCCTCCGACGGTGCGGCGCTCCCTCAGCGCTGAC
>NC_063337.1:2464439-2539549 GCF_021869965.1 Rhincodon typus | reverse complement strand
GGCGCTCCCTCAGCGCTGACCCTCCGACGGTGCGGTGCTCTCTCAGTGCTGACCCTCCGACAGTGTGGCGCTCCCTCAGCGCTGACCCTCTGACTGTGTGGCGCTCCCTCTGTGCTGAACCTCCGAAAGTGTGGTGTTCCCTCAGCACTGACCCTCCAACAGTGTGGCGCTCCCTCAGTACTGACCCTCTGACAGTGTGGCGCTCCCTCAGCACTGACCCTCCGACAGCACGGTGCTCCCTCAGCACTGACCCTCCAACAGCGCGGCGCTCCCTCAGCACTGACCCTCCAACAGTGCGGCGCTCCCTCAGCACTGACCCTCCGATGGTGCAGCACTTCCTCAGCACTGACCCTGCAACAGTGCAGTACTCCCTCAGTTCTGTCGCTCTGACAGTGCAGCGCTCCCTCAGCACTGCACCAGGGATATTAGTCTGAATGTCCTGAAGCCTGAACCTTGTGCCTAGAGGTGAGAGTATGACTGAACAGGTGTAAAACCGACAAAGTCACAGTTGATGATTTGCATTCCACATCATTTTCTGAAAATACCTCAAATTTTTTCTTCAGGGCAGGAAGCTCTCTGCTCGATGGTCATGTCTTTCCTGATGCTGTTGAATGGACTCGTCTCTGCTTACATTTTAAGAGATGGAGTCGAAGACCGAGGTAACTATAGACAGGGGGACAGTGAAATTCCCAGGACTATAAGCCCCTGCTCAGAAAGAATGTTATTCCAAAAATGCTTCAACCTGAGCGATGAGGTTTGCTACAGTGATGTAGAAAATAAATTTACTTGCCCAGTATCTGAACCTGTGGGTGGTGCATGCCTGGAAGGACTAATTGCAGCATTGTCCACACTGGTCAGAGGAATATGATTGACATTTCCTTCCATCCTTTACCTTCCTTTCTCTTCACAATAAAATTCTGCAGATGCTGGAAATCTGAAATAAAAGTACACAGTAGAGTGCATTTCAAGCCTGAATTCACTCTTAAGGAATTGTACAGGACTTGAAACATTAACTCTTGTTAATCTCGTCACAGTCGCTGCTCAACCTGCTGTGTTTCTTTTTTATTCACTCCTAGGGATGTGGGCATCACTGGCTGGACCCAGCATTTATTGCCTGTCTCTAGTTGCCTCTTGAGAAGGCGGTGGTGAGCTGCCTTCTTGAACCTCTGCAGTCCATGTGCTTCCACAGTACCGTGAGGGAGGGAGTTCCAGAGCTTTCTACTACATCCTGCACAACCATGTCAAAAAAATTTGCAAGAGTAATAAGTCAAGAAATATTCTCAGAAACTCCTTTTGCAGACTCCCTAGACCCCACAGTTGATTGTGACCAGTCTAAGGAATCATCTGGATGATGCCAACAGCCTTTGCTTCACTCCTCCCCAACTACCAATTTTCAATGATTTTTTTATTTCTGATAAGTGGAAACATTTCCAGGGAAATGAACAACCATTTTTTTTTGTGTTGCTGTGGTTTTGGACAGCAGTGTCCTGTGGAGTGATCTCTGATTCCCGGGTGGGGGTTGCCAAGCCCAGCCTCAGCACAATGTTCGGTGCAGGCCTGAGGGAGTGCTGCACAATCTGACCTAACAGGTTTCAGAGGCAGTGTCAAAATAAGGCTCCCTTGTGTTTGACCAGGTAGATGTAAAAGACCACACTGCCACTAGTTCAAAGACGAGGCAAGTTCTCCCAATTTTAATTCCCTCACCTCAATGTAGTATAAACAGATGACCTAATGGCACAGTGCAAGCATCCCCCCCTCTCTCTCTGGGTCAAGGCAAGTCCCACCTGCCCTGGAGCTGTGTCATGACATGTCCAAACAGGTTTTTAAAATTCACTCATGGGACATGGATATCAATGGCTGGGCTTGTAGTTATTATCCATCCCTTGGTACCCTTGAGAAGCTGGTGGTGAGCACCCTTCTTGAAGTGCAGCAGTCCATTTGATGTTGGTAGATCCACAATGCCCTTAGGAAGGGAATTCAGGTTGTTATCAATAATTTAAACACAAAATCTGAGTCATTATCACTTTGCTGAGTATGGGATCTTGCTATGCTCAGATTAGCTGCCACGTCCACCCAAAGGTGAAAGTGGGTGCAAAATGGTTAAAAAGCAAATCTTTCTTCTTTTTCATCTTATCTACGATGGGATTTCTGTTCCTGACAGCAACATATCCAGCTTTTTCTGTCATGCAGCAACCAGTGCCATGAGAAACACACTGCAGAATCTCATGTCTCTCCGCAAAGAGGTATCAGTGAGGAGGTAACTGCACAGATTCCCCCGAATAATCTAGTAAGAAAAGGGTCATAATCTAAAGGCATGTTGCACAGGTTAGATTTATATTTCCTCAAATTTAGAACTTGATTTGAATTATTATTGTCACATGTACCTAAGTACAGTGAAAAGTTTTGTTTTGCGAGCAGTACAGGCAGATCATAGCAAACAAGGACATACAGATGCTTAGACAGAGCGAGGGACACAAGGTCACAGCTGCACAGGAGGTGCACAAAAGCAAGGTCAACATTAGATTTGAAGTTAGAGAGGTCCGTTCAAAAGTCTGATAACAGCAGGTAAGAAACTGTTCTCAAACCTATTGGTGTATGTGTTCAAGCTTCTGTGTCTTCTGCCTTATGGAAGAGGTTGGAAGAGGGTATTACTGGGGTGGGAAGGGCATTTGATGATGTTGGCAGCCTTTCTGTGACAACAAGAAGTGTAGCTGGAGTCCATGGATGGGAGGTTGGCTTCCATGATGGTCTAGACTGTGCACACAACCTTCCGTAGTTTCCCACAGTTCTGGGCACAGCAGTTGCCATACCATGCCGTTATGCACCCGGACAGCATGCTTTCAATAGTGCATCTGTAAACGTTGGTGAAGGTCCTTGCGGACATGCCAAATTTCCTGAGCTGCCTGAGGAAGAAAAGGCGTTGCTCGGCATTCTTGACTGTTGCATCTATGTAGGAAGTCGGGGGCAGATTGTTGTTTATTGTCACTCCTAGGTACTTGATGCTCTCGATCCTCTTCACCTCAGCTCTGTCGATGTAGATAGGAGTGTGTCTTCCTCCTTTCCTCCTGAAGTCAATGATCAGTCGTTTAGTTTTGCTGACATTGAGGGAGAGATTGTTCTCATGGCACCATAAGAACATAAGAACTAGGAGCAGGAGTAGGCCGTCGGCCCTTTGAGCCTGCTCCGCCATTCAATAAGATCATGGCTGATCTTTTCGGACTCAGATCCACTTACCCGCATTCTCACCCTATCCCTTAATTCCTTTATTTTTCAAAAAAAAATCTACCTTTTTTTTAAAAATGTTTACTGAAGTAGCGTCAACTACTTCACTGGGCAAGGAATTCCATAGATTAACAACCCTCTGGGTGAAGAAATTCCTTCTCAATTCAGTCCTAAATCTGCTCCCTCTAATCTTGAGGCTATGCCCTCTTGTCCTAGCTTCACCTGCCAGTGGAAACATCCTGTCTACTTCTATCTCATCTATTCCCTTCATAATTTTATGTTTCTATAAGATCCCCCCTCAATCTTCTGAATTCCAATGAATATAATCCCAATCTACTCAGTCTCTCCTCATAAGCCATCCCCCTCAACTCTGGAATCAACCTAATGAACGTCCTTTGCACCCCCTCCATGACACCAAGCACTCTATCCCATGTGTGTGGTCAGGACAAGGGCCAGTTTGAGCCAGGCCATTCAGCGGCAGTGACAGGAAGCACCTCCTTTCCCGTGGCCATTCCCATTCCCATTCCCATTCACTCTGAATGCAGCATGTGTCGGGATAAGGAGCTTCAGTCACACAGATAGACTGGAGAAGCTGGGACTCTTTTGCTTGCAAGATGAGGTTTGAGGGGGGTCTGCAGGGGGCAATCAATTCCCATGGGTGGAAGGATCAGGAATAAGAGGGCACAGATTTAAGGGCAAAAGAAGCAATGGACACATAAAAATAAATTCACACAGCAAGCAGTCAGGACTTGAAAGACACTGCCTGAAGCTGCAGTGAAGGAAGATTCAATCGAAGCTTTCAAAAGGATATTTATCTGAGAAGTTGGGAAGAAAAGACACCGTTCGTTCAGAGAGCCAGTACAGACCAGATGGGCTGAATGGCCTTTGTGTGGTAACGATTCTGTGACAAAGTGGGGTGCAAATCCAACTCTCTCCTTCACCTGCAAAAGCTATAGAGGATGAAGGCAAATTTTAAATTATTGAACAAAGATCGTTTGCCAAACTAAAGGTAGGAAGACAGGAGGAAGGATGAAAGATCCTGATCGAGTGTGGTTTAATGGAACAGAGGAGCAGGTACAACAGTCACGTCCTGTTGCACCGATTTGTAGAAGGTGGACTTTGCTTACAGCCCAAACTCATCTGATGAGCACGTCTAAATGAGTTGCTTCTGTCCCAACAGGGTCTGATGCATATGGTCCTCCAAAAATCATTGCACCGACTGGAACAACTGTCAACGCCGAGCTGGGTAAGTACAAACATTGTCTGCCCAATATGCCTTGATTTGAGAACCACTGCTGTAACTGACAGTCCTTATGGGCATGGTGTTGAGTTGACAAAGCTAGAACACTTCACACTCATTTCCAGACTGCGCTGAGCTAACTGGGATGTTGCAACTTGTATCTGCCTCTTCAACCTGGCATAGGGACAGGGAACAAGCAAGTGCAAGATTATAATGAACCAGTAACTGCTGGGATCCAGCATGTAACCCTCTCACAGCTGCGGAAGAACAATGTGGGTTCAGGTCCAACTCCGGATATTTGAGCACAAGTTTACGCTCCCAGGGCACTACTGAGGGAGTGCCGCACTGTCAGCAGGTCAGTACTGATGGAGTGCCGCACTGTCAGCGGGTCAGTGCCGACGGAGTGCCGCACTGTCAGAGGGTCAGTGCTGAGGGAGTGGGCACTGTCGGTGGGTCCAGTGCTGAGGGAGCACCGCACTGTCAGACAGTCAGTACTGAGGGAGCGCCGCATTGTGGGTGGGGGGGGGGGTCAGTGGCGAGGGAGTGCCGCACTGTCAGCAGGTCAGTACTGAGGGAGTGCCGCGCTGTCGGAGGGTCAGTGCTGAGGGAGTGCCGCACTGTCGGAGGGTCAGTGCTGAGGGAGTGCCGCACTGTCGTAGGGTCAGTCCTGAGGGAGCGCCGCGCTGTCAGATGGTCAGTGCTGAGGGAGAGCCGCACTGTGGGAGGGTCAGTGCTGAGGGAGCGCCGCACTGTGGGAAGGTCAGTGCTGAGGGAGTGCATTCGTCATTATTATTCACATTTTAGTCCACCAGCTGCCATGATGGGATTTGAACCCTTACTCCAGGGGATTAACCTGGGCTTCTGGATTACAACTCCAGTGATATTACCATTACTTCACCTTTTCTCTGATCCTCCACACACCACCCCTGAAGGGTTATTATGTAGAAAACACATCTTTTACACTCTGATACAGGCTCTCTGCTTAATGACTCAGCTGAATAACAGTGGCACTGCAGGCACTGCAGCACTCACTCAGTACGGCACTGGAAGCATCAGCCTAGATTGTGGGAGTAAATCTGCGGAGTGGGTCTTGAACTCAAACAGCAGTACCAACCAAGCCCAGCTGAACAGCAGTGGCACCATGAATATGATCAATATTCTCTCAGAGAGGTAATATTACCTACTGTACAAGAGCTGATCTGGCAATGCAGGGCATTCACAAAAATCAATCTTTACTTCCCTGCAGGAAAGTCGCTGAAGCTAACCTGCAAGGCAATTACTGGCTATCCCGACAAATTCTCCACAATCATTTACTGGTTGGCAAACCAGGAGTTCATTGAGGATGTATTTGAAAACAGCAGGGTGAAAGAAGGACAGGAAATGTAAGTTAAATACATTAAACTACGACTTGTAAATATGTAGTCAGGCGAGATATCTGAGTCATAGAGTCATACAGCACGGAAACAGATCCTTTGGTCCAACCAGTCCATGCCAAACATAATCCCAAACTAAACTAGACCCACCTGCCTGTTCCTGGCCCAAATCCCTCCAAACCTTTCCTATTCATGTACTTATCCAAACACCTTTTAAACGTTGTAACTATATCTACATTCACTATTTCCTCAGGAAATTCATTTCACATACAAACCACCCTCTGTGTAAGAAATTTGCCCCTCGTGTCTTCTTTAAATCTCTCTCCTCTCACGTTAAAAATGTGCCCCCTTGTCTTGAAATCTCCCATTCTAGGGAAAAAGACAACTACCATTAACTCTATCTGTACCTCTCATTATTTTATAAACTTCTCTAAGGTTGCCTCTCAACGTCCTACGCTCCAGTGAAAAAAAGTCCCAGCCTATCCAGCCTTTCCTTACAACTCAAGACTCCCACTCCCAGAAGCATCTTAGTAAATCTCTTCTGAACCCTCTCCACTTGACAATATCCTTCTGGGCAACCAGAACTGACAGTTCTCCAGAAGAGGCCTCACCAATGTCCTGTACAACCTCAACATGACTTCCCAACTCCTATACTCAGTGGTCTGAGCAATGAAGGCAAGCATGCTAAATGCCTTTTTAACCATCCTGTCTACATGCGATGCAAACTTAAAAAAATTATGTACCTGAACCCCTAGGTCCCTCTGTTCCGTAACAATACTCAAGACTCTACCATTAATTGTATAAGCCTTACCCTTGTTTGTTGTACCAAAATGCAAGACCTGGCATTTATCCAAATTGAACTCCATCTGCCGTTTTTCAGCCCATTGAGCCATTTGATCAAAATGCTTTGTGATCTTAAACCTGCTTGTGTCTACTATGCCACCAATTTTGGTGTTGTCCAAAAACTTACTAACCACGCCTTCTATGTTCTCATCCAAATAATTTATATAAACGACAAACAAAAGAGAACCCGTTATCGATCTCTTTGGAACACTGCTCGTAACTGACCTCCAGTCCGAAAAGCAATCCGCTACCACCACACTGTCTCCTGCCAATAAGCCAATTATGCATCCAACTGGTTATCACCTGTGTAACGAATGATCTGTTGGAAGTCACTGTCTAGACCAACACAGGATGATCAAAGTCGATCTAATAGGTAAACGCAGGAAGTCCATAACCAAGGATTACTGATTAGACGTATGGCGTACAAAAACAAAGTTGCTGGAAAAGCTCAGCAGGTCTGGCAGCATCTGTGAAGGAAAAATGTTTCAGGTCCGGTGACCCTTCCCCAGAACTGATGGTGATGATGAACATTAACTCTGTTTTTACCTTCACAGAAGCTGCCAGACCTGTTGTGCTTTTCCAGCGCCTTTTGTTTTTGTTCCTGATTTACAGCATCTGCAGTTCTTCTGGTTTTTATTTAGACATATGGAGTAGTTAATTTAGGATTGAGATAAGGAGAAATGTCTTCACCCAGAGTGTGGTGAGCCTGAGGAATTTTCTGTCACAAGAAACTGTGGAGGCCAGAACATTGAAATGCTTTCAAAAAAGATGTTGGTATAGTTCTTAGGACTTAAGGGATCAAAGGGTATGAGGAGAAAGTGGGAATAGGGTACTGAGTTAGCTGATCAGCCATGATCATATTGAACAAGGGAGCGGGCTTGAAGGGCCAAATAGCCTACACCTGCTCCTATTTTCTGCATTACTACAGGGGGGTGGGAACCTGAATTGTAGCTCCAGTGTACAGGAGGTTGAGAGTAGTGAGGTCATAAATAAGGTTTCAAGGTTGCAGGAGTGTACTGGCAGGCAGGAAGGTGGTTTGAAGTGTGTCTACTTCAATGCCAGGAGCATCCGGAATAAGGTGGGTGAACTTGCAGCATGGATTGGTACCTGGGACTTCGATGTTGTGGCCATTTCGGAGACATGGATAGAGCAGGGACAGGAATGGTTGTTGCAGGTTCCGGGGTTTAGATGTTTCAGTAAGATCAGGGAAGGTGGTAAAAGAGGGGGAGGTGTGGCATTGTTAGTCAAGGACAGTATTACGGTGGCAGAAAGGACGTTTGATGACAACTCGTCTACTGAGGTAGTATGGGCTGAGGTTAGAACCAGGAAAGGAGAGGTCACCCTGTTGGGAGTTTTCTATAGGCCTCCGAAAAGTTCCAGAGATGTAGAGGAAAAGATTGCAAAGATGATTCTGGATAGGAGCGAAAGTAACAGGGTAGTTGTTATGGGGGACTTTAACTTTCCAAATATTGACTGGAAACGCTATAGTTCGAGTACTTCAGATGGGTCAGTTTTTGTCCAATGTGTGCAGGAGGGTTTCCTGACACAGTATGTAGATAGGCCAACAAGAGGCGAGGCCACATTGGATTTGGTACTGGGTAATGAACCAGGCCAGGTGTTAGATTTGGAGGTAGGAGAGCACTTTGGTGATAGTGACCACAATTCGGTTACGTTTACTTTAGCGATGGAAAGGGATCGGTATATAAAGCAGGGCAAGAGTTATAGCTGGGGGAAAGGCAACTATGAGGCGAAGGCAAGATTTAGGATGCATAGGATGGAGAAGGAAACTGCAGGGGCTGGGCACAATTGAAATGTGGAGCTTGTTCAAGGAACAGCTACTGCGTGTCCTTGAGAAGTATGTACCTGTCAGGCAGGGAGGAAGTGGTCGAGCGAGGGAACCGTGGTTTACTAAAGAAGTTGAATTTCTTGTCAAGAGGAAGGAGGCTTATGTAGAGATGAGGCGTGAAGGCTCAGTGAGGGCACTTGAGAGTTACAAGTTAGCCAGGAAGGACCTAAAGATAGAGCTAAGAAGAGCCAGGAGGGGACATGAGAAGTCTTTAGCAGGTAGGATCAAGGAAAACCCTAAAGCTTTCTATAGGTATGTCAGGAATAAAAGAACGACTAGAGTAAGATTGGGGCCGGTCAAGGACAGTAGTGGGAAGTTGTGCGTGGAGTCCGAAGAGATAGGAGAAGTGCTAAATGAATATTTTTCGTCAGTATTCACGCAGGAAAAAGACAATGTAGTCGAGGAGAATACTGAGATACAGTCTATTAGACTAGACGGGATTGAGGTTCATAAGGAGGAGGCGTTAGCAATTCTGGAAGGTGTGAAAATAGGTAAGTCCCCTGGGCCGGATGGGATTTATCCTAGGATTCTCTGGGAAGCTAGAGAGGAGATTGCAGAGCCTTTGGCTTTGATCTTTATGTCGTCATTGTCTTCAGGAATAGTGCCAGAAGACTGGAGACTAGCAAATGTTGTCCCCTTGTTCAAGAAGGGGAGTAGAGACAACGCTGGTAATTATAGACCAGTGAGCCTTACTTCGGTTGTGGGTAAAGTGTTGGAAAGGATTATAAGAGATAGGATTTATAATCATCTAGAAAGGAATAATTTGATTAGGGATAGTCAACACGGTTTTGTGAAGGGTAGGTCGTGCCTCACAAACCTTATTGAGTTCTTCGAGAAGGTGACCAAACAGGTGGATGAGGGTAAAGCGGTTGATGTGGTGTATATGGATTTCAGTAAAGCGTTTGATAAGGTTCCCCATGGTAGGCTATTGCAGAAAATACGGAGGCATGGGATTGAGGGTGATTTAGCGGTTTGGATCAGAAATTGGCTAGCTGTAAGAAGACAGAGGGTGGTGGTTGATGGGAAATGTTCATCCTGGAGTTCAGTTACTAGTGGTGTACCTCAAGGATCTGTTTTGGGGCCACTGCTGTTTGTCATTTTTATAAATGACCTGGATGAGGGCGTAGAAGGATGGGTTAGTAAATTTGCGGATGACACCAAAGTCGGTGGAGTTGTGGATAGTGCGGAAGGATGTTGCAGGTTACAGAGGGACATAGATAAGCTGCAGAGCTGGGCTGAGAGGTGGCAAATGGAGTTTAATGCGGAAAAGTGTGAGGTGATTCACTTTGGAAGGAGTAACAGGAATACAGAGTACTGGGCTAATGGTAAGATTCTTGGTAGTGTGGATGAGCAGAAAGATCTCGGTGTCCATGTGCATAGATCACTGAAAGTTGCCACCCAGGTTGATAGCGTTGTTAAGAAGGCGTACAGTATGTTAGGTTTTATTGGTAGAGGGATTGAGTTTCGGAGCCATGAGGTCATGTTGCAGCTGTACAAAACTCTGGTGCGGCCGCACTTGGAGTATTGCGTACAGTTCTGGTCACCGCATTATAGGAAGGATGTGGAAGCATTGGAAAGGGTGCAGAGGAGATTTACCAGGATGTTGCCTGGTATGGAGGGAAGGTCTTATGAGGAAAGGCTGAGGGTTTTGAGGCTGTTTTCGTTAGAGAGAAGAAGGTTAAGAGGTGACTTGATAGAGACATACAAGATGATCAGAGGATTAGATAGGGTGGACAGTGGGAGCCTTTTTCCTCGGATGGTGATGGCTAGCACGAGGGGACATAGCTTTAAATTGAGGGGTGATAGATATAAGACAGATGTCAGAGGTAGGTTCTTTACTCAGAGAGTAGTAAGGGCGTGGAATGCCCTGCCTGCAAAAATAGTAGACTCGCCCACTTTAAGGGCATTTAAATGGTCATTGGATAAACATATGGATGATAATGGAATAGTTTAGGTTAGATGGGCTTCAGATTGGTTTCACAGGTCGGCGCAACATCGAGGGCCGAAGGGCCTGTACTGCGCTGTAATGTCCTATGTTCTATGTTCTATGTTCTACTATAATCAAGTTTCAGCTGCAAACCTCAGGAGCAGAAGGTGCACATCGAACATAATTGAAGGCAAGGTTATAGGGCAGAGGAGAATGGAAAGTTTGCATTAAGATTTGCCCTCTACCAACATCATTTCAGGAACATTAACAGACAAATGAGCCACTCAACCGTATAAGCAGACATTAAGGAAGGTGATTCAAGAGACAGAGAGAAGGTGAAAGAGAGAGAGAGATTTAAGGAGGGAATTCCAGAGCTCAGGGCCTGAAGGTCAGAGGTGGAGTGATCAAAGCAAGAGGCTCAAACAAACCCAGAACTCAAACAGCATCAGGAAGAATTCTTATCAAACTCGAAAAAATGTTTGTCTACACAGATAGAGTCTGACCTGCTGTGTTTCTCCAACACTTGCTGTTATTATTTCAGATCGATTTCAGCATCCATGTTTTGCTTTTACTGGAGGAATGGAACAACTGGAGCTTTATAGATATGTAAGAGGTACAGAGATAGGGAAGGGGCTGAGGTTATAGAGAGAATGGCACATGGAAGCTTGATGTATTTTTGATAGAAAGGGGCAGGGATTGAAGCGAGGCAGGGTTTACACATTCCTGAGGGATAACTCTGTTCACCAAGTTGATCTTGGTGTATCACAGCCTCTTCGCCACCCAATATTTCCTGACATCATAATATCACCTCTTCCGTCTCCAACAGATTTGTGACTGAAAATGGAAAAACTCTTATCCAGAAATATTTGGAGTTCACCGAAGTCAGACCTGGAGATTTCAAGACTAACTTCACGTGTGCTGTGCTGAATCCCACTGGCAGTTCAGTGAAAACCATTACTTTAGGTAAATGAACAGCAGGTGGCAGGAATCCTACACAACTGAGCAGCTTCAGAATAGGCTGGTAATCAACTGCAGTAGAAGGAAAGAACATGTATTCAGCAGCAACAGGATCAAGAGTACCTCAGAGGCAATGAAGCACAGTCACTCGTGTAATATAGGGAAAGGACAGGAAATGATGAGGGGTGGGTGAGGGGAATCAGTTTAGCTTAGATGGCTGGACAATAGGTTTGTGAGGCACTGTGATGCCAACGTGGATTCGATTCCATCACTGACTTAGGTTACCACGAATGACTCACCTTCTCAACCTCTCCCCTCACCGGAGGTATGGTAACCCTCTGGTTTAATCGCCACCAGTCATCTCTCTCTAATAAGAGAGCAGCCCTATGATCTGGTAAGACTAAGGCAACTTGACTTGATAGGGAAATGGGGGATTATTGATTAAGAGCTTGGTGTAATGGAGACACCAGAGACAAATTCTCCGCTCTGTCTCAAAGCAGCTGAAGAAATTCCTGCATCGCAAAGCAATCCAAGACATGACAGCGTGGTGCTCCCTCGGTGTTGACCCTCCAACAGTACAGCGCTCCCTCACTCCTGACCATGCAGGGCTACCCCCCCACCCCCAAGCATTCAGCTATTAAAAGGGAATGGCAGAGCTCTATCATATCAAAGGCATATGTTACAGATTTGCATTCACTTCACCAGTGTAGTCCAGGCTGTATGAATCACCCTCCTCATTCCCATTCATGAGTGAGATATATGATAGCAACAATGTTGCACCACGATTCTTTGATCAACTCAAGGAAGATTCACTAACTGGGCCCAGCATTTATTGCTCGTCCCTCAGTGGCCCTTGGGCAGGCGGCAGTGGTGAGTTGCCTTCTTGATCCATGCACTGGAGGTAGACCACAATGCCCTTGGAGTGAATTCCAGGATTTTGACCCAGCAACAGTGAAGGAACAGCAATATATTTCCAAATTAGGATGGTGAGTGGCTTGGAGGGGAACTTGCTGGTGGTGGTGTTCCCATTTATCTGCTGCCCTTGTCCTTCTAGATTTTAGTGGTTGAGAATTTGAAAGATGCTGTCTAAGAAGCCCTGGTGAATTTCTGCAGTGCATCTCATAGATAGTACACAATGCAGCGGCTGAGTGTCGATGGTGGAGGGAGTGGATGTTTATAGATGTGGTGCCAAACACCTGGGTTGCTTTGTCCTGACACATCCAGCATAGTGGAAATTGATGACAAAGGATGAAAAAGAACGGGTTAAAGTAATCTTTCTCCTCATTAATTTAGTGTGACACATGATATGATCTCATGTTCCCTCCAAGTTGTGTAGGCCCACAGTGGCTGATCGGCATTTGGATAGATTGACTTCCTGTTCCAGAAGTCACTACCTCGCACGAACCTCAGAGGTCAGTGCGGCAGGAAGAATTAGAGGGAACATAGATCTGAATTCATTTCCTTTCCAAATTGGTTCATGGGATGTGGGGGTCAGTGGCAGAGCCAGGATTTGCTTGCCTATCCCAAAATGCCCTTCAGCTGAGTGTCTTGCATAGCCATTTCAGAGGGTTGGTAAGAGTCAATCATATTGCTAAGGGTCTGGAGTCATATATGCAGATGAGACCAAGTAAGGATGGCTAATTTCCTTTCCTAAAGGCCATTAGTGAAGCAGATGGGGCTTTTGGAACAAAAACAGGGAGAGGTGATTGCCTGATGATATTATCACTAAACTATTAATCCAGAGACCTAGTTAATGGTCTGAGAACTCTGGTTCTAATCCTGCTGTGGCAGATTGGTAGAGTTTGAATTCAATTAAAAATTCTGGAATTCAGAGTTTATTAATGACCATAAAGCCACTGTTGATTGTCCCAAAACTCATCTGGTTCAATAACCCCTTTAGGGAAGGAAATCTGCCATCCTTACCTGGTTTGGTAAATGGGACTCCAGACCCACAACAACATGGGTGATGCTTAACTGCCCGC
Source organism: Rhincodon typus (assembly GCF_021869965.1). Taxonomy (NCBI): domain Eukaryota; kingdom Metazoa; phylum Chordata; class Chondrichthyes; order Orectolobiformes; family Rhincodontidae; genus Rhincodon; species Rhincodon typus. The sequence goes on along the minus strand of NC_063337.1, from coordinate 2,526,159 downwards.
TGGACAATTAGGGATAGGTAATACATCGCTGGACAGCACCCTACCCACATCCTGTGAATGAATAACAAAAAACAGTTTCACTGAGTTTCAATTCCAGATTTTGTCGATTGACATGTGGAACATCTAGTCAAGAGGAAGAAGGAAGTTTACTTCAGGTCAAGGAAGCAAGGATCAGACAGGGCTCTAGAGGGTTACATGGTAGCCAGGAAGGAACTGAAGAATGAACTTAGGAAAGCTAGGAGGTACGAAAAATGCTTGGCAAGTAGGATTAAGGAAAACCCCAAGGCGTTGTATACTTATGTGAGGAACATGAGGATGGCCAGAGGGAGGGTGGGGCTGATCAGGGACAGTGGAGGGAATTTGTGAGTGGAGTCGGAGGTGGTAGGGGAGGTCCTTAATGAATACTTTGCTTCAGTATTCACCAGTGAGGGACCTTGACGTTTGTGAGGACAGCGAGAAACAGGCTGATATGCTTGAACAGGTTGATGTTAGGAAGGAGTATGTGCTAGAAACTTTGAAAAGCACAAGGATAGATAAGTCCCCTGGGCCAGATGGGATATACCTAAGGTTTCTACAGGAAGCGAGGGAAGAGATTGCTGCACCTTTGGCAATGATCTTTGCATCCTCACTGTCCATTGGAGTAGTACCAGATGATTGGAGGGTGGCAAATGTTATTGCCTTGTTCAAGAAAGGGAATAGGGATAATCCTGGGAATTACAGACCAGTCAGTCTTACTTTTGTGTTGGGTAAATTATTCAAGAGGATTCTGAGAGATAGTATTTATGATTATTTGGAAAAGCACAGTTTGATTAGAAATAGTCAGCATGGCTTTGAGAGAGGCAGGTCATGCCTCACAAGTCTTATTGAATTCTTTGAGAATGTGGCAAAACACATTGATGAAGTGAGAGCAATGGATGTGATGTATATGGATCTTAACAAGGCATTTGATAAGGTTCCCCGTGGTAACCTCATTCACAAAGTAAGAAGGCATGGGATTCAGGGAAATTAGCTGTCCAATAGAAGACAGAGAGTGGTAGTAGATGGAAAATAGTCAGCCTGGAGCTCGGTGACCAGTGGTGTTCTGCAGGGATCTGTTCTGGGGCCTCTGCTCTTTGTGATCTTTATGACTTGGATGAGGAAGTGGAAGGGTGGATTAGTAAGTTTGCTGATGACATGAAGGTTGGTGGAGTTGTGGATAGTGTGGAGGGCTGTTGTAGATTGCAACAAGACACTGACAGGATGCAGAGCTGAGCAAAGAAGTGGCAGATGGAATTCAAACCGGATAAGTATGACGTCATTCATTTTGGAAGGTCGAATTTGAATGCAGAATACAGGGTTGATGGCAGGATTGTTGGAGTGTGGAGTAACAGAGAGATCTGGGGGTCCACGTCCATAGATCCCTCAAAGTTGCCACACAGGTTGATAGGGTTGTTAAGAAGGCATATGGTGTGTTTCATTGGCAGGGGAATTGAGTTTAAGAGCCGCGAGGTTATGCTGCAGCTCTATAAAACTCTGGTTAGACCACACTTGGAATATTGTGTTCGGTTCTGGTCACCTCATTATAGGAAAGATGTGGGGAAGCTTTAGAGAGGGTGCAGAGGAGATTTACCAGGATGCTGCCTGGACTGGAGGGCAAGTTTTATGGGGAAAGGTTGAGGGAGCTAGGGCTTTTCTTATGGGAGCAAAGAAGGATGAGAGGTGACTTGATAGAGGCTTACAATATGATGAGAGGCATAGATAGAGTGGATAGTCAGAGACTTTTTCCCAGGGCGGAAATGGCTATTAAGAGGGGACATTTAGGGGTGGCACGGTGGCTCAGTGGTTAGCACTGCTCCCTCACAACGCCAGGGACTCGGGTTCAATTCCTCCCTCAGGCGACTGTCTGTGTGGAGTTTGTACATTCTCCCCGTGTCTGCGTGGGTTTCCTCCGGGTGCTCCGGTTTCCTCCCACAGTCCAAAGATGTGCAGGCTAGGTGGATTGGCCATGCTAAATTATCTATAGTGTTCAAGGGATGCCTAGATTAAGGGGGTTAAAGGGGGATGGGTCTGGGTGGGATGCTAGGAGGGTTGGTGTGGACTTGTTGAGCCAAAGGGCCTGTTTCCACACTGTTGGTATTCTATGATAATTTTAAGGTGATTGGAGGAAGGTATAGGGGAGATATCAGAGGTAGGTTCTTTCCACAGAGTGGTGGGTGCATGGAATGCACTGCCAGCAGTGGTAGTGGAGTCAGATACATTAGGGACACTTAAGCGACTCTTGAATAGGCACATGGAAGATAGTAAAATGAAGGGTACGTAGGGTAGTTTGATCTTAGATTCGGATAATAGGTCGGCACAACATCGTGGGCCGAAGGGCCTGTACTGTGCTGTACTGTTCTATGCTTTAATTTAAATCCAGAGCATTAGCCCAAGCCTCTGGGTTATTAGCCCACTGACAGTGCCACTATATTGTTGAATGTTTTATTTCAAGTTGGAACTGAAGTTTCTTGGTTCTGGAACCTGATGTGAACCAGTTATTCCCTGCTGTACCACTGCCTCTGATATCTGCGCTCATCTTCTCAACCATTCCAAGTGGGAGGGGTTAGTGTGGCAATAAGGTCATCCAGAGACCAAGTTTTAATGCGTTTTTTTTACATTTTGCAGCAGAGATGCAAGTTGGAGGTTTAATTACAAGCAAACAACGTGGGAGAAGAAGCAAGGTTCAATGATGCGAGCTTTAACTCAAAGGCTGTATTCTGCATTGCTACGATCAACTAGCTAAAGAAACAGGGAGATATCCCAAGAAACAACAGCCCAGGACATTTGCTACCAAGCACACAATCATATAGTCTATGAACATTAAATAGAAAACAAGGACACAATACGTTTTGCTTCATTCTGGCATTTTTTTCCCTTTTTTGGAGAGTCAGTATTTAATGACTCATGCTTAAAACACCCTCACCTACAACTTGGGACACCGTGGGCTCAAGTCTCTTTTCGGGGGCTTGAGCACTGTGAATTAGCCTCATGCTCACAGTGCAATTCTGAGGGCGGCTACACTGTCACAGCTGGCATCTTTCACCTAGAAAGTTCCCTCAACTTCTACTGCAAGAGCAAAGGAGTGTTTTGCAAGGCGTGCTGACTGCTATTTATGCCTTAACCAATTTCACACAGAGACCATCTTACTGCTGTCTGTGAAACCTTGCTGTGCAAATCCCGATCAAACTGCAACAGCAGCCATGTTTCAAAAGTAATTGATTATCTCTTGACTGTTTTGGGATGTCACATGGTTGTGAAATGTGCTATAGAAATCTAAGTCTTGTTTTCTTTGAAAAAGGGACTGTTGGAAATCAAATGTGTTGCCGGTACAACACTAATATAGTCACCTGGAACCTTCAAGCCTGCAAGCTTTGAAAAGACATACAAAAATAAGGATCACAAAACAACCTGTGGCTTAAAAAACATGCAGTTTTGAATGTTAATCTGAATAAATCATGCTATAAATTTGTTGGCTCATAAGAGGGTACATTGATGATACTATGAAAGTCTCGTTGTTCCACTGAGATCATTACAGCTGTTCTTTAATGTGGTACAGATTTACAGTCTACAGGTCAAGATAGCATTCACTCAAAGATGAGACGAGTGGACTAAACCTCACAGTCAACATACAAATGGATTTACGAATTATGAGGTGGAGGCCACTCAGCCTCTCAAGTGTTCGATCATTAAACAAGATAATGGCCAATCAGATTATGCCACATCCCCTAACCCATGATAATATTTCACCCTCTTATTTATCAAGGATCTACCTACCTATATCATACAAATAGTCAGAGTCTGCTTTCACTGTCTTTTACGGAAGAGTGTTCCTGAGATTCACCCTTCTGAGAAACAAACGCTCCTCAAAACAGCAAGATGAACTGCATCTCATTTAGTCAGCCAGGTCCTTCAGAATGCTCTAGCATGGAAGGAGGGAGTACAATTGTTGATAAAATTTGACACTGACTGCCAGATGGATCAGCAGGCAACATGATCACTTCCAAAGAAAATGGTGGTCCAGGTGCATTCCAGGGATTCAAGTACATAATCTAGGACAATACTCCAGGGACAGCAGTGATGTAACTGAAGATTGTTTCCTAGGAAGTGGTGCAATTGGATGGTCAGTGTCGAGAGAACACTGCACAGCTGGAAGAGACGGCTGTTTCTCAAATGTGACATCAGATTGCAGTATCGTCTGCCCTCTCGGGAGGGCACAAAGATCCAATAAACATTATTTCACAAAAGCAGGGGACAACCCCACTGTCCGCGGCAGCAACTGCCACTCATGCAGCATCATTAGAAAGAGATTATCTCGCCATCAACACATTTGTTTGCAGGAGCTTGCTGTGCATAAATTGGTCATCATGTTTCCTACATTGGTTGTAAAGTGCTTTGAGTTCAACTCAGCTGGTGACAGGTGTTGTGGATTTACAGGCCTTTTACTCTCCATTTCTTAGCTAATCAGCTCCTGCTCCCACAGGGGTAAACAGTGGAGATTCCAGCTCACTTCACAATTTTTGAAGAGATAAAACCCATCTTCTGTTTGTCTTGGAACAGGTTCACTTTGTCAGTGCTGCATTTCTTTCAAGAATTACAAAAAAAGTATGCAACAGGTACATTTATTTTATTAAGTGGAGACAACATTTAAGATTACACTGTGCATTCAGAAGGACTGCACAAGAGAGAGAGACAGACAGTCTAAACAACTCGTATAAAAAATTAATATTTTTAAAGCCTGCTTTAGAGAGAGCAAATAGAATATCATTTCAGACAGTCAGTGACAAATCACGATAAACCCAGTTTGCAGACAGATCAGCCAGATAATGGGACCACTGGGTAATTTTTCTCTGACCATCTACCTCCATTCCATACACCCCAAAATACTAAATACCCAGAGGATCACTACCTGAACATGACAGATCTGCAAACCTGTACAAGTGCTTGATAGTTCTTGCTTGTGCTGCCTGGTGTTGATGCACAGGAGCCACTGGGAAGCAACGAAATATAAATCAGGAGGAAAATTCTGAGAATCTCTGGACCAACGGTAGGAGGGGAGAGAAATGGCAAATGTGTATTTTGTGCAGAATCCTTCAGTGTTGCCCACCTACAATCCCTCCTTCACCCATATGGTGCATACTGCCAAACTATCATTCCATGGATGCTCTGTGCAATGTATGGACAGAGCTTTTTGAAAGCTGGTTGTGATCAGGGAGGTCGACCAGCTGGAGGACCCAATGTATACACTTTTGTTTTTAAGAAGTCCATTTCCGTGGTGACCATGGGATCACAAGGGGTGGGTGCTGGGATTCTAGGAGTCACTGACGTTCGCTCCCCATGGAACCCGTCGCAAGGGCAGATTCACTTTGTAAATCTTGGTGGCTTTGACTTCAATGCACTGCATGACTCGCCTCACCTTTCAACCCAGTGCTCAGCATTGTCTGTATTCTCACACACACAACTCTAAAGTTTCTCTCCAGCCTCTCTTCAAAACAATCGGACTTATCTGGGACCAAGATTTCTCACAAGAGCACAATCTCTCGGTATTTCTCCAGCACTGACAGATCTGGTCAGATTCTTAACAGTTTTGTTTACTAATAAAAGGATTTAAAGTGTTTCCCAGACTGGAATCAGGCATCACAGAAAAAATTAAATAAATTTTGCTCTGAACCAATTAGGATTTCGTTACCAGCTCAGTGCCCTGTGGTGAGGGTGACTGAAATTAGCTGTGTCTTTAGAGTCCAATTTTCAACTTCATAAAACCTACAATAGCTTAAAACAGGCTGATCATAATAAACACGCAATCACTGATTAATAATGTCTACATATACATAATCTAGCACAGCGGTATACAGGAGCCAAGGGCTGTACAAGGCTAGATCCAAGACCTGAAAGGATACGTCTGTAACAACGCCAGGATTAACTTAGTGTTCTACAGACAGAAGCCCTGGGAGTGCTGGGCCCCTCCCGCAGGCAGGCAATACAGAGAAAAAGAGGAGAGAGAGAAAATAACCTGCAATCAGCAAGTCCCAGCATCTGAAGCTCGTTTAGAGGGGCCGACAGGAAATCAACAATTAATACATTTATTCCCTCAAACTCAAAGTAATAAATGAAGTAGCTAATTGGGATAACATTGGATAAACATAAGTGGTAGTGTGAGGGAGCCAAAGGATTTAATCCAGCTCCCAAGACAAAAGCTAGCACTTGTAACACTTTCATTCTGAACAGGGTTGTGTGGGAAGGGGACAGATACGGAGGTATGAGAAAAAAAGATTGCAGACCCCTGTAAGGGTCTCCCCCTAATTTCTTCTCCAAACTCTCCTCTTTGCTCTATTGCAACCTCCCCAATAAGAAGTCTCTACTGTGCTGTGTTTGTTACAAACACCTCACGCTGACATCAGGGGTTGAAATCACACTGTTCAATGTCAGCAGTGACAATGCCAGCCTGGTCTCTAGGAAACTGTTTAGGTATTTCCTTCCTAATGTCACTGGCAGTACAGTGGCAACTGAAAATGAAAGTAGAAGGAAGACAGAAAGAGAGAACCACATGATAAAACAGCCAGAAAGGAATTAGGGAAGTCAGGAATTAATAATGCCACTCCTCAGACATTCCCAAGTGATAGAGTTACTCACATTCCCTCTTTAAGACAGGTTACCAGGTCAAGTCTCCATTTTCATAATCCTTGTCTCCTGTATAGTCGTAACGCTCAACAGCTACAACCTAACTAGCTACAGGGATGCTCGAAAATGAAGCCATACAGTGGGAGTGTCAAATATCAGACCCAATGCCAGATTGGGGGCTGCAAGGCATCTGGGCTTTTAACAATTCAGACAAAGGTTCAAAAAGTGCTTTTGGGGTGGGGGTGGGGGTGGGGGTGGGGGGAGTGAGGAGAGATGGGGTGAGTGTCTGTGTGTATGTGTGTGTGCAGGAGTAAAGTCCACCACAGGTTGGGTGGGCTTGGTCCCTGACTCCACCCCACCCTGTTGACGGTGTCAGGTCTCAACCTGGAAGCAATTCTTTATAAAGTTACATGCACAAATCTGCTTTCTGCAAGAGTGAGAGGCGACATCGGCTGCCACTGTATGGCCTTATCGAAAGAGAAAACTGCTTCAAAAGCACCAACTGGAAAATTTACAACAGGCAAGGCTTGCAAAAGGACGTAAGAAATATAGTTCGATAGAAAGTTTCAGCTGCAATCCTAATACTCGAGTAACCGGCATGAGCATTCAAAACTAGGAGGCAGGAGTGAACAGTTAACTCACCCTCCTGCAACTACTGTACTCTACGTTGACTGGTGTGGAGTCTGACTTCGTTAATCACTCTTAAGGCAAATTGTTTTGTTAAAAAAAATAAAAGAGTAAGCCAGCAGTTTGTCCGGTTGTTCTCCGGGCATAACGGGTCTTCACAAACATCCAGTCCTGGGCGGGTTAGGTTCCTGCTCAGGGATCTCGCCAAACACCCTCCTTACGATACTCACATCTTCACATTCCTGGATGCTTTGCGTCTGCCAACATCCTGAAACAGAAATGGAAATAAACAAAATGAGTTTGAGTCACAGGGAAAAACAAACAATTAATGAGTAGATTTACCCAAGTTTAAATGCTGGCTGCAGGGTAATTACTAGCCCCAAAAAGGGTGGGGGGGGACCTCCCCACTGCTCAATGGCTGATACCACCAGTTCCTGGGGATGGTGCTACAGGAGGTTGCACTGTCTGACAGTGATGGTGTACAGTGAGCACAGATGGACTAAAAGGCAGCTGACTGGTCTCTTACTTCACACTGTTGCCTACACATACAGGGATGTTTCCATGGTGATAGTGCCCACCGTGGAAAGGCCTTTGGACACTCATAACATCACCAGCATCGAATCCCCCACTGTCAATATCCTGGGGGTTACCATTGACCAGGAACTGTGCTGAACTCATCATATGAGTGTAGCTGCAAGATCAGGTCAGAGTCTAGGAACTCATAGTAAACAGCTCACTAGTTCTCTCTCTTGAGCCTCTGCCTTTTAAATCATCCATTTACCTTTTTAGAACTTGATTTTGGAGATTTCTTGGGCGATTTCTTTGGGGTTTTCTTGGGGGTTTTCCTGGGAGTCGCCCTTTTGTTGATGCCTCTCAGCAGGGTGTTGCCTAACTTCCGAGGTGTGTTCAAGACGGTGTAAGATATCGATTTTCGTCTATCATTCTGGAAGGAGTGTGCAAGAAAAGACAAAAGAGAGTGAAACAAAGGGAAGCTGAAACAATGGAAAGTGGCCATGAAGGGATGAACAAAAACTCTCCATGTGACAACCACCAACGAGAAAGAACAAGGGAAGTCAGTTTTGGCAATGCAAAATCAGTAAGGTTTTAGTTTAGTGCACAGGTGAAGGAATTGATGCTACAAGATGACATACTATGAAGAGTACAACTGGATTTCACAGACACAGAATGGCTGAAGCACTATTCACCCAATTGTTGCTGTGTTGGCTTTCTGAAGGAGCAATGCAGTTCATGGCACTCCCTGCCTTCCCTGTTACCCTGCATTATTTTTTCAGATAATAATTAATTTCTCTCAAACCCCACGATTGTATTAGACTCTCCCAAACACTCAGGCAATGTATTGCAGATCCTCACCACTTGCAACAGAAAAATGTTTCTCCTGGTGTCTCCATTTGACAGCATATTCCAAACTCGTGACCACTTCCAGCTGGAAAGACGGGGTCAACAGATACATGGGAACATCACCCCCTACAATTTCTCCTCCGAACCACTCATCATTCTTACTTCTCTGAAGAAGGCTCTAGGCCGGAAATGTCAGCTTTCTTACTCCTCTGATACTGCTTGGCCTGCTGTGTTCATCCAGCTCTACACCTTGTCACCTCATTATCTAATGTACCTTAATGAGTTTGAATACCTCCATCAAATCTCACAAGCTTTTCTTTGCCAAGGATTACACAGCCCCAACTTCTCCAGTTTATTTATTTAACTGAAATGCACCAAACTCAAGTACCATATCCAAAAGAGGGAAGAGAATTCCAACAATACCCAACCATTATTCTGACCCATGGCATCGTGACCAGCAGCAATAAATTACACCTAAGAAAATCTGGATCATTCATGTCTTGTTAGTAACAAATTATAACAATGTGATCAACTTTCAGAGAAACGGATGGTGAACATTAACGGTCTTCAAATGCATATAAAGATAAATACAGTTCTGAGGAAGGGTCATCCGACCCTAAATGTTAACTGATTTTTTTCTTCACAGATGCTGCCAGATCTGCTGAGCTTACCCAGCAACTTGTTTTTGTTAAAGATAAATACAGTTAAGACACCAGACTGCTGGGATGAGAAATGCAAGGCTCAATCCAAACTCAATCCAAAAGGGAAGTTGTCTTGGCCTCTATCTCACCACTGACTTGAAGTCTATTAACACATTATCAGTAATACTTTTCAGTAATGTCTTTCAGGAAGGAAAGCTGCTGTATTTACCCAATATGGATCTAAACATGACTTCAGATCCACACCAACCTGGCTCATTCTGAACAGCCCTGCAAACCACTCAGCTGCTGTGGAGCTGACCTTTCTATGTCAGATCTGTCTGCTTTCAAATCAAGATTGACACAATGGCAAATTAGCTTCACTACATACTTCTCTCAATGTGACATAGTGAAGTGTGCAAATTAATGCACAATGGAAAACTCCACATCAAATCTGGAAGAACCATATTCTGAGACAGGAGGCAGTCACAATGCAGATCCGAGCACCATAAAAGGGAATATGGGAAATACAGATGGAAAAATCTTACAATCATGCTGTGTCTAAATCCTTATTTCAACAAAATATATAAAGTTTGCAGAATATACAAACACCTTGAATAGGCCTGCAGTCCTGTGGCACCTTTCACAACCTCAGACACCCTAAAACTTGACAGCCAATGATGTATTTTTAAAGTGCAGTGTGGGCATATCTGATTTTATGATTCGTATATTTTAGGCCTACAACTTTTTGATTAGGAATTGACATTTTTAAATATAAAATGAATGAAAATACCTGGTTTGAGAAGCTGGTCATCAAAACTACAGTGATTGAAAATCAAAGGGCAGCCTTTGTAACAAAAGGCCTGTTTCCATGCTGTATAACTATGACTGTGTTTATTTAACAAGGTCAGAGTCGGAAAGGGAAACTTAAAGAATAAGCTACTTGTCTCAGCTTCTTGTGGAGATAAGATGTCTACAGCTGTCTTACTAAGGGATTCAAATCATTCACATGGTTTCTCAGAGCAAAGGCAAAACTCGGGAATTAGGATTTAGGAAGACCAGTTGATCATTTAGCCCCTTAAACCTGCTCTGCCATTGAATAAATCCATGGTTAATCTGGTTGTCGTCATCTCAACTGTACGTTCTCTCTGTCCTTCACAACCCTGGATTCCCTTGTTCATTAAAACTGTAACTGAACTATGAATAAACTCAATGAGTCAACCTCCACTGTGTTCTGTAGAAGAGAAATTCCACAGATTATTGACTCTCTCAGAGAAAAAAACACCCTCAACTCCACTTTAAAAGCAAGACTCTTAACTGCTTCTAATTAGATTAAAACGCCTATCTGGGACACCTCAGATGTGCCATTTTGCTATGAAGATAGCGTTAGAGAAGCTTTTTTGTTTCATTTTGGACTTTTGTTTTGATTTTTCATGGAAGTGGGCAGTCAGCTCTGAAATAGCGAGAATCTGTCAGAAATTGTAAAAGTAGCCGGGAAACCAGAAGCCGAGGGCAGTCAGGAACTGGAGGGGTTTCTGGTTTGGAATCAATAAACAAGAAAGCAACAAAGAAGAATGCTTAAGCAGGCAGTCTACAACTGTGAGGTGTTGAAAGAAAATTTGAAAGACTGATGCTAGTGGACGATTTTAAGAAATTTAATATCTTGGAGAATAATGGAAATGCAGAGGAGATTTAAAGTGAATTCCTGAGAACTGTCACATACCTTGTTTTGTTCACAGGAAAAGGCAAGTACCCTCAAGGTCCTGTTAAGAATAGGGGAAATCTTGGATGGAAATAAAAAGTATAACAGGAAGTATACTTTGAAACTTTCAGGTTTAATGGGATGGGTGCTTATGAAATATAGCACTATGACTAATAAGTTAGTAGAAATGGTGAAATTATTTTTATTTAAGATGTTGAATTTTTGGTATAATTCTTTCAGCTAATAACAGGAAGAACACGTTTCTTTGAAAAGTTATTTGTCTCGACTGAGTGTGTAACAGCAAATCGCCATTGTAATGCAGGAACCATTGTAGCCAATTTGTGCAAAGCAAATTCCCACAAAAAGGAATGAGATAATAGCCAGGTTATCTGCTTTGCTGGAGTAGTTATAAATACTGGTTTTTCTTTTTGCCTGATCTAAAATCCAATGTTGTGTTGTAAAGATAGAGAAACACACCTGGTTCTTGGCCTTATTTAGAGTCAGGCGCTTGGCCTGGCTGTCAAACAGGGAGTGAGCATGTTTCTCCTTTTCCTTTGGGGTCAAGGGGCGAGGAAAACAGCTCAGTTGCTTCTTGGCCTGCAAAGGAGGAAACAAATTTAAGTGCAAAAATATTTAGACAGCAATTGCTTTACAATAACAAATTCACGCTGCCTACAACCACCATTCATTTAAGCAGACTGCATGTTCAGACTCCATTCCCCTCTTGGAATTATGCAACATGCAGTACAGGAACACGCCATTCAGCCCAACCAGGTTGTTAGTTAATGCTCCACACAAACCTTCCCCGACCCCACCCCGAATCATTTCTCCAATTAGCATATTCTTCTTTCCCCTTCTCCGGCAGGCATTTATTTAACATCCCCACAAATGCTTGGCAATTTAACTACGCCCTGTTGTAGAAGAATACAGAATTAGGGGTTGCTGTTCGAAACTAAGGGATCACTCATTTAAAATCAGAAATAAAGACACTTATCACCCCATACAGAGGGCAGCATCTTGAGAAATTTCTTCCTCAAAAGACAGTGCAAGCACAGGCCTTGAATATTTTTTTTTGAGACAGAACTGCCTCTTGATAATGAAGGGGTTTAAAGGTTACTTGGAGTAAACAGGAACATGAAATTATGGTTACCATGAGTTATGATCTTCTTGAATGGTGTAACAAGCTCAAAGGGCCAAGTGGCCTACTCCTGCTCTTAATTCATATCTTCACCACTGTAAAGATGGTTCTCCAGAATTTCCCATTGTGTTTTTTTTATCATCTTATATCTGTGACCCCATGTTTTACACAACCCATCTCCAGAGTTCTTCAAAGTAGGGGGGGAAAAAGTGTATTCTTGCAACGAGGGGCTGACAGATTTGAGAGGTCTCTCTGTGAGCACGTCAGTTACCACGCTTCCTACAACAAACTGCACACATGAAAAAGGCCCTGACAAGGGCAACCTGCTTTGGGACATCTCAAGATTTTGAAAGCTACTGTATAAATTGAAATTCTTCTTCCTTTCCAAATATGTACAGCAGAAAGACAGCCCATTCAGTCCAACAAATCTAAGATAGTGTTTATGCTCCACTTGAGCCTTTGCTCAGCAAAGTGCATGAGCTATAGCCCTTGGCCTCTTCACCCCCTACTTACCTCTGGGGTGCCTGATCCTTGGTGTGACTCCTCTGACAGTCGCTTGCGCTGGCGAGTGGTGACTCCTTTCCAGTTGGGCCCCTGAGAGTCAGTGGAAAGCCTCTTCTGACGGCCGGTGCTCATCTCCTTTATCTGCTGAGGTAGCAGGGTGGCCCTTCGGAGAGTCTCCTGCGGGTCTCCGAGTCTCAGCTCATCCTCGGTGATCATCGATTCATTGGTAGCAGTCTGGTAGGGTGAGCGGACAATGAAATTTTTTTAAAAAGGAGATAAAAATGGTTAATTTCTTTTTAGAAGCCTTTGCAGTGGAGTCACATCTTTAAGCATTCTACAGCTGCCTTTGGGGATTACCTCTCCACCTCCCCAAATGGTTTGAAGATTTTGCTGATATTTGTGGTGACTGCTTTAAGATAAAATGACATAAGTATAAATCCGACAACAACAATCTTTTTCTTTATTCTTTCACGGTATCTGGCTATCATTGGCAAAGTCAGCCTTTCTCCCCATCCCTAATTGTTCTTGACCTGAGTGGCTTGCTACGCCATTTCAGAAGCAGTTAAGAGTCAACTATATTGCTGTGGATCTAGAGTCACATGTATATATGACCATGTAAGATTTTTTTTTTCTTATTCATTTATGGGATGCGTGCGTCGCTGGCTGGCCAGCATTTCTTGCCCATCGCTAGTTGCCCTTGAGAAGGTGGTGGTGAGTCGCCTTCTTGAACCACTGCATGCCTCCTGCTGTGGGTTGACCCACAATGCTATTAGGCAGGGAATTCCAGGATTTTGACCCAGTGAAGTGAAGGAACGGCGATATATTTCCAAGTCAGGCTGGTGAGTAACTTGGAGGGGAACTTGGAAGTGGTGGTGCTCCCATATGTCTGACGCCCTTGTCCTTCTAGATGGGAGTGGTCGTGGGTTTGGAGGGTGCTGTCTGAGGATATTTGGTGAATTTCTGTAGTGCATCTTGTAGATAGTACACACTGCTGCTACTGAGCGTCGATGGTGGCGGGAGTGAATGCTTGTGGAAAGTGGGCACGTTTCCTTCCCTAAAGAGGCATTAATGAACCAGAGAAGGTATTACAACAATTGGTGATAGTTGTCATGGCCATCATTACCAGGAAATACATTTAAGATTTTATCAATTCATTAAATTCCACCAGCTGCTGTGGTGGGGTCTGGACCCATATCCCTAGAGCATGAGGTCTGCTGAAAAGGGGAATACTGTAGATGCTGGAAATTTAAAATAAAAACAGAAAATGCTGGGGAATAAAATCTCAAAAGGGTGGGCAGCGTCCTTGTAGAGAAAGAGAGTCAATGTTTCAGCTTATCAAGACCAAAGAGAGTGGTGATGGGGCGAGAAAAGAAACAACCAAAGCAATCAGAATTGGTGAGCTACTGACTGAAAGGAAAGAACAAAGAAAACAAGCAAAGAAAGAGAAACTAGTTTGGGACAGAGTTTGAAATCAATGTTTAGTCTGAAAGCCTAGTGCTTGGTTGAAAGGTGAAGTTTCACTCCTCAATCTTACACTAAATGTCACTGCAGGGTGAGGACAGGGATGTCAGCATTACAGCAAAGTGGAGAATCAGTCAGGCCACCAGAAGTCAGGAGTCTCAACTATGGACTGAATGGAGGTGTTCTGCAAAGACAGCACCCAATTTCTGTTTGGTTGCCCCAACACAAAGGGGACCACATTGTGCTCAGCAAATACAGTAGACTAGATTGAAAGTAGTACATTTAAATTGCTGCTTCACCTAAAGGGAGTGTTTGGGCCTTGGACAGGAGGGAGAGGGGAGGCAGAAGGGTAGGTGGTATATCTGCTGCATTTGTAATAGCCTATGCCTCTGAATTAATTGCCCAATCACATACACCACTACCTCCCATTTTCACTCTGGAGAATAAAAATTCAATTAAGACATCTAGAAACAATATGTTAATTCTATGATCACTATCAAGTATAACAAATTTCTGTCGAGCTCCAACATTCGTGGAAATCTGTTATCTTTATCTGGTGTAACCGATGCAGTCTTCACGCTCATCTACCCTCTGAAATGGATGAAGCAGCCATTCTGTTGTATTTAACGAACAACAGGAAACAAAGGTTGGGCAATAAATGCTGGCCTTACTAGCAGCTCTTTTCCTCAATATTTTCTTGCTCCGACATTTTTTAATCCAGACCAGGGCATTACAAGCTGGAGTGACTGCTAATTAACCTTGAGATGATGAGCTGCAAGAGGCACACACAGAATTAAAAGGAACAGAACTGCGTTTATTATTGTTCACTCCTAATTGCGCTTAGAAGGTAGTGATGAGTCTTCTACTTGAATTAGGTCAATGTATGATTTCTATATTTGAGCTGGTACCACACCGTCAGTTTTGCTGGGATTCTCCCCTGAAGAATGGAAGGAGGCTGTTCAGCCCCTTAAAGCCTATTCCACTATTTAAACAGAAATTGTCTGACTCATATTTCAACTCCAACAATCCCGTAGGTAGTCACACCACTCCATAACCTTTGCTAGTAGCTGGGACACAACTCCTGGTTTCTGATTTCCAGCTGACTTGATCTGGATTTCTGTCAGGAAATTTTCTGAAGGGTTCCGACCCAAAACATCAACTTTCCTGCTCTGCAGATGTTGCCTGGCCTGCTGTGTTCCTCCAGCTCCGCAATGTGTTATCTCTGACTCCAGCATCTGCAGTTCTTACTTTCTCTAAATTTCTGTCAGCTGGATAGGGCTTCATTGGAAATTCTAGGCATGGTGAGGATGTGATGTCTTCCAA
The DNA here is from genome assembly GCF_021869965.1 of Rhincodon typus. NCBI lineage: Eukaryota > Metazoa > Chordata > Chondrichthyes > Orectolobiformes > Rhincodontidae > Rhincodon > Rhincodon typus. The sequence continues at coordinate 2,510,771 of NC_063337.1, read as the reverse complement.
GATTAAACAGATCTGGATAGTCATTAGCCAAGTCTACCCACCCAACTCACGGAACTGGAAGTAAAAGACAATAATCATCTTAAAGTACAAACGAATAAGGTTGCCAAGATGCTGAGGGGATCTAATCAAGGAGCAAGAGAAAGTTACTTTCCTCTGACCAGTTGGTCAATGACTAGAGGTGACAGATCATTGGCAAAAGAGGGGAGACAAGACATTTTGTTGTCAAGATATAGAACGTGTCAATACAGTGTGTAGCTGGAGGAACACAGCAGGCCAGGTAACATCAGAGGAGCAGGAAAGTTGACGTTTTGGGTTAGGACCTTTTCATCAGGACTGGGGAGGGGGAAGGGAGCTTTGAAATAAATAGAGGGAGGAGAGAGGAGGGGTGGGGCTGGGGGAAGGTAGGTGGAATGGTGATAGGTGGATGCAGATAGGTGGGTAAGAAGATGGACAGGTTGAGTCAGGACAAGGAGGTGGGGAATGAGAGGGAAGGTTAGATATAGAATGAGGTCAGGGATGGGGAGATTTTGAAACTGGTGAATTCCATATTCAGGCCTTCAGGTTGTAGGCTCCCAAGGTGGAATATGAGGAGTTGTTCCTCTAGTTCCAAAATCTCCCCTCCCCAGCCTCATCCCATGTCCAATGCCTCCCTCTCATCCCTGCCTCCTTAACCTGACACAACCTGTCCATCTTCTTTCCCACTTATCTGCCCCATCCCTCCCACTGACCAATCCCCACTGAACTCCACTGCATCCACCTATCACTATTCTACCTACATTCCCCCAGACCCAGCCCTCCTCCCTCTATTTGTCTCCCAGCTCCTTTTGCTCTCCCCAGTCCTGATGAAGGGTCCTGACCCAAAACATCTACTTTGCTGCTCCTCTGATGCTGCCTGACCTGCCGTGTTCCTCCAGCTCCACAATGTACTGAATCCGACTCCAGCATCTGCAGTTGTTGCTATCTCCAACATATAGAGCGTTCAACCTGAAATGTTGGTGGTAAGCTGAAATTTAACAGGAGAGAGGTAGACAGGTTGGAAGGTAAGGAACTTGAGGATTATGCACCAAAAACTGGGGATGCTGGTTTAAAACATTGCTGTTCTTTCAGGGAAATACAAGCTGAGTAGGATGAATGGCCTCCTTATAGGCAATAGGTTGCCGTGTTCAATAGGATGAACAGCATAAGATAATTTGAATGAAGTAAATATGCTTTCTTACATTGGATTCCAAGGGATACGATGTCTTCAGATGTGGGGGGCACACCCCATTCCGTCGCTGCAGTTCAGCAATCCGATTCCAGTCTTCCAGCTGATCAGGTTCATCCTGGCAGCTTCCAGGGTACAAACTGCTTGAACCTGTTCAAGGGGAATGGGAGGAAAAGCAAATGTAAAAATCCCAACCAGACCTTGCCTGGCTTGTGGAGATAAATAATCTGATCTACACGGAAAAAACCATAGCTGGGTCCTGAATGAAGATTCGCTGGGGTAGCTACATTAATGATCCCTAAAACTGAACAGTCTCATGTTGTCAGAGGGGAGGATGGTGAACAGGACTGACATGAGCATTTGCCTAGAAGGAAACAGCAGCAAGAAATTCCTTGAGCTATTTAACACCATTTTATTAGATCATGATTGATCTGCATCTCAACGCTCTTCTCTGCCTTTGCTCCAGACACTCCATTCTCTATCTCACAAGTGCGATTTTGATGCACTTTGCAAGGGAGAACATGGACAGACAATACAAAGTAGAATATACAGTACTTAAGGGTGTGCAAGAGCAGGGGAACCTGGGTATATGTGTGCATAAAGCATTGAAGGTAGCAGACAGGTGGAGAGACCAGTTAGTAAAGCATGCAGTATTCTGGGATTGACGAATAGGGGCACAGCTTAAAAGATAAAAGACAATGATGTTGAATTATACAAGACAATTGTTAGTTCTCAACTGGAATATTTACAATCCTGGGCACGACATAGTTGGAATGATGTGAATGCATTGGAGTGTGTGCAGAGGAGATTTAAAAAAATAGTTTCAGAAATAGAAACTTCAGAAATGAGAATGGATCAGAAAGGATAGGATCATTCTCCGCAAAAGAAGGCGACTGAGGTGAGAACTAAGTTTTAAAAATCTTTTTACATTTTCAAAATCGAATTAGGCAAATCTATTCCAGCTAGTAAAAGGATCAAGAATAAGGCATTACAGAGTTAAGATGACTTGCAAATGTCACAAGTGTGGAAGAGGAAAAAAAATTACACACTGAATGGTTCAGATCTGGAATGCACCACTTGGAAGTGAAGTGGGGACAGTCAACTGAAGTATTTAAGAGGGTGATGTTTCTATTTAAATAATCATCCAATGTTCAAGGGTAAGGGGAAAGACAGGTGAATGGTATTAAGTCATAATACTTGTTAGAGAGCCAGCACAGACATGATGGGCAGAATGAAATCCTTCTATGTTGTAACAATTGTGATTGTAGTCAAACAAAAATGTGTTCGTTTTAAAACTAAAATTGTTCAATCGATTTTTCAGCTTCCAACCTATTTACTTAACAAAATCCAAAAATCAAATTAAGTGAACATCATGTAAAATACTGGTGTGTATTGCCTGTAAAACTATTTCTTTAAAAGATAATTCAGGATATTTGGGTCAGTGAGATTGCAGTGCCTATAACCGCACATCTCCCTTCTCCATCATCATCTTTCTAATTGTAGGTGAAAACAAAAAATAGATACCAACCCTGCAGCAGCCAATGGCAAATTTTTATATCCATTAAGTCTAATTGGCCCATCATGCCAGTGTTTGCTCTGAAACAATTTAAAAATTCTTTTGCTTTTTTACATTACTTGCTAGTTTGCACTGAGTTTATTTTCTCCCGTTTTTTGGTTACCTTTTGATTGGGAAAGTTTTAAAAACAATTCTCTCATCTTTGGCATGTTTTCTTTCAATCTGATACTATCGTTAATGTCCTCAGTTAACCACTGTTGGTTTTTCCTCTTCCTGCAATCCTTCTTCTTCAATGGGTATACCCCTGCTGTAAGCCATGAATTTCTTAAATCTAACATTCTGTACCAAGGTACCTTTGTACCTAAGCTGGCACTGACGGTCATGACTTGTAAACTTTTCACTGCACTCATGTGAGTACATATGACAATAAATGTGTCCAAGAGAAGACAGAGGGTGGTAGTAGATGGAAAGTATTCAGCCTGGAGCTCGGTGACCAGTGGCGTGCCGCAGGGATCTGTTCTGGGACCTCTGCTCTTTGTGATCTTTATAAATGACTTGGATGAGGAAGTGGAAGGGTGGGTTAGTAAGTTTGCCGATGACACGAAGGTTGGTTGAGTTGTGGACAGCGTGGAGGGCTGTTGTAGGTTGCAATGGGGCATTGACAGGATACAGAGCTGGGCAAAAAAGTGGCAGATGGAATTCAACCCAGAAAAGTGTGAAGTGATTCATTTTGGAAGGTCGAATTTGAATGCATAATACAGGGTCAATGGCAGGATTGTTGGCAGTGTGGAGGAACAGAGGGATCTTGGGGTCCATGACCACAGATCCCTCAAAGTTGCGACCCAAGTTGATAGGGTTGTAAAGAAGGCGTATGGTGTGTTGGCTTTCATTAGCAGGGGAATTGAGTTTTAAGAGCTGTGAGGTTATGCTGCAGCTCTATAAAACTCTGGTTCGACCACACTTGGAATACTGTGTTCAGTTCTCATTATAGGAAAGATGTAGAGGCTTTAGAGAGGGTGCAGAGGGGGTTTACCAGGATGCTGTCTGTACTGGAGGGCAGGTGTTATGAGGAAAGGTTGAGGGAGCTAGGACTTTTTTCATTGGAGTGAAGAAGGATGAGAGGTGACATGATAGAGGTTTACAAGATGATGAGAGGCATAGATAGAGTGGATAGTTAGAGACTTTTTCCCAAGGCGGAAATGACTATTACGAGGGGGCATAATTTTAATGTGACTGGAGGAAGGTATAGGGGAGATGTCAGAGGTAGGTTCTTTACACACAGACAGTGGTGGGCAAGTGGAATGCACTGCCAGCAGTGGTAGTGGAGTCAGATACTTTTGACACTTTTAAGCGACTTTTGGATAGGCACATGGAGGATAGTAAAATGTAGGGTATGCAGGGTAGATCCATCTTAGTAGGATAATAGGTCAGTACAACATCATGGGCCGAAGGGCCTGTACTGTACTGTTCTATGTTCAATTTAATCAATTCAATTCAAATGTCTGACTGTTCATCAAGCATTTTTCTTCTGAACTCATTTCACAGTCCACTCCAATCAACTCTGCCCTAATTCCTTTGTAAACACCCCTTATTCAAGTCTAGTGCGGTTGTTAACGACCCAAGTTTCTGTAACTGAATGTTAAATTTTATCATGTTACAGTCACTGTTCCTGAGGAATATTTTACTCCCAAGATAATTTATTAAACCTGCCTCTTACACATCATCAGATCCAATATAGCCTGATCCCTGGTTTGATCCAGAATACCCTGTTCAAGGAAGTGGTCCTGAATACACTACGATTCTTCCATATGACTACCTCGGTCGATTTGACTTTCCCAAATCTACATGAAGAGTAAAGTCATCCATTACTGCCTATTTTACATTATGTCCTGATTTATTCTCAGCCCCACCATATAGCTACAATTAGGAGCCTATAAGACTACTGCCACTAGTGTTGTCTTATCCTTGTTCTTTCTTACGTCCAATTTGGATTCTACAACTTCCAATCCAAGATCCTGTCTAGCTATTGTGCTTATTCCACCTGGTTCTTAAAGAAACTCCATCACCATTCTGTGTCTGCCTTCTGAAAAGTCCACATACACCTGAATATTTAGTTCCCAGCTTTGGTCTCTTTGTGACTATGTCTCCACACTATTATAAAATCATCCTATTGGTCTCTAACAGTGCCATTAATTCACTTATTTTGGTAAAATTCTTTTGCTTTGCAAGTTTCCTGAACCCTCACGTCTTCTCTAATCAATTTAGAGCCCTTGTTATTCAATTTGCCAGGTCAAGTGAAGCCTGTCCCAGTGGAACAGCTCCCTTCTTTCTACCCAAGTACTGGAGTCAGTGCCCCATGAATTGAAACCTCTTCCTCCTACATCAATTGAACCATGCATTTAACTCCTTAACTTTACTTACCCTACACCAATTTGCTCTGGCTCAGGTAGTAACCCTGGGATTATTGCTTTAGACGTTCCGATTTCTGATTAAGTGGTCAAATTCTTTCATCCTTTCTAGTGCTAGAATGTCATTGGTACTATTTGGGAATGGCAACAACTGGATTCTTTCGCTCCCATTGCAAGTTTCTCAACAGCTCCGAGATGAAGCCCTTAACCCTTGCACTGGACAGGCAGCACTGCCGTTGGTATTTCCGCTCACAGCTGCAGTGAACAGTATCTAGCTCTATACAATTGCTACATTCGTATTTCCTCCTTCCATTTGAATAGTTATCCTGTACCAGCGTTGTGGTCAGTTCACTCATTCTACCTGCAGGCCCCATTCCCACTCTCATAGCTCGCAAGAATCTTGCATCTGCTGGACATTCAGGGGCCTGATTCCTCTAACGTTACTCTCTGGGTTCCCGTAACTACCTTTACGGCAATACAGTCTCTCGTCCTTGGTCCAAACTTAAAGCACTTAATCTGAGGAGTGAGACTGCCTGGAGCAAAACGTCTTTCTTAGTCCCACAGTAAATGACACGTGTCCATTCCCTTTCCCCAAGAACCTACCCGAGGCAACACTGCCGAATGCAGACAGCCTGGTGGACCTCCTGGTTGATGGCCGGTAGCCTGGCAGGTTCATTAGGGCAGCGGCTCCCAAGTCCTCTGCATTACTGCTGCTGTCCAGCGAGTCCTGGGACATGGAGCGATCAATGATTGGAAGGGAGATGGCGGAGGTGGGCCGATTCCTCCGACCTCCCCGGGAAGGCCGGCCCAAGAGGTTGGGTTGAGAAGAGGAGGACTGGGTGCCCAGAACTGAAGAGCTTGAAGTGCTGGCTTCCTCTTGGTCAACTGTCTCCTTCTGCGAGGCAGGCAAGAGGATTGCACTCAGAGATCAACAAAGGAGGACTGTCACCAAGGCAAACAGCTACCAATACGCTACACAGTATATTAGAAAAATGTTAGACGCTTTTTAAAAAAAGAAAATATTTTTCATAAAACCAAAGGAGTAGGAGGCTATTCAGGCCAAAATGCCTGTTTCATCATTCAATAATCTGGTAGTGGGCTGAACTCCACTTTCCTATCTGTCTTTCTCCTCATACACCACCCAACAACCCAAACCACTAATTATGTCAATCGCTTGTTTAGCAATATACTACTTACCAATGGTCAGTTTGAGTTCTGCCAAGGCCACGTAGATCCTGAGCTCATTACAACCTTAGTTCAAAACTGGACAACAACAGCTGAATTCCCAAAAGAAGTGACAGTGACTGCCTTGGACATCAAAGTGGTATTAACTGTAGCATCAAAGAATCTGAACATCTTGTAAGTTGTTGGAACTGCACTCATCCAGGCAAGTGGACAGTACTGCACCAGACTCCTGACTTAGGAACAGGCTTTGGGGATTCAGGAGGTGAATTACTTGCTGCAGTATTCCTAACCTCTGATCTGCTCTTTTAGCATATATGGTTATATCTTTTATACACAAGGGAAGCAATGGCCTAATGGCATTGTCACTGGACTGTTAACCGGAGACCCAGAGTGTATTCTGGGACATGGGTTTGAATCCTGCCACAGCAGATGGTGGAATTTGAATTCAATAAATATCTGGAATTAAGAGTCTAATGATGACTGTGAATCCATTGTCGATTGTCAGAAAAACCCATCTGGTTCACTGATGTCCTTTAGGGAAGGAAACTGCCTACATGTGACTCCAGACCCACAGCAATGTGACTGACTCTTAACTGCCCTCTGGGCAATTAGGGATGGGCAATAAATGCTGCTTAGCCAGTGACGCCCTCATCCCATGAATGAATAAAGAAAAAAAAAGCTATGAAAAGCACACGATTATATCTAGAATGAAACATTCCCTTACATAAACACCACTTGCACAAGAGAAGGGGTTCCTTTGCATACCTTTGTCATCAGGATGTTGATGACTTGAGTTGTGCGTCTCCGCCCAGAGCGGGTTTTCTTGGCTGAGTCCAGACTCAGGTCACCGAGAGAGCTGAGGCTGGTATCCAGTTTGGACTGGCTACGGCTGGGCAGTGGGGTGAAGTACAGAGACTCCAGGGAATCTTGGCTGCCACGTTGTTTCTGTGCAGCGTGAGATCCTGCTCTCCTTTGAGCTGCGACAGGAGTCTTGTAAGCTGCCTTCCCCCTCCTGGGGAATAAATAAAAAAAATTTTTAAAATGAGGTTCTTTGTTCAAGACAGAGATAACATACCGTAAATACTGGTCAGCTGATTGTGTATGAAGGAAAGAGCAGATCCAGAGCAAGTGCACGCACAAACCCTGTTCACATCTGACAGTTTCACAACAAGATCAGAACTTTGGAGCTGCATCAATTCTGACCATCTAAATTTTGAAAGTGTAGATCCTGCTTTTGTTCTATTCCAGCCCTTCTCATAACATATGTTAAAAAGGATTGCAAAGAATTATTCCACGTATTTCTCTAAGGTACAGGTTGAACACCTCTAAAGGCCAAAAGATCTGAATGGCATTAGCACAGTCTTGCATTAGGGTAAGTTGCTTGCAAATCAGAAGACACGCCAAACATACAAAGTTTGATTTTTCTTGTTGAGATTGCTCAGCAACACTAACCTACATAAACTGTAGCATTACAACTTGCACATGGATACAATTCACACAATGTAGATTTGGCTCCTGGCACTTAAGAGCTGTGGGTTAGAAATCAGATATTAAATGGGCCTCAATTTAATTCACAAAAGAACGGTGGTAGAGAGAAAAATAAGTTAGCCTTTAATTTCTTAAACTAGTTCAAGAAAAGGATTAAAAATAAGGGGCACTGAGCATTTGTTTTGATACTCAGAATAATTTTTGCGTTGGAAGCAAGGCAGCACAGTGGCTCAGTGGTTAGCACTGCTGCCTCACAGCGCCAGGGAATGGGGTTCGATTCCACCCTTGGGCAACTGTCTGTGTGGAGTTTGCACGTTCTCCCTGAGTCTGTGTGGGTTTCCTCCAGGTGCTCCGGTTTCCTCTCACAGTCCAAAGATGTTAGGTGGACTGGCCATGCTAAATTGCCCATATAGCATCCAAGATGTGCAGGCTAGGTGAATTAACCAGGGGAAATGCAGGGTTACGGGGGCTGGGTAGAGGTGTGGGTCTGGGTGGGATGCTGTTCAGAGGATCAGTGTGGGCTGAATCCACACTGTAGGGATTCTATGATTCAGTGTCAGATATGGCTCACAGTACACAACAGCCTCAACTCAGATTCAGAAAGACATGGGATCAAGTGAAACTCCACAGACTCCAGCACAAAACCCCAGGCTGCCCTGCGAAGAGCTACTGAGGGGTGCTGCACTACTGGCAGCGCTATCTTTTAGATTCAACATTAAACCAAAATCTAGAAGTGATAAAAAGAGCTGTATGAATGTGAAACTACTTTACCTGCCCCCAGTATTCTCCCACATCATCGTTGTTTCCTCCAAGTCGCTCAGCTCGATGCTGTCCTTGCTGAAATCAGCTTCTGATTCTTCAGCCCGCGATGAGCCTCTGCGGGTGTCAACACGGGACTTCACAGATCCAGTGGTCTGACTTGGCTTATTGAGTTCTCTCAGCTGCCGGTCAGCAAATTCCACCTACCGAGCATACACAGTGACAAAATTGCACAGACGCAGTGCAAAAAAATATTTTGATCATAAGCTGGGAGAGGACTCTATAAAAGGCAACTACAAAGACATGAAAGGTAACCACAGCCGGAGTCTGCACACTATCAGGTGCTCTCAACTGTCTTTTCCAAAAGCAAAGATCTGCCTGTCTTGGAGCCCTTAATACTCTTTTCTTAGAAAAAAGTAGTCCATTCAGCTCATCTTGCCTTTCCCTGATACTTTGTTAAATCATACTGAGATGCATCTTTATTCTGCTTAGCTCTAATTCCCTAGATACCCCTTACCTAACATAAATCAAGTGATTAAGAACAGGAGGCACTGGAGAAACAATTATAATTCCAGGAGTAGAGTCAGAGGGAGGAGCACAGTAGTATAAATCTAACTTACCTCGGGGCGGGGGAGAATGCTGGAAAGAAAGTGATGTCACAGGAGGGCTGTGACAGGATTGGCTGACAGGAAATGTGTCCCAGATTTTTTTTAAAAAGTCACTGTAAAACAAATTAATAAATAACTAACCAACCAGGGGTTAGTTAATAAATTAATTAGTTAGTTATGTAGAGATGGCTGGGCAGGTGAAGTGCTGTATGATGCGGGAGTTGGCTGATCCCATTGTGAAACGCAGTGACCGCATCTGCAGTAGCGTCGGTTGCTGGAAGAACTTCGGTTCAGAATTGATGAGTCGGAGTCTGAGCTTCAGACACTGTGGCACATCCACGGAGGGGGAAAGAGTTACCTGGACCCTCTGTTTCAGGAGGCAGTGACACCTGTTAGGTTAAGTACCACAAATTCCGTCAGTGGCCAGGGACAACAGGGTGTGACAGCAAGTGAGGCAGGTAGAGGGATCCTGCTTTCAGGAACAGAGGAGCCTTAGCTCCTGAACTTGTCCAACAGCCATGAGGTACTTGATCCCTGTTTGGATGAGGAACCTGGCTGTAGGGAGGATGAGCCAGCTGACCACAGCACCATGGAACAGGGAGCTATTCAACAGCAGGGAGCAAAATGACAGGTGGTAGTTGTAGGGGGATTTTATAATTAGGGGAATAGATAGCAGGATGGTGTGTCCCGCATGATATGTTGCCTGCCCGGTGCCAGGGTGAGGGACATCTCTGACTGGCCTGGAAGGATATTGGAGAGGCAGGGGGAAGATCCAGTTGTTGTGGTCCACATCGGGACAAACAGAGGCAAGACTAGGAAAGAGGACTTGTTTCGGGATTATCAGGAACTAGAAATTAAATTAAAGAACAAGTCCTCAAGGGTTATAATCTCTAGATTACTGTCAAACCACATACAAATTGGCATAGGTATGCGAGATTAAGGGAAGTAAGCACGCGGCTAAAAATGGGAAAGAGGGGTCCCTTTTCATGGGGCACTGGCATCAGCATTGGAACAGGAGGGATCTGCACTGATGGGATAGTCTCCACCTGAACTGAGCTGGGACCAAAGTTGTAGCGAAAAGAGTAAATAGGCTGGTCAATAGGACTTTAAACTAAAAAGGGGGGGCATGGAAGGGAAGGGTAAAACTCCAAGGAGTCTAACAGCCAATGGGAAACAAAGCAGCAGGTTAACATTTGTGGAAGTGGATTCAACTGCATGGAAAAATATGAAAAAAGTGAAAGGAAAGGAGAACTCAGGAGAGGTTATTAAAGTCTCTAGCACACAAAATAGGACACAGTGTTTGAAAAAGGTTAGCAATCAAACTTCAAGCACACTGGATAAACGAATGATAATGAGAAGAGGGGCAGTCAATACAGGACTGAAAGTGTTATATCTGAACGCATGCAGTATACGAAATAAGGTAAATGAGCTTGTAGTGCTGATTGAAATTGGCAGGTATGATACAATGGACATCACAGAGATGCGGCTACAAGGGGATCAGGACTAGGAGCTAAATATCCAAGGACATACATCCTACCGAAAAGACAGGCAGGTGGGCATAGAGAGTTGGGGTTGCCTTATTAGTAAGCAATGAAAGTTAAATCAATAGCAAGAAACGAAGTAGGGTCAGATGATACAGAATCTGTGTGGGTAGAGTTGAGAAACCACCAAGATTTAAAAAAAAACAGAATGGGAGTTAAGTACAGGCCTCCAAACAGTAGTCAGGATTTGGGGCACAAGATACACCAGGAAATAGGAAAGGTGTACAAGAAAGGCAAGACTACAGTGATCATGGGGGATTTCAATAAGCAGGTGGACTGGGAAAATAGGTTGGTAGCAGATTGCAAGAAAAGGAATTTGTAGCATGTCTACAAGATGGCTTTTTGGAACAGCTTATGGTGGAGCCCACTAGGGAACAGGCAATTCTGGATTTAGTGTTGTGCAATGAGGCAGACTTGGTAAGTGAGCTTAAGGGAAAAGAACCCTTAGGAGGCAGTGACCATAATATGAAAGAATTTACTCTGCAATTTGAGAGGGAGAAGGTGGAATCAGATATAACGGTATTACAGTTGAATAAAGGCAGCTACAAAGGTAAGAAAGGAGAAGCTGACCAGAATTGACTGGGAGAGGAGTCTAGCAGGAAAGATAGTGGAACAGCAATGGCAGGAGTTTCTGGGAGTAATTCGGGAGACACAGCAAAAATTCATCCCTAGGAAAAAGAAGCATACTCAAGGGAGGATGAGACAACCATGGCTGGCAAGGGAAGTCAGGGACAGCATAAAAGCAAAATAGAAAGCATATAATGAGGCGAAGGGCAGTGGTAAGCCAAAGGATTGGGAAGCCTACTAAGACTAACAAAGGACAATGAAGAAAGGAATAAGAAGGGAGGAGATTAAATATTAGGGTAAGCTAAACAGTAACATAAAAGATTGTAAGAGTTTCTTTAGATACATCAAGGGCAAAAGTGGACATTGGACCACTGGAAAATGACACTAGAGAAGTAGTAATGGGGGACAAGGAAATGACTGAGGAACTGAATAAGTACTTTGCATCAGTCTTCACAATGGAACATGAGTAATATCCCAAAAATTTGAGTGTGTCAGGGGCAGAGTTGAGTATGGCGAGTAAGGAGAATGTGGACAAATCACCTGGACCAGATGGACTACACCCCAGAGTTCTGAAGGAGATAGCTTAAGAGATAGTGGAGGTGTTAGTGGTGATCTTTCAGGAATCACTGGAGTCAGGGAGAGTTCCAGAGCACTGGAACAATGCTATGGTTACCACCCTGTTTAAGAAGCGAGTAAGGCAAAAGGGAAAGTTACAGGCCAATTAGCCCGACCTCAGTCATTGGTAAGATTTGGCAGTCCATTTTGAAGGATGAGATTTTTGAATACTTGGAAGTGCATGGTAAAGTAGGGCGAAGTCAGCATGGTTTCATCAGGGGGAGGTCATGCCTGACAAATCTGCTAGAATTCTTTGAGGAGGTAACTAGCAGGTTAGACCAAGGAGAGCCAATGGATGTTATCTACCTGGTTTTCCAGAAGGCCTTTGACAAGGTGCCACACAGGAGGCTTTTGAGTAAGATAAGGGCCCACGGTGTTACAGGCAAGGTACTGGCATGGATAGAAGATTGGCTGTCTGGCAGAATGCAGAGTGGGGATAAAAGGGTCCTTCTCAGGATGGCAGCCTGTGACAAGTGGTGTTTCACTAGGGTCAGTGTTGGGACAACAACTTTTCACCTTATACATCAGGAACTGAGGGCATTCTGATTAAGTTTGCAGATGATAAAAAGAGAGGTAGAGGGACAGGTAGTATTGAGGAGGCAGGAAGGCTGCAGAAGGGTTTAGACAGGTTCGGAGAGTGGGCAAAGAAGTGGCAGATGGAATACAATGTGGGAAAGTGAGAGGTCATGCACTTTGGTAAGAAGAATAGAGGCATGGTCTATTTTCTAAATGGGGACAAAATTCAGAAATCTGAAGTGCAAAGGGACTTGGGAGTCCTAGTCCAGACTTCTCTTAAGGTAAACTTGTAGATTGAGTCAGTTGCTAGGAAGGCAAATACAATGTTGGTACTTATTTTGAGAGGACTAGAATATAAAAGCAGGGATATACTTCTGAGGCCGTATAAAGCTCTGGTCAGACCACATTTAGAGTATTGGAAGTAATTTTGGGCCCCGTACCTCAGGAAGAATGTACTGGCCCTGGCGCAGGTCCAGAGGAGATTTACAAGAATGATCCCAAGAAATGGGTGGTTTAACATATGAGGAACTCGGGGACTCTGGGTCTATACTCGGTGGAGCTTGGAAGGAGTTGGGGGGGGTTCTAATTGAAACTCACCAGAATACTAAATGGCCTGGACAGAGTGGACATTGGGAAGGTGTTTCCATTGGTACGAGGGACTATGACCCAAGGGCACTGCCTTAGAGTAAAGGGAAGACCCTTTAGAAGAAGGGATAAGGAGAACCTTCTTCAACCAGAATGTGATGAATCTATGGAATTCATTGCCACAGAGGCTGTGGAGGACAGGTCATTGAGTATATTTAAGACAGAGATAGATAGGTTCTTAATTGTCAACCGATCAAGGGTTACAGGGAGAAAGCAGGAGAATGGGGTTGAGAAACTTATCAGCCATGATTGAATAGCGTAGCTGACTCAATGAGCCAAATGGCCTAATTTCTGCTCCGATGTCTTATGGTCAACCCAGCAGATCTGGCAGCTTCTCTGGAGGCAGAAATAGACTTAAAACATTAACTCTATTTCTCTCTCCACAAATGCTGCCATACCTGCTCAGTTTCTCCAGCATTTCCTGTTTTTATTTGGGATTTCTAGCATCTGCAGTATTTTGCTTTGTATCCAAGATTATTCATCTGGCTTGGCTCCAAACACCTTTATACCCATGGTGGCTGGGGAGATTAAAAAAATCTATCGACCTCAGATTTGAAATCAACAGAGGTGGCACCCTCAGATTATTGTGGGAAATGCTCCACACACTCACCACCATTACTTCTTTTGACAGCTGTAGTATTTCCTAACTTCTCTTCTGAATGGCCCAGTTCTGACCACTTTTTCCACAAAGTGCCCACCAGAAGTTGAGGTTTTGATTGGGCCTCTATCAGTTCATTTTCACAGCATAAAAATCCTCATCCATATCACTCCACAACCATCTAGGTTCCAGGGAATACAAGCCTAACTATTATGATCTCTCCTCACAGCCAACCCCTAGAGTCCTGGTAACAGACTAGTAATTAAATAAAATCAAGAACTGCAGATTCTAGAAGCAAAACAGAAATTGCTGGAGAAAATCAGCAGATCTGGCAGAAAGTAGAATCAAGGTTTTGGATCCTGTGACTCTTCATTAGAAGAGTCTATGGAATCTGCACTGTACTCCTTAACAAGGTCAATGTATAATTTTCTAATGAACACTGTCTACAACATTAGTCAGTATGCCTTACATGGTCTGATAAGGTGGTCATACAGTTGTAGCAATATTTCTTCCCCTTCACAGTCCAGCCCTTCAGGATGTTCAAGGCTGACATCATCTTTGATTAAATTTGATATTCAATGACAACATTTTAGTGATCTCAGCATGAAGCCTGAATTTCTCTGGACTGTTAAATTGCTAATAATAGCTCCAATTGTTTACCTGTGCAGAGAGGGTCTTGTTCTTTTGGTTCGCTTCCTTCAACTCCTTTGCCGACTGCTGGAGCTCCTTACGCAGCTGTTCAGACTCCATGCGCAGGTCTGTGCACTCCTGCTTCATGGAGGTGAGCTGCTGTTCCAGGGCAGAGATATCCTTCCTGCTGGCCTCCAACTTCTGTGTCAGCTCAAGATTCAGCACCTTTTTGCTGTCGTAATGAGTCTTTGCTTTATCCAGCTGTTTTGATAGGTTAATATAAAAGGAGCACCATGAAACATACCGAGCAGTTAAAAAAAACGCAATCGTGTCCTAGTCACTCACTGTGCTTGCTAACCTACACTGGCTACAGTACTTTAATATTCTCGATTATGATCTTAAATCCCTCCATGGATACAGCCCTCCCTATTTCTGCAACCTCCTACAGTTCCACAATCTTTCAAAATAGCTATGTCCTTTCAATTGCTCGAGCATTTTTTACTTTAAATGCAGCTGGTGGCCTGCCTTCAACTACAACATCTCAAGGTCTACAATTCTCTATCCAAACATAACTTCTCTCTCCTCCTTTAAGACCTTCTATAATACTTCCCTAATACTTAGGGAAATGGGGTTAGCATGGACAGACATTTTGGGCCAAAGGGTCTGTCTCCGTGCTATAAAACTCAATGACTTCCTTAGCCAAGTTGTTAATCGCGTGTCTTAATGTCACCCTATTATGGAGCTCAGTACCCAAAGTTGGCTTTGGAATGATGGCTGTGAAACTCATTTACTATGTTAATGGCGGTATATAAATGCAAGTTGCTGTGGTTAAGCCCTCACAAACTACTCCCTTATGGGATGCTGAATCACATCAGAACATTAGACAGAACACCTGTGACATAAATGGGAGAGAGAAAAAGAACACGTTTCCATGACAATACACAGCCATGGCTAACTAATCAGTGGACAAACCTGGGCTTTGATGTGCTGCACAACCTCCTCCTTCTTCTCAAGCTGTGCATTGAGTTCCTCCACCTGCTGTTCCAGTTTCTCCTGCGCATCATTATCACGTGCCTACAGTTGCAGAACAAAGTTTGTGGTTAGATTAAGTTAGAGTGGACAGTCTGGAAATAGTCTCAGTAACAGACACAATCATCTTGAGTTATCTAATTCACTAGCAAAATCTGGTTTATTAGAAATCCAAATGTGAATGAGTTGCTGATTAATAAATTGAAGAAAGTAATAGTCAGAATTCTTGATCACAATAAGTATTAACAATAAGGAATTGCTGATCAATTGGAAAACTCTGAGTAACTGTTTATTTTGATTGTTGTGGCTATTTTACTTCGTTGGTTACTTAATACTGGTAGAGCAAAATAAAACACAGAAGGGTCAGTGGACTACAAGACCATAAGAAATAAGAACAGGAGTAGGCTGTTCAGCCCCTTAGGCCTGCACTGGATACTTTGGATTATGACTATTTCAACATTTCTGCCCTTTCCTCAATTTCCCTACTATTTCAAGAATCTGTCTCAGCCATAGCTCTCCATGGGAAGGAGTTACAAGACTCTCAACCCTCAAGAAGAAATTTCTCCTCATCTCAGTCTATGTTAGTGTAACTTTATTCTGAGACTATGCCCTCTGGTCTTAGACTCTCCCAAGAGGGGAAACATCCATTAAGCATTTACCCTGTCAACCACCTTGAGAAACCTATACATTTCAATTAGATCACCTCTAATTCTTCTAAACTCCACTGAGTAGAGTCCCAACCCGTTTAGCCTTTGCTTATAAAGCAAACCCTCCATACTACAAGTCATCCCAATGAACCTTTTCTGAACTGCCTCCAATGAAATGATATCTTCCTAAATGAGGAGGCCAAAGGATAGCAATGGCACAGAGGTATTATCATTAGACAATTAATCCGGAGAACTAGGTAATGTCCTGGGGATCTGGGCTCAAATTCTGCCATGACAGATGTTGGAATTTGAATTTGATAATAAAAAAATCTGAAATTAGGAGTCTAATGATGACCATGAATCCATTTTCAATTGTTGAAAAAACCTATCCAGTTCACTAATGTCCTTTAGGGAAGGAAACTGCTATCCTTACCTGATCTGGCCTACATGCTACTCCAGACCCACAGCCATGTGGTTGACTCAAACTGCCCTCTGGGCAATTGGGGATGAGACAAGCTGGCTTAGGCAGCGACACCCTCATCTCATGAATGAAACGAAACTGCTCGCAGTACTCCACATGTGGACTCACCAGCATCTTGTACAGTTAAAACAAGACTTCCCTGCTCTCATACACCAACCCGCTTGAAATAAGGGTCAACATTCTATTAGCCTTCCTGAGTACCTGTGTTTACCTGTTTTCTGTGTTTCGTGCAGAAGCCCAAGACCCTTGAAACATTAACACTACTTCCTCTTCAGATGCTGCCAGACCTGTTGAGTTTCTCCAGCAATTTGTTTTTGTTTGTTTAAGATTTCCAGTATCTGCTGTTCTTTGTTTTATATTACGACAGTGGTAGAGGTTTGTTAAATTAATACTAGTGTTATCCATGGCTTTCGCATCAGATAGTACTTTTGCATCAGAGTTGCGAGGTTCTGGGTTCAATTCTCACTCCATGAGATGTGCACAAAAGTCTTGGCCAACTACCGAGTGCATTACTGAGGGAATGTCACACTGCCAGTGACTGTGACTTTCAGATAAGATTGAGGCCCATCCTGTCCTCTTAGGCTGATGAAAAATATCCCATGGCATTACTTTGAAGGACAGAAGGGGAAAGTTCTCGTCAAACAAGACAAAAACAAGCCATCTAGTCATTATTACAATGCTGTTTGTTGCAGTTTGCCACGTACAAACTTGTTACCACATTTCCTATAGTGAATATGATCATAACTGTCTAATCGTCAGTGAAAAGCTTCAGAATGTGTTAAGGTTGTGAAAGGTGATATATAGATGTGGGTCTCTTTTTAATCGAAGAGTGTATTCACCTTAATTTTAATTAAAATTAGCATGTATGGTTAAAATGACATGTAGTTAATCAGTAGTTGGTAGGGACAGGCCTAACTTAAATGAAGGGGGCTTAGTGATGACAGATCCAACCAGTAGTCTTGAGTGAAGTAATTGATTTAGAGTCTTACCTTGAGTTTCTGCAGCTTACTTTTAGCTGTTGTGTCGTGCTGGGCCAGCTTCTGATTCAGATCCACCACCTGGAACAAACCAAACAGGTTCCCATTAAGAGGGAGATGATCTCTGGTGTTTTGTGGGTGATCAGCACCGGAATCAAAAGAGGACTCGGGCAGACCTCACAAATATAATTTCAAAACAGCAGGAGGTTATATTACATCAGATCTTGAGGGGAAAAAAATGGCTTGGATTTCTCTAGCATCTCTCATAGCCTGACGTCCCAAAGGTCAAAATGTAGTGTAGTGCAGTCACTGTTGCACAGTAGGAAGGGCAGCACTGATTTGCACATAGGAAGTCATAAATCAGCAATGCACAATGACCAGATAATCAGTCTTAGTAATATCAGTCATGGGATAAATATTGGCCAGGATACCAGGAAGTACTTCCCCAATCTTCTTCAAAATATGGGATATTTAGGCCGATTCAAGAGAGTACTCAAGCCCTCAGTTTGAAGTACTGGCCAAACATAGAACCTTCAACAGTACAGCCCTCTCTCTGTAACGTACAAAGGGCTATCAGCTTCAGTTGTGCATCCAAACTGAGTGGGATTTGGGCCTCAAACTTTTGACTTCAATTCAAGAGTGTCAGCTACCGATCCCACTCAGTCGGTTCCCACTTCATCAAGTGGACAGACTTGCAAATTCCAACAAGCCACACAGCAATGCTTGGAGGAAATTCTTGCTCCTCCTGATAGGCAACAAGATCAGGGCAAGGTACCCCACAAAATACAGCCCAACATGCCTTCAATGGTAGAACAAGCAAAGGAAGACTCCGCTTCTCACCGGCTGTGACGGCAGAATATGGCAGCAGCAGCATCATTATCCCAGTTATCATAGCTCACCATATCACCAAAACCCAACTGCTTATCTAATAAAGTTGTGTGGGCAATGGCACTACCCAGGTTCCATCATTTAAATTTTTTTTTTAAAAAATCACACGCAGGATCCATTTGCCACATCCTATGACATGGAGAATGGGCAAAGGGCTGGGAACTGGGGAGTCTGCCAAAAGTCTGTTATCTTGACAATGAGGCAGAACAGTAGCACAAATGTGAGGAAAAGAAGCAAATCCTCCACTTCAGATTGCACTATTTCGTGGGAATTCTGTCCCAGGTGCCAAAAGATCCTGGAATTCCCTCCCTCGGGACATCGTTGGTCAACCTACAGCGTGTGGACTGCAGCAGATCAAGGCGGCAGCTCACCACTGACTTTCAAAGGCAACTAGGGATGAGCAATAATTGCTGGCCCAGCCAGCAAGAGGTACATCCCACAAGTGAATAAAAACAAAAATCTGCACGTCAAGGACCAGCGTGTTCAGTCACATGAAAACCCACAGCAGAAACTCAATGCCATAAGTAGAGGTCACACTCAAACTGAGGGACAGCCTACAAACAACAATCCAACCAGCCATGCCTATTGCTACAAGTTTTGAAGCTAACACTGGGGAGGCAAAACATTGTTCCTGACTTTTCACTTTGGCCTGGATGGTGTCAAGGTTTTTGAGTGTTGTAAGAGCTGTACTTATCTAGGCAACAGGAGAGTATTCCATCATACTCCTGGCTTGTAGACTGTGGTCAGAGGACAGTTTTTGGGGAGTCAGGTGGAGAGTTATTCACTTCAGGATGGCTAGCCTCTTTTAGCCACTGTATTTATATGGCTCGTCCGGTTGAGTTTCTGGTCAATGTTAACGGCAAGGATGTTGATACTAGGAGATTCAATGAAAAGAATTCCACTGAATGTCAAGGGGTGATTTAGATTCGCTCTTGTTGGAGATGATCATTGACTAACACTTGTGTGGCATGAATGTTATGTGGCACTTGTCAGCCTGAAGTTGGATATTGTCTAGGTCTTGCTACATTTGGATGTGGACTGTTCCAGTATCTGAGAAGCTGCAAATAGTGATGAACATTGAATAATCATCAGCAAACATCCCCACTTCTGACCTTGGGATGCAGGGAAGGTCATTGATGAAACAGCTGAGGATAGTTGGGCCAAGGGCACTAAACTTGAGGAACACCTGCACGCCACCTTCTAGTTTAGTGATATTACCACTATGCCAGTGTCTTCAACTATTCACACACATGGCCATCTCTGTGAGAATGATGATGTTGTACGATGCTGCATTTCCTCCCTGCTAGCCAACACTCAGGGCCATCCACCTCCCTCAATTTTGTTAAGTCCTGTACAACCCAAACATCATTTCTCACTTCTAACTATTGGCCTTGGAAGGGGGAAATGAAAGGGAAAAAAAAAAATCAATAAAAAGACAAAGACAATTTCAAATTTTACAGACTAGAGTTGATAAACTTTTGTTAGATTAAAGTTTTCAGTAGCTATGTGGCAGAAGTGGAAAAATGGAATTGATATTTATATCAGCCATGACCTAACCAAATGGCAGACTTGCAGGGCTAAATAGATGACTCTTGCTCCAGCATTCTGGAAGACACAATAAAGTTACAATCACAGTACACAGTCAACCAAATCCAACACAAAGTCACATTTTTACCTTCTGGTTCTCTGCAGTCAGCTTCTTCTGCAGTTCTTCAACCTGTACAGAAAGGAGAGAGAAATCAAAATCAGGCAGAGCTCAATTTTTCAGCCATAAGTCCCAATTCCATAGAACAGAAAGCAGGTACAATTCAAGAATTATCAGAGAAGCAGGAAAGCTGATGTTTCGGGTCAAGACCCTTCTTCAGAAATTCTGAAGGCATAACCCATTTCTGAAGAAGGGTCTCGATCCGAAACGTCAGCTTTCCTGCTCCTCTGATGCTGCTTGGCTTGCTGTGTTCATCCAGCTCTACACCTTGTTAAACAGATTCTCCAGCACTGGCAGTTCCTACTATCTCTGTAACAATTCAAGAATTAGTACACAGAATGAGGCAAGGCCACTGGACTTGAATACACTACATATTTTCAAAGTTGCAGATTAGACAAGATGTGTTTGATGTTTCTGGAGATTCACTTGTTGGTCATCTTGGAGAGTTAGAAGTTAACTAAATTCACAACATGCACCAAGCAAATTAAAATTGAATCGGGACAGGTGTTCATCAATATGAACCCAAATAAGGAAAACACAGTGGTGGCAGCTGAAAAGTGAGACAAACCTCCAGGACCAGACTTGGTTTTCATCCCAGGACTTCAAATAAAATTAGTGTTAGTACTGCAAATGCCTCAACTATAACTATGCATTGTTCTCAACTCTGGAACTGCTGTTCTAGATTGGACAATTGCATGTAACTCCACTATTTAAGGTTAACAAGGGCTAATAATATTTCTTGTTGAGAAATTCTGAGCCTATAATTAAGAATAGGTTATAGGAACATAAATAAAGGAACAGGCTATTTAGCCTCTTGAGCCTGTTCCACAGCCAATGAGATCGTTACTGGTCTGTGGCCTAACTCCTTTGGTGCATCTCTCTTAATATCTTTGCTTAACAAAGATTAATCTATCTCAAATTTAAAATTATCAACCGATTCAGCATCCACTCCTGTTTTTGGAAGAGTTCCAAATAGCGATCATTCTGTGTGTACAAGTGCTTCTTAACATCTCTCCTGAATGGTCCGGCCCTAATTCTTAGACTATGTCCCCTGGCTCCAGAATTCCCAGTCAGTGGAAATAGTTTATCTTTATCCACACCATCTTTTCCTGACTGAAGAGCTTGAAGATTTTCAACTGATCAGATTGTCGCTGCAAACAACTGGAAATACAGATGATTTAGTGATAGTGGTTAATAGATGAAAATTGCCACAGCTGCTTTGGTGGTGGACAAAGCTGTTCAGGTGTGTCCGTCTGTCCGTCTTCTCTTCCCCTGGACCAGAAGATCCCTCTTGCTCTGGAAATGTGTTTAACAACCCTGAACAGGTTTGCTAAAATATACAGTTGTGTTTGATTGCATTTCTGGACTATAAAAAGAGAAAAGAGGAAAGGGTAGGTATCCTGGGTTCAAGACTCACCTGCCCCAGAAGGTGATTATAAACAAATGTGTAAAAAGGTAGGTCAGACTTGATAAATCATATTGAAAACTTCGATGAGCTATCCAAACTGGAGACGAAATCTGCAGATGTTATTTATAGATTCCCAGAAATTATTGCTAAGGATTCTCATAGCAGACTGTTAGCATGGATTTGACAAGTTAAATGATTGATCTAGAATCATGGAGTGAATCACAGAATTGTTACAGCACAAAAAGCTGTTTCTAGAGGAGCAATGTACCTAGTACCACTCCCCATCTTCACGCAGTAGCATCCTTCTTTTACAAATATTAATTCTATTCTTTTCTGAAAGCCTCAGTTGAACCTGCTTCCACCAGACTCTCAGGCAACACATTCTCGACTCTAACCATTCGCTGCATGAAATGATTTTCCTTCATGTCTGCATTACATTTTTTGTCAATTACTTCAAATCTGTACCCTCCAGCTCTAATTCTTCCACCAACTGAAACAGGTACCCTGCTGCCAGCATCCCCCCTCCAAAATATATACACTGCCAAGTGAATATTTTCTGCATCCACTCCAAACCTGTCTTTACATCCTTCCTAAAAGGGTATGCTCCCCAAACTGAATACAGTACTCTAGCAGAGGTTGAACCAGTGTTTTATGCAGTTTTAACATAACCTTGCTTTTTCACTAGCCACTACTGATGAAGCCCAGGAGTCTGCATGCTTTTTTTTTTAAAATGGCTCTCTTAACACCTGC
The DNA here is from genome assembly GCF_021869965.1 of Rhincodon typus. Classification (NCBI taxonomy): domain Eukaryota; kingdom Metazoa; phylum Chordata; class Chondrichthyes; order Orectolobiformes; family Rhincodontidae; genus Rhincodon; species Rhincodon typus. The sequence continues at coordinate 2,488,606 of NC_063337.1, read as the reverse complement.
TGAAACTTTATGGATCTTGAATTCATGCACACACACGCCCAGACTCTGTTCTTGCACCCCGCTTAGAAGTGTACCCACCTATATTATATTTCTCTTCCCATTTTCTTGCAAAACAAATTACTTCATATTTCTTGGCAATTAAATTTTATCTGCCATTTGTTTACCCTTTCTGACAACCTGTATGTCCTTTTCAAATACTATAGTTCCTCACAGTTAACAATACTTTCAACTTTTGTATAGATTGCAAAGGTCTACATCATCACTATTAAATCAAGAAAAACAAGTAAGATTTAAGGTTCTCGCGAAGATTTGTAGCCTGGGTTGTTGTTGAAATTGTTGGCTTGCTCACCAAGCTGACTGGTTATAGTTCAGACATTTCATCACCACGCTAGGTAACATCATCAGTGCGGTCTCCGATGAAGCAATGTTGTTCTATTCTGCTTGGTATTTATATGATCCAGTCTGTTAAGTTGGGTTGTGTCATTTCCAGTTCTGTTCTGCATGGGTTTGTACATGGGGCCTAATTCCATGTTTGTTGATTGCATTACAGGTCGAAAACCAGGCCTCTTGGAATTCCCATGCGTGTCTGTGGTTGGCTGAGACATGTTGTCACAGTTAAATTGATGGCTTTCATTGTCCGAGCACGCTGAGATGAGGGAAAGTTTGTCATGTCGTTTTGCTGCTAGCTGGTGTTCGTGTATCCTGATGGCTAGTTTCCTTCCGGACTGGCTGATGTAATGTACGTTGCAGTCATTGCAAGGTATTTTGTAAACTGTGTTGATCCTGCATGTCATGGGTATGGGGTCTTTGGTCCTTGTGAGTGTTTGTCGTAGTGTGGCTGTGGGTTTGTGTGCTACCATGATTCCTAGTGGTCGTAGGAGTCTCCTTGTCAGTTCTGATATGTTCTTGATCTCGGGTAATCTGGCCAGTGTATTGGGTCGTATTGTGTCCTCTTGGTGTTATCCATCTAGTAGGCACCTGCGGATGAAGTTGTTGGGATATCCGTGGTTAGCAAAAACCTTGTATAGGTGCTCCTCCTCGTTGCATAGTTCTGGCATGTTGCAGCACGTTGTTGCCCGTTGAACAGTGTCCTAACAACTTTGTTTGTGGACAGTGGGGTGATTGCTGTGGAAATTGAGGATTTGGTCAGGGTGGGATGCCTTCCTATATACTGTGGTTTGGAACTCCCCATTGATCATTCATTCTACCCCGACGTCTAGAAACAGAAAAGTCGATTGTTGTCTTCCTTTTCGCTTGTAAATTTGAGACCAGTGAAAACGTTGTTGATGAGATGGCACGTCTCTTCTAACTTGGTGTGTTTAATGCTAACAAATGTGTCATCCACATATCGGGTCCACAGCTTTGGTTGTATGAAGGGGAGGGTAGTGCATTCCAGTCTTTGCATGACTGCCTCGGAAGTAAGTCCTGAGATAGGTGACCCCATTGATTTGTTTGTATATTTGGTCATTGAAAAAATGAAGTGTGGGTGTGGCATTGGTCCAGTAGTCTGAATATGTTGATGATGGAGCTGTTTGGAGTCTGCATTCCTGCTGCATCCAGTAATGTGGCAAGTGTTTCTTAGCTTAGTGGTATGTCAATGTACGTGGATAGTTCTGTGATGTCAAAGGAGACCATAATCTTGTCGTTGTTGATTTTAATGTTCTTGAGATTGTTAAGGACTTCTTAGGTTGAGTGGATGGAGTGGGGTGAATGATCCATCAACCAGGTATTTCAGTCTCTATTGTAGGTCCTTCGCCAGTTTGTGTGTAGGTGTGCCTGGTAGGGAGACAATGGGTCTGAGGGGGATGTCTGGTTCATGTATTTTGGGTAGGCTGTAGAAAAGGGGTGGGGGGGTGGTGGTATTCGAGCCTTCTGGTTTCATTTTCATGTGGTCTGCCCTGGTTATTCTCAGAATTCTAGAACTCTTGGAAATCCTAGAGGCCTGGTTTTAAACCCGCAATGCAAGCAACAAACATGTGGAATTAGACCCCATACACAAACCAATGCAGAACAGAACCAGAAATGACACAACACAACTTAACAGACCTGATCATATAAACACCAAGCAGAGTAGAACAACATCGCTTCATCCGATGCTGCACTGATGATGTTACCTAGCATGGTGACGAAATGTCTGTATGATAACCAGCCAGCTTGGCGAGCAAGCCAACACCCGCAGCAAGGTCCTAACCCCTGGGTTACTTCACTATAAACATTCCTGCAGTCTGAAAAAACCCACCATTACTCCCCTTTCCTGTCATTCAGCCAATTCTGTTGCTACTGTCTGTTTTAGTCAGGAGCTCTAACTTGGCTCACAGCTGTTGTGTGGTTCTTCATCAAATGGTTTTTGAGATGAACAGTAGGGATAATGGGCAGGTACTCGAATTGACAGAACTTGACTTGCGACTTCCTGCAACAGAATTATCATATTAACTGATTGCGTTTTTTTAAAAAACACATTCTTTCTCGGGGCGAGCGTGTCACTGGTAAAATCATTTGCCCATTACTAATTACCCTTGAACTGAGTGGCTTGGTAAACCACTTCAGAGGGAAGAATCAAGCGCATTGCTGTGGGTCTGGAGTCACGTGGACGAGACCAGGTAAGAACAGATTTCCTTCCTTAAAGAACATTTGTGAACCAGATGACTTTTGCAACATTGACAGTCTGCTGTCATTGAATCTAACTCTCCAAAGGTAGATTTTAAATCCCATCAATAAATCAAGTGGCGATTTGATCCCACCTCCCCAGTGCCAAGACCTCTGCATGAACAGTTCAGTGACATGATCACCATGCCATTGCTTCCCCCATATATTAATATGGACTGTATTTATTATGGTTTGTGTGGTGAAATAGGGATGACAGGCAAGAACATGGCAAATGGGGTGTAATGTGGAAAAATGTGAGGTTAACCACTTTGGCAAAAGACACAAACAAGAGAATAAAACCACACTGGTCAAATGGGCACACGTGTCACGTAATGCATTTGGAAAGCAGTACAAACAAAACCTTTGAATTTTAAAAAGGAGGTTGTAGGAATAGAGAACTTGATTAGAGAAGAAAAATAAACAGATTTATTTTAAGATTTTAATACGTAGGAGCAGACCAATGAGATCATGGCCGATCTGACAATCCTCAACTCCACTCTCCTGCCTTTTCTCCGTAGCCCTCAATTCTGTTACTGATTAAAAATCTATCCCAGCCTTGATTGTACTTAAAGACCTGTGACAGCTCTCTGTGAGAAAGTGAACCTGTGGAATTCTATCCTCGGAGACGGAATTCCTCATTGATCGTAAACATGCAACCCTTTATTCTGAGATAATACCCCTCTGCTCCTGGATTCTCCCACAAGAGAAGACAACTTCATTGCACATACTGTCAAGTTGTCTAACAATCTTGTTGTTTCAGTTTAATACAGAACAACTATTTACCTGTGCGTTCAGCTTTTGCTGCTCATCTTGAAACCTGCGTCGCTCATCCAGGACCATGAGTTTCGTTTTCTCATACTTGCTGGTCGCTTCTTCCACTCTTTTCTGGCTCTCGTCTTCTTTTGCTTTGCTGGCAGCCTCCTGCTCAGCATGGCAAGATTTCAGGTGGTTCAGCTCTTTGGCATGTGCCTCCCGGGCCTTGGCCAGTTCAGCCTCCAGTCTCCCATAGGCCAAGACAGATTCGGAGCTCAGCTGGTTGCTACTCTGCTGGAGTCGCTGTATCTCCTGCTCTTGCTCCTTACAGCGCTCCTTCAAAGATGGCAGCTGCCTGGTCTCCGCCTTCAACTCATTCAGCAGCTTCTTCTGCTGCTCAAGCTCTTCCTGGCGCTGTGACTCAGCTGCCCGCATTGCAGACTGGACCTCTCCCAACTGGCCACGCAACTGGAGCAACTCCTGTTCCATCTGGGCACTTCGTTCTCTGTCTGTTTGCACCTGGCGTTCTAGTGTTGCTTCTGCTAGTCTCCTAGCAGCTAGTTCCTCCTGAAGCCTTTCAGCTGCCTGTTTTTGAGCAGCAATCTCCATTTTAAGGGATGCGTTCTGGAGCTTTGTTGCTTCTTCCGTCGAGTCTCTCTTTTGTGCCTCAGAGGCTTGCTCTGCCCTCAAAGCATCCATGGTTTCCTGTAGCTTCCTGCATGCTTCTGCTTGTGCTGCCACCTTATCTCTCAGCTTCGCATTTTCCTTCTGCTCTTCTGAGGATTTCAGCTGCCAGGTTGGGATTTCCAGCTCAAGGGCGCGAACCTTTTCCTTCTGCTTCGCAAGTTCTTCCAGGTGCAGGGACACTTTTTCCTTCAAGGCCCTTTCCATTGACTCTTTCTCCTTCAGCAAGCCACGGACTAACGACAGTTCTCCCTGTAGCGCTGTCACATGCTCATGGCTGTGAGAACCTTGCGCTGTTTTCTCCGTCTCCAGCTGGGCAATGATGCCCTGTTGTCCTTCACACTTCAGCTCCAGTTCAGCTACTTGTGATTTCAATGCCTCAATATTGCTCAGCCTTTCTTGGCAGAGGTTGCGGGATGCGGAGAGCTCCTTTTCAACGGAGTCCATTTGCTGCTTGTGCTGTCGGACTGCCTCATCACCTGCTGCCAGTTTGGACCCAAGCTCACTTAACTCCTCCTCCTTCTTACTCAAGACCTCTGCATAACGCAGCATCTCCCTTTCCTGGCTGATGATCTTCTCCTTCATGCTTTTCATGGTTGATACCTCTGTTTGGAGTTCATTGATCTTGGCTTGCTGGTGTCTGCTCTGCTCCTGCCATTTCTCAATTTCACCCCTCATCAGTTTCTCCTTGGTCTCCACTTCCTCTCTGGCGGTGCGGGCACTAGAGACCTCACTCTGCAGAGCCACGAGGCGTTCTTGCTGCTCACTGAGAGACTGCTGCAACCTAGCCTCCACCTCAAGCTTGCTCGCCCTCTCAGCCTCCAGTTCTACCTTGGCTGCATCTTTTTCCTTGGACAGTTTGTGCCGCTCTTCCTCCACCCTGGCCAGGCCCTCGGACTGGGATTTCCTCAGCTCTGCCAGCTGGCTGTGCAATGTCCCAACCTCTGCGCGAAGCTCCTCGCTCTGTGCTGCATCCTCTCTTGCCACTTGTCGTGCTTTGGCAAGATTAGCCTCCAGCTTCGAGATTTGGTCCTGTTGCTCACTGCTGTTCTGGCTCACCCGCTCCTCAAGGAGAGCCACCTTTTCCCTTGCCTCACTCAGCTCCTTCTGTATTTGGTCTCGCTCATGCGAGTTTCGCCTGTCCTCCTCCTCCATCTGTGACAGGCGCTGAGATGCTTCCTTCTGAGCAGTCTCAAACTTCTCCTGCCAGCTCAACACCTCAGCCCGAGCCTGGTCTCTCAAAGTTTCTTCTTCCCTAATTTGTGACAGCGCATTGCAAAGTTCCTTCTCCAGTGCTGAGGCCTTGCTCTCTTCCTCATTATTCAACTGGTTTATCCTCGCCTCAAGCCCATTGCTCTTGGCCTTTTCTTCCAGCAGCTCAGCTTGGACTTTCTCCCGTTCTTCCTTTAAACATGCAATAACCTCATTTCCCTGAACTTGTTTTTGTTGAATCACCTCAAACTTTTCCTTCCAAGATGCTACGGTTTCATGAAGCCTCACTTCTTTCTTCTCTTTCTCCTCAACCATCCTCAGGGCATCAGAAAGCTCACTCTGCAGTATGCTGCACCTTTCCATCTGTTCATCCACGGTCTGCTTCATTTCAGCCCCAACCACCTCCTGACGTTTTAATTCTTCGGCTAACTGGGCTCTAACCTGATTACGTTCCTCTGTAAGCCCCTTCACTTCATTTGCCAGTTGGGAACAGCGCTCAGCTTCTAGGGTGTTCCCCTCTTCCCATTGTTTCTTCTCATTTTCTAATGCTTCTATTGTCCCCTGCAGGGAACTGAGCTGCTCCTGAAGGGTCTTGACATTTTGAGCGCTCGCATCAAGACCTGCCAATCTGCTCTTATGCTCCTGTAGTGCGCCTTCAGTCTCCTGCAACCTCATCTTAAGAGCTGCAACCTCTTCAGCATGTCTCTGATTGTGGGCTTCACAAGCCAATTGGAGGCTCTGGTTTTTGGAGTCTGCCTCTGCAGCCTCAGAGCTCAATTCTTTTACCTTCTGTGATAAAGTGTCCCTCTCGCTCCTTAGGTTTTCCACTTCCGACTGGTTACTTTTCAAAACCTGAATCTCTTGAGTGACAAGGTTCAGTTCAGCCTCCTTCTCAGCCTTTAATGTCTCATACTGAGAGATAATGGAAGCCTTCTCGTTATTGATCTTCTGGGATTCTTCCTTCAGGGTGGCCACTTGCTGTGCCATGTTCTCTCGCTCAGCGCCCACCTCTTTCTCAAGTGTTCGCAGTGCTTCTTCTTTTGTCCGCAGGGCTTCGCTGAGCGTCTCTACCTTGGAGTCAAGATCAAGGACGGTTTGCTGGGCTGCTCTCTCTTTGCTTTGAGAATCATCAGCCAGCTGGCGCCTCAGTTTCTTCTCCTCTTCCAATTCCAGGTCCTTTTGCATCAAGGAATTGTTCAGCTTCATGATCTCCACATTCAATGCATCCAGCTGCCCAGTGAGCCTATCTTCCTGAACCCGGGCAGCTTGCTCCAGCTGATCCTTCTGTTCGACCAGTTCACTGATGGACTGCTCGAGGCTACGAATCGTCTCAGCAAGTCGGCTTTTCTCCTCTTTGTGAAGGGAGCTTTCTTGCTCCAGTTCTGCAGTTTTGGCTGTCAGCTGTGATACTTCCGTTTTAAGAGCCTCCAACTGCAATGACAGAAGATTGGGAGATGAAATAAGTCAAATAAGGCAAAACTTTAATTGATTGCATTCCTTCAAATAACAGATTAAGGGGTGATCTAATCAAGATGTTTAAAATGATTTGATAGGGTACAGAGAGATACTACTTCTGCAGCTGGGGTGCATCTGCCAATGAGGAAGGAAGGCAGCATCTTAATTAGCTAGACCGTCATGCGGGGTGATGTCAGGAAGCACTCCTTCACACAAAGGATCATGGATATCTGGAATTATCCTCCAAAAAGCTAAAGTTGTTCTTCAATGCAAATCTTTCAAAATGCTACAGGTTTGTCACCAAAAACTGCTCTGTCGCAATTCTATGATTCGGTGACTTCATGCAGCACAATTTCTCATGTTTTGTACGAAGCAACTTACCTGGAGAATGTCACCCATGACCTCTCCTTTCATCTCAGTGGAACTTTCCCCAGCTGCCTTCAGCTGATCCTCCATTAAGGAGACTTTTCCTTCCAGGATTTGTACTTTTTCTTCCAACAATTTCTGTCAAGTACCAAAGAAAAACCCAAAAAAGGAAACATTTAAAAACTAAAAATTAGCCCCAAAAAAGTGTAGCACCCAATAACATTGCATCCTAAGAAACCAGAAAACAAAAGTCATGACTGAATTCAGGTGATTCCTTAAATAACTATACACTTATATAGCATTTTTCACATCCTCAATACTTTTCATCAGAACAGAAGGTGGCAAACTACACTTATACAGCATCTTTAAAATATTGAACAATTCATAGAACAGTATAGAAGCATCATCAAAACAGAACCACATGCAAAAATATTACGGTGGATGATAGACGTTTTGTCAGAAAGTCAGGATTAAAGGATCGGCTTAGAAGGACAAAAGAGAGGTGGCTCCAAGTATAGAGCCTCAGCATCTGCAAACACAGCCACCAATTGCAAAGAAATTGAGGTCAGGAATGCACAAGAAGCCAGATTGGTAGTTTGAGAGGCTGGAGAATATTATGGAGAGAGAGAAAGACGCTGCCTTATCTGCACCTCGATTTGGATTTCAACTCACTTCACACTCAAAGAAAGCACTACTACAGATAAAAACCAAAAGTAAACCAGCTGAGCTTTTCCAGCAACTTTGTTTTTGTCACTACTACAGATGCTGCGTTGTAGGTGAGTGTCTAGCGCAGCAAGAATCCAGAAACAGCAAGCAAAGCAAATGGCCACAATCTGATGCTTGAGGGAATGATTGAGTGTAGAATGTGGGCAATCAAGAGTGAGAAATAGTTCTGTATCCCTCATTAGAAATCTGTTGTTTCAGTCTCAAAAGTCCTTCAGCTGAGTCCCAGCTTTCACAGCCACTCGGGGAAGAGAGAATTCCAGATTTCCACTCCTCTGTGTGAAAACGTGCACCCTGATATCATCCTTAAACTTTTAAGTTTAAATTAATTATTAAATTTAATTATTAATAATTAAAAATTTAAAGGTAATGCTCCTTGATCTTGAAACATTTCCCTTTCTACCCTATTGAACCCTGTACCATTTTAAGCACTTGCATCACATCACATTTCAGCTAAGCTAAAATCAACACAGACTTTATTTATATGATTCATTGCCTCAATTTAATTTTTCAAATCCTGGTAGTCTCTGATACTGCAATCTATATAAAATTTTACCACTACATCTAGTTATACTTTACGAATAACTGCTCACTTCCTACCACCACCTCCCCAGGACTGTTCGGATTACACTGTTGCAAATAATTCTTACCTTGTCCGAGAGCGTGATACAAAGGTCACTCTCCAGCTGCTTCTGCTTTTCTTCCCAAAGGGGTACAGCTGCCTCGTGCTCATCTGCTAGCTCATTCAGGGCCTTCTGGGACTGGGCCAGACGACTGCTCAAGTCACGAACCTGTGGCATAAGACACACACAGAAGAGTCTCACTACACTCCCAAGGCATCTGCTGACTGGGGATGACTGACTTTGTCATTAAGTGGGAGGAGCAACAGAAATACCAATTCCTTATCAAACCAGTGACCATTCACCTCTGCCACAGGATATACTGCTGAGGTCTCCCAGGATCAACAAGCAATGACAGAGTTGTCAAATGACGACAACCAATCAGCCCACAATCGGAAAATTGACCTGGAGGATTTTGGCTGCCAAAAACAAGGTACACTTGGTTAAACAGAACTATTCTGAAGAAGGATCACTGACTCAAAACCTTAACTCTCCTTTCTCTCCACAGATGCTGCCAGACTGGTCAAGTTTCCCCAGCAATTTCTGTTCTTGTTTCAAATATCTCTCAATGTGCCGCAACAGTGAACAATTTAAAAGTAATTGTGAACACTGACTGAAGTAGCAAAACTGATTACCTCTTCAGCACACAATGAATCCTAATCAACATAAAGAAAACCTTGTCAACTGCTGAATCAATCAAGCTCCATCTGCAAACATAAGTAGTTAACACTAAGAAATAAAAATACTTTAAATATACTGACACATCACATCACTAAATTAAACCTTCACAATGAAGCAGGCAGACTCTGCATTAATCTGCAACAAAGTCTCACAAGTGACAAATTCGCCTGCTAGTGACCACACTCTTTCAGCACTGCTCTACAGCATCAGTCTGAATTATGTATTCTAGTCTTTACAGTGGGACTAGAACCCATGACCCTTTCAGACACCAAATATGAATGGGTTATAACTGAGCCAAGCTGACATTAAAATGAGAAACAGACTGACAAACACATTAGGACTGTGCAGTTTTCATTCTTGAATGGGATATGCATATTGCTGGCCAGGTCAGCATTTATCAACTACCTCTAACAGCCCTTCAGAAGGTGTTGAGCTGCCTTTTTGAATCAATGCAACCTACAGTGCGGTCAGGAAGGAATTTCAAGGATTTTGACCTTGTAATTTTTGAGGAACACTGATATTGCTCCAATTCAGCATGGTGCACGACTTGGAGAGAAACATGCAGGTTGTGGTGCTCCATGTGGCTTCGTTCAGAGGCAGAGCAGGCTCAAGGGACTAAGTGGATTGATTACTCCTGCTCCTAACTAGTTTGTCTGACAGGAAGAATAGATCTGAAGTCTTTCTCCCCCCCACCATAAATCCTTTCTCAACTCCGTTAAAGATTCATTTACTTTTTTGAAAATGCAGTTTTGGACATGTGCGTCACTGGCTGGGGCAGCATTTATTGCCCATTCCTAATTGCCACTGAGAAGGTGGCAGTTAGCTGCCTTCTTGAACTGCTCCAGTCCATGTGCCTCAGGTAGAGCATTCCAGAATTTTGACTCAGCAACATTGCAGGAACAGTGATATATTTCCAAGTCGGGATGATGAATGGCTCAGAGAGGTACACTCCGGTGGTGATATTCCCACATATCTGCTGACTTAGACTTCAATTATGTCTTGGGCATGGATTTGGAAGGTGCTGTGTAATTTTCTACATTATACTATTTCAAAAGTCCTTTACTGGGTATAAAAGTACTTAGGGATGCTCTGAAATTGTGAAAGAGGCTTTGGAAAGCATTTTTTTTTAAAACCTTCTACTGCCCCTAAGGCACAAGTCTTAAAAATGTATGGCAGCAATAGATCCACCCAAGGACACTTCTTTCAAGAATCAGGAAACAATAGCACAATAACTAAAAATTATACCTTGTATGAAAGATCTCCATTTTCTTCTTCAAGCTTATCGATCTTTCTTTCTGTTTGGTTTTTCTCAGTTTTCAGATCCTGGCACTGCTTCTGAACATCACGCAGTCGATTTAACAAACTGGGTCGAAGGGGAAGGTTTTCAATGGTTAAAGCACTCAAAAAATAAATAGGCAAACCAACAGCAAAATAAAAATACCTTCAAAAGGTGGGAGCCTATGACTTTTTCTTCTTCACTCCCCCTCTACCCTGCAACCGCCCCCAATGCCAGGAACCAAAGAAACAAAACTGTAAATAAAATCCATCAACCATTGGACCAAGTGGGAGAAACATCAGGCCTAGGACCCCGTGCAATATCTCAACTGTGCCACTGAATACCAGCACAGAGCAAAGGGCATAGTAACTGAAAGGAACTCTCCTTACTTCTAACTGCCACATTGGGATGCACGATTGGACACTTAGAAACTCAGATATTGAAGTCAAAGCTTTGGGTTTTAAAAGCTGGTAGGGTGGAAGAGGGAACTGATACCACTAAATGGCTCATGGTTGTCCAGTTTGCACAAGAAGAACAAACTAAAAGGTGGTGAATTAAGGGTAAAAAAAAAAAAATCAAGCTTCAAGTTTTATGTCTGAGGATTAGGATGGAAAAGCAGAGAAGTTACATTAAATCTGCAAAATCTTGACGGGGCCACATAGAGTACTGTGTCTCCATATTAAAGGGAGGATGTGAAGACACTTGGAAGAGGTGCAAACTTGATTCACTATAAAAATATCAGTATGGAGAGGTTACGCTGATCAGGAAATAGTGAACAAGCTGAAGCTCTTTTTTCTAGAGCAAGGAAGACTGCAGAGTAACGCAATCAATGTTTTTACATAATGAAAGGGGTTGATAGGGTACGCACAGAGAAAATATTTCAACTCATGCATGAGACCATTAAATGTCAATTAGTTGTAATAAAACTCAAGGGATATTTAGAAGCTTTTACTTTTAACACGTCTAGAAAGTGGTCAGAATGTACAACTTGTTTCACTGAATGCATCCATTGTGTTCATCTTAAAGGGAAAGCAAATAAACAAGGAGGAAGGAACCGGATGATAGGATGAGATGGAGGGTTGTAAGCAGTTTGCACGATGCATGAGTACAGACATGAACCAGGGAAGATAAGGCCCCTTTTCCATACTGTAAATACTACATTACTTATGTACTCCCCTCTGATCACCATATTAGGGTCCCGTGAGCTGTTCTGTGCTTTCCTGCCTTTAGAAAAGATTTCAGGACTGCAGGGATACCTTTCATATTTATCCCTCATATTGCTGAGTTCATCAGAATCCTCCTCGCTGGTCTGTTTCTCAGTCAGTTTCACGAGACGCTCAACCTTCTGCTGCATGATTGAGATCTGTGTTTCTAGTGAAAGAGAACAAGGAAATCACAGAGGCAGCATGAAGGTAAATCTTCTCCACTTGCTTACAATTAGCTCTGGTGTTGGCAATCCCCCTCCCCCCAAGTCAACACTATCACCTGCACTAACCACTCTCATTCAAAGGGTCAGTAATTCTCAACAAAACAACTATAGCTCACACAATGCAGTAATCCCACTCCCCTCGCCAACCCTGAGGGCTGCTCATCTGACCATGCAGCACTCGCTCAGTGCTGCACTGCAAATGTCAGACTGGATTACAAGCCCAAGACTCTGCAGTGTGTATGAACACAGGACCTGCTGGCTTACAGGTGAGCGCTGCCCACCTGAGCCATACTGAGTCCTGTTTAGAGAATAGATATATATGAAAGGGAGAAATAATTACCATTTATACAATACCTTTCATAATCTTGAACTATCCCAAAGCAGTTTTATAGCCAATGAAATACTTTCAAAGTGTAGCTACTCTTATAATGTAGGAAACACAGAAACCAATTTGAACACAAGTTCCCATGACCATGATAAAGATGATGGCCAAAATACTTAAACTGAAAGATAAACATTTGACAGAACATCAGGAGAGTTTGAATGATGCTGGTAGGATCTCTCATGTCGACCTGAGAGCAAAGACTTGGTTTAATGTCTCATCCAAAAAAGTAATATTGCAGAATATTCTCATTACTGACTCAGTGTGTTAACCTGTGTATTTTGGTATTCATTCATAGGATGTCAGCATCACTGGCAAGACTAGCATAAGATAACCCTTTTCAAGATCATTTAACGATGGGTAAGATTCAACCCTGTGCTTTGGGTCTAAGGTCACGTGAATACCAAACCAGATAGGAATGGCAGGTATCCTTCAGTAAGGGATACTAGTGAACGAAATGCATTCTAATGACAATTGATGACAATTTCATTGTTATCATAACAAAGACCAGCTTTCAATTCCACATTTTATTCAGTGAATTTAAATTCCACAAGCTGCGACAGCGGGACTTAAGCCTATGATCCCACAACTTTGGCCTAGCCCTAGATTTTGTGCTCAGGTTGCTGAAGTGGGTCTCACTCAGAGGTAGGAGTGCTACTCACAGAAGTCACCAAAAAATATAATCGTGAAAAGAGTCACAATCAAATCCAAGCCACGTTTATGCACAACCTGGGGAGTTACCAGATGAACGTGCCAGAGAGGAGCAGTCCATTGGGTGGATTCATTCATTCTCCTCCTCTTCTTACTCCTGAGCCGAGGTTTTTTAAATTCATTTGTGGGATGGGGGTTGTCACTGGCTGGGTCAGCATTCACTGCTCATCCCCATTTGCCCTTGAGAAATTGGTGGTGAATTGCCTTCTTAAACTGCTGCAGTCCATGTACTGTAAGTAGACCCACAAAATTATCTCCTCAACTGGTTCATAGAAACATAGAAAAAGGAGTTGATGTAGGCCATTCAATATGGCCATGGCCAACCATCCATCTCAGTACCCTGTTCCTGTTCTCTTCCCATACCCTTTGATCCCTTTACCCCAAAGGACTATATCTATCTCCGTCTTGAAAAGATTTACTATTTGGGCCTCAACCACTCTCTGTGGCAGAGGATTCCACAGGAGAGGGAAATTCCTGCATCTACCCTGTCTAGTCCTGTTAGAATTTTATAGTTTTCTATGAGACCACACTCATTCTATAGTCCTAACCAATTCAGTCTTTCTTCAAACATCAGTCCTCCCATCCCAGGAATCAGTCCAGTCACTAATGTCCCTTAAGGAAGGAAACTTGCCATTCGTTCTCAGTCTGGGTCTATACGCATGTCAACAGAGTCAACTGTAAACTTCCTTCTGAACTGTTTAGCAAGCCACTCAATTATAATCAAACAGTTACAAATATTGACTGTAAGGAAGCTCACCACCACCCTCTCAGAGCAACTAGCAATGGGAAACAAATGCCCAGCAACACCAATGTATCATGAATGAGAATGTAAAAAGAAAATGCAACGGCTCAGTGACAGGGCCGTTATCAAGTCTCTGTTTGGTTGTCATTTGCGCTAGTAGACACAACGTCTGTGCCAACTATCATTGATTCAGGATGATTACAGTACACACCAGCTACAAGATGCACTTCAGCAGATCCCCAGCCCTGTAACCACCATTAGTGAGGACAACAAACAAGAGAATGCTTTGGGAATACAGTCACCTCAAGACTCCTCACTCACATTGCACAAGCAATACATCCAAAGAAACCAATCTGTGGGGGAATGTAATTTCTGTTACCTTTCTCGGTAAGCAACTTGCGGGCTTCTGTCAGCTCGATCTCCAAATCATCACGCAGTGTTCGTGCATCTGCAAGCTGTCTCTTCATCCGCCGCACCTGGACTAATGGGGTCTGCATGAAGTCCCGCATGGGTGACGTTGGAGAGTTAGATGGTGCAGAACTGCAAAAAAATGGAAGCATTGAGATAACAACCACAAAAACATTGCAGACCCTTTCTTTAGATCTTTGAGCTAATAAACTCTGTTCATTTGGAACCGGTAAATACCTAGAATAGCTCTCAAGTAAAACAGTGATTCACAACATTCACAGTCTCCAGCACTCGGCAGCCAAGTTTGAGACACAGCAGAGTGAACAGTCAGCTATACAAGATGGCAACTATAACATGTTAACAATTTTAAAAATGAGTTCAGCTCCAGTTATTTGATCATGGATGCCTGACGAACAAAACTTGTACCGTGACAATAGCTGAAAAATAAATGGAAGTGGGAAATTCATAAAAAGAAGTCTCAAATAATAGCAGGGCTAAAACAGTTCAAGTACAAAAACAGTTCTCACATCATTGCTATGCGTTCAAATCATGTTGGAATCATCCTGAACATGGAAAATCACTTTCGACCATCTGTTGCAAGACTTCTGGGGAGGTTAATATGTGCTGTGGACAAAGGGGAACCAATGGATGTAATGTCCTTGGATTTCTAAATGGTGTTTGATAAGGAGCCCCATAAAAAGTTATTGCACAAAATAAAAGGTCAAACGTGTATAGGGTATCACTTTTTTTTAAATCATTCGCGGGATGAGGGCTAGGCCAGCATTTATTGCCCATCCCTAAATGCCCAGAGGGCAGTTGAAAGTCAACCACAGAACTGTGGATCTGGAGTCACATGTAGGCCAGACCAGGTAAGGATAGCAGTTTCCTTCCCTAAAGGGTATTAGTATGGGCCTTCTCATTCTATTTCCATATTGGCATGGAAAGATAATTGACTGGCTAAAAGGAAACAGTAGATGTAAATGGGTCTTTTTCAGGTTGGCTAGATGTAAAAAGTGATGCGCCACAGGGAATGGTGCTAGGACCTCAACTGCTTACCATTTATATACATGACTTAAGTGAAATGACTGAAGGTATGGTTGTTAAGTTTGACGACACAAAGATAGGTAGGAAACCAAGCTGTGAAGGGGCAAGGTGGTTATAAAAACAAACTGATAGGTTAAATGTGCAGGCAAAAATGCGATAAATGGAGGAGGGGGAAATACGTCATATTGTCTATTTTGGCAGGGAGAAGCATATTACCTAACTGTCGAGATATTACAGAGCTCCAACCTGCAAATGGATCTTGGTGCCCTATGCACAAACCACAAAACGTCAGCATGTCAGCACAGCAAATAATTAGAAAAGTTAATGGACTGTTATCACGTATCACAAGGAAAACTAAAAGCAAAAGTTGGGAGGTTATGTTTCAGTTATACAGGACACTGGTGGGCCTACAACTAGACTACAGTGCATAGTACTGGTCCTTATTTAAGGAAATATGTAAATACATTGGAAAGAATTCAGAGCAGGTTTAATAGACTAACACCTGGAATTGGCAGGTTGCCTTATAAAGAAAGGTTAGATAGGCTAGCCTTGTACCTGCTAGAGTTTAAAAGATTAAAAGGTAGATTGGTTGAAAGAAAATCCTGAAGGTTCTTGACCAGTTAGCTGTGGACAGCATCCAGGGTTGTCCATTTAAAAGAGATAAGGTGATTTTTCTTCTGAGGGTCACAACTGTTTGGAACATCTGAAAACATGGTGGAAGCAGAATATTTTCAAGGCAGAGAAACAAAAGGGTAAAGCTAGTTGTCTGTGAAAAGCTGACCGAGAGTAGACGCTGGAATGCAATTTCTAGAAAAGTACAGTCCCAATTCAGAGACTCAAATGTGAGCAGTCATTGAGGCAGTCCACGGTTGAGTAGCTCAAGAATATTCTGAAGTTACACCTTTGAAGAGAAGAATTTGGAATCTCTTGTACAATTTTAATGATTCACCATGTCACTAATGGCTGGGGGATTGCTGAGAAATCCATGCCATCTGTCATGGCTGCATTTGTTTTCTGATGTGCTCTGGGGGGTGCTTGACCACAGAGTGTCTGTTACCCATATTTACCTCAGATCATATTTCAACAGCGGATTACAATTAAGTGGCAAACATATTGATGATCGTATCACTATCCTCGTCTTGTATTGTAAAGTTTACTGTTTGATTGAAACTATGGGATCCTGTGGCTTTCATGGCTTTATCTTATCAAGCATCTGGGGTCTCACTCTTTGCTTACGTTAAAATGTAACTGGTACCCCAGCCAACTGTAACATAAATTTGGCCATTTAGTCTGGAATCCTAACAACTGGTGTTAGTAAATATGAAATAAAGGAGTTAGCATGAAAATCAGCCATGATAAAATAGAGAGGCTAAACAGTCTACTCCTGTTCCTATTCCTCGTATAACTGAATACTTTAATATTGACAATATATACAGGCAATGATTTTTCCTTTAAGTACAATACAACAGGTTATTTTAAATGGTGGGAGGCAGAGTGTGTCTAGGACACCAGAATCATGTCAGAGTACTGACCTGTACACACTGGATGCTAAAAATTTTGTTTTATGCCCTCCAGTTTTCTCACAGAATGTTGGCGAATCAGTCTCATCTGAACTGGCGCTGAATAAACGGGCGACTGGAGATGTGGCTAAAAAAGGATAAAGTTAAAAATAAAACATTAAAGAAAGTCAAGCTGAGGTTTTTAATTTTGCATTCTTGTAATCTCTTGAATAAGGAAGTTTAATTGGTATTGAGGTTTATGGGCCTTTGAAGGAAGCAGATAGTGTGGCAGAGAAAATGGGACAGGGGGCTAAACAAAGAGGGGCAGAGTCATGAAGTAAAGGGAGTGGAAATCTAAAACACCTTCTCTCCCAAAAAGCTGTTGAGCCTTGGAGAAAGTCAACAGACAAGTTCAAAACAGAGACAGATAGGTTTTCATTTAAATTAATTTCACTTAAACTGAGAAAAACTGCAGGAAGCTACAACACAAAAGGGACTTGGGGGTACTTGTGCATGAGACACAAAGCTAGCACACCAGGGTGCAGCAGGAAATCAGGAAAGCTAATGAAACATTGGCTCTTATTTCAAAGGGGGCTGGAGTACAAGAGTAGGGAAGTCTAACTGCAAAGTGCTAATAAGACCACACCTGGAGTAGAGATCAGTTTTGATCCCCTTATTTAAGGAAAGACATCATTTCATTGGAGGCAATTCACAGAAGGTTCACTAGGAAGATCCCTGATATGGAGGAATTGTCTTTTGAGTAAAAGGTTAAACCGGTTTGGGCACTCAACAACAAAACAAAACCAGGAACTGCGGATGCTGGAAATCCAAAAGAAAAACTGAAATTGCTGGAGAAACTCAATTAGTCTAGCAGCATCTGTGGGGAGAAAGCAGAGTTAATGTTTCATGTCCAGTGATAACTGACTGTAGCTAGGAAAAGGTGGGATGTGTGTTGAAGATGAAATGACAGGAGGCAGAAAGAGTAAATGATAGGTGGAAATAGAGCCCAGACAGCAAGCATACTGGCTGTTGGGCAGGCAAAGGAATGGGTAATAGTCAGCCTGGGGGAATCAATAGCTGCTAATAGGGACCAATAGTAGCTGACAATGGGCCTAAGCATCTTCTTCCATGTCCTATTCCAATTTTAATGGGATGTGAGAGGATGTTTCCCTTCATGGGAGAGCCTAGCACCAGAGGGCATAGTCTCAGAATAAAAGGGTTACAATTTAAGGCTGAGATGAGGAAGAATTTCTTCTCCCGAAGAGTTGTCTCTCTTTGACACTCCTTGTCACAGAGAGCTGTGGGAGCAGAGTCCTTGCTTATATTTAAGGGCTGATATTGATAGATTCATGATCAGTAGGAGACTCACGTGTTATGGGGAAAGGGTGGGAAAGTGGATATGAGGAATACTGGATCAGCAATGATCTTATTGAATGGAACAGCGGTGTTGAGCACCAAATAGCCTACTTGTATTCCTATGGTCTGTACGTATGAAAATGATTTACAAATAATAGCTTGCATGCTGTTGAGACAAAGTTATCCCCTGCAAAGTAATTTTTCAAAGAAATATAAATTACCTCTACTCCGCAAGAATGCAGCCAAGTTATTATCCAAATAAATTCCTTCTTCATTGTCGAGAACATAGCGAAGCATTCCCACAAGTTCACCCTGTGAAGGAAACAGAGGCGCGGATAAGTCAATTCCAACTTTTAAGATCAACAAAATAGAAACAAGGGATGTCATGTTGAGGTTGCACAGGATGTTGGTGAGGCCCTTTTGGAGTACTGTGTGCAGTTCCGGTCACCCTGCTAGAAGGATAATATTGGAGAAGATTTAGAAAAAAATTTACCAGCACGTTGCCAGGACTGGAGGGTTTGAACTACAAGGACAGGCTGGGACTTTTTCCACTGAAGCTTGAGGAGTGACCTTATGGAGGCTTATAAAATCATGAGGTACATAGATAGAGTGAATAATAAAGATCTTTTTCCTAGGGCAGGGGAGTTCAAAGCTAGGGGGCATATTTTAAGGTAACAGGAGAAAGATTTAAAAGGGACCCGAGGGACAACTTCTTCACACAGAGGGTGGTTTGTATGTGGGATGAACGGCCAGAGAAAATGGTAGATTCAGGTACAGTTACAACATTTAAAAGATACTTGGAGAGGTACATGAATAGGAAAGGTTTAGAGAGAAATGGGCCAATTGCAAGCAAGTGGGACTAGTTTAGTTTGAGAAACTTGGTCAGCATGGACTGTTTCCGTGCTGTACGATTCTAAATCTCTGCATAAAGTTTCAGGAAGCAAAGAACAATCTAAATTCAAGAACAGGCCTTAAAAAAAAATTATATATAGATTTGATGTTGTGTGTTGCGTAATGAATATTTAGAATAATGTTATTTCAACAACAGGAGAATAAACAGGCACAAAAACAGAACTTGCTGGAGAAAGTGAATGCTGAATAAACGGGTAGTCTGTTTGCTATGGAAACATTTCCCAGATTCAAAGCACATTATCTACCCCAGCTGAATATTCCTTCCATAAGCACTATCCCATCCTTGCTAAACTCTGGTTCCACAGACACCAGCCACTCTACAGCACTTTGATCTCCAGCTATACAAAACTTTTGATCTTCTCCCTAGTGCCCAGGCCAATAATAATTTGAATAAACATCACCATACTGTGGCAATGCTGTCACCACAGGGATTATAATGGTTCAATGAGAAGACCAAACACCACGTTCAAAGGCGAACAAGTAGCTGGCTTGCCAGTGTCACCCAAATTCGGGGGGTGGGGGTGGGGAGTGGCAGTGGTTGGTGGTGGTGGTATGATGTATCTGCTTTACCTGGGTGTCTATATCAAGAGATTCAAACTCGCACAGGTTTTGCTTGGCCATGGTGTGGAGATGAAGTAAGAGGACTGCCACCTACAAAAAACACAAAAAGAATGATTAGAAGTCTCACTTTCTCATCTCAACTTCAGCTGGCGCACGCTGGTTAGGCAATACTTGCCACATTATTTTGCCAGATCAATCCCATTGTGTTTTCACTAATTTGGTCAATGCCCATCAGTGGCCATACTGCAGAGCTCTCGGCCATATTAATGGCACAGAATACATGTCCCAGCCTTTACCTTGAGGAAATCCAGATACAACAAGCCATTGAGAAATGCAAGCTCTCCTCACACCTGCAGCCCTCTTGTCCAAAAGGCACCGAGAGTCAACAGCTTTTTTTTCTTGGTTTAAGATAATCAAAGACAACTTTGCTCCTTGGAAATGATAGAGTTGCATAGAGTACTATTCTTCTGCTTGAAAAGAATTAAGAACAGCTAAAGACTCTCAAGCCTGTGCCATCAGGGTCACATCTGACCACTTCAGGTAACAAGCAGACACAACCCAGACCAGCTCACCTTCGCCATTTCAAGCTCCACATCCTCTGTATGCAAGATCTTCTGCCAGGAGACCACATTTCCAGCAGCAGGGTGAGACCTGCGCAGCTCTGCAGTTAAGGAACAGGAACGTGGATGTTACTGTTCAGAGTTACAATGGTTAAAAGTACAGATGAAAATCATTAACATTCTTTGGTGCTATCAGTGAAAATTTGTAAATCATAAAGCAATTGAATTTGCAACTTATTGTCACCTGTGTAAGCTTCTAAGATTTCTGAGCTTCCCTAATTCGCGTCCCTTGTGTCCCTGATTTCCACGGTTCCACTATTGAGGTCCAATGCTCTGGTATTCCTTCCCTATCAACTGCCTCTCTCGACCACTGTCTCCTTCTCCAAGTCATATCTTAAAATCGCCCAAGTGCACAGGTTTATGGTCATTTCCCCCTCTAATATTGCTTTGTTCCAGGGATGAGGGATTTCAGTTACAAAGATAGATTAGAGAAGTTAAGAGAGCTCTCCTTGCAGAAAAGAAGGCTAACCAGTGATTTCATTGAGGTATTTAAGATCGTGAGGGATGTAGACAGAAGAAAGAGAGAGAAACTGTTTCCACTTGTAAAGGGACCAAAAATGAGAGGACAAAGATTTAAAATGATTGGCAAAAGGTGCAAATGCAACACGAGGAAAAATTTAATCAAGCAGAAAGTGGTTAGGGTCTTGAATTTTTCTTTAATTCATTAACAGGATGAGGGAGTCACTGGCTAAGCAGCATTTATTGCCCATCCCTAATTGCCCAGAGGGCAGTTAAGAGTCAACCACATTGCTGTGGGTCTGGAGTCACATGTAGGCCAGACCAGGTAAGGATGGCAGTTTCCTTCCCTAAAGCACATTAGTGAACCAGATGGGTTTTCCCAACAATCAACAATGGACTGATGGTCATTAGATTCTTAATTCCAGATATTTTATTGAATTCAAATTCCACCATCTGCCATGGCAGGATTCGAACCCGGGTCCCCAGAACGTTATCTGGGTCTCTGGATTAACAGTCCAGCGATGATACCACTAGGCCATTGCCTCCCCAATTTACTCTGGCAACATTAACAGGAGGGGAATGTGCTGCTTAAAAGAGTGGTGAAGGCAGGTTCAGCTGAAACATTCAAAATTACCTGAAAGGAAGTTATGAAGGGTTGTGGGGAGAAGGCAAGACAATGGCACTGAGTAAAATGCTAATTCAGACAGCCAATGCAGACACAATGGGCTTTTTTGAAAAATGGATGTTTTGAAGAAGTGGAAAAAGAGGATTGATGAAGGCAGAGCAGTGGATGTGATCTATATGGACTTCAGTAAGGTGTTCGACAAGGTTCCTCATGGTAGACTGGCTAGCAAAGTTGGATCACATGGAACACAGGAAGAACTAGCTATTTGAAAAAAGAACTGACTCAAAAGGTAGAAGACGGAGGGTGGTGGTGGAAGATTGCTATCCAGACTGAAGGCCTGTGACCAACAGTGTGCCACAAGGATTGGTGCTGGGTCATTTATGTAAATGATTTGGACGTGAATATCGAAGGTATGGTTAATAAGTTTGCAGATGACACCAAAATTGGAGGTATAGTGGACAGCAAAGAAGGTTACCTCAGAGTACAACAGTATCCTGATCAGATTGGCCAATAGGATGAGGACTGGCAGATGGAGTTTAATTTAAATATACGTGAGGTGCTGCATTTTGGAAAGGCAAATCAGGGCAGGACATATACTGGTAAGGACCTGGGTTGTGCTGCTGAACAAAGAGACCTTGGCGTGCAGGTTCATAGCTCCTTGAAAGTGAGTCGCAGGTACAGAGGATAGTGAAGAAGGCGTTTGGTATAATTGCCTTTATTGGTCAATGCACTGAGTACTGGAGTTGGAAAATCATGTTGTGGCTGTACAGGACATTGGTGAGGCCACCTTTGGAATACTGCGTGTAATTCTGGTCTCCTACTATAGGAAGGATGATGTGAAACTTGAAAGGGTTCAGAAAAGACTTACAAGGATGTTGCTAGGAGTGGAGGGTTTGAGCTATAGGGAGAGACTGAATAGGCTGGGGCTATTTTCCCTGGAGCATTGGGGGCTGAAGGAGGTTTATAAAATCATTAGCGGTATAAATAGGGTAAATAGACAAGGCCTTTTCCGCAGGGTGGGGGAATCCAAAACTAGAGGGCATAAGTTTAACGTGAGAGGGGAAAGATTTAAAAGGGACCTACGGGGCAACTTTTTCATGCAGAAGGTGGTGCATGTATGGAATAAGCTGCCGGAGGAAGTGGTGGAGGTTGGTACAATTACAAAATTTAAAAGGCATCTGGATGGTCATATATCTAGGACAGGATTAGAGGGATATAGGCCAAATGCTGGTAAATGGGACTAGATTAATTTAGGATATCTGGTCAGCATGGCTGAGTTGGACCGAAGGATGTGTTTCCATGCTATATATCTCCATGACTCTATGAATAGCCTCCCTGTGTGATTCATTAGATTTATGACTTGATGCCAAATTCAATCCTCGTCTGATTATGTTTTTGTTGTTCTACTAAAACAGAACCCAGAACCAAGTTCCCCTCAAGGTAATTACAGATGAGGAAGGTTTTCACTCAATCTTAAGTTGGTGATGTAAAGTGACCTTGCCATTTCCCTCCAATGCTGTATATAATCTTTCGCATAAATTATCCCAGGATGTCACCTTCACAATCTTATCTGAAGTTCATTTCATGTAGTGATCACTGCCCATGAAACATTCCGTAAATTTCACCTGTTTTAATAATGTCTAATTATACTACATGCACAGAACAATAATTCAGGTTCACTTCCCCTATTTCTTTATATATACTTTGAGAAGGATGATAACAGAACTGATAGATCATGCCCATCAGGAAAGGCTGAACAGTCTGTGGCTCTAACTCTCTATAATTGAAGGCTGATGGGTGACACTGATATAGAGGTCTTCAAGATTATGAAAGGTTTTCAAAGGGTACGATAAAAGAGAAGCTCCCATTATGGAAGACACCAAAATACAAGTAAGTTACAAATAAACCCAGAGATATTTCTTTACACAGGGTGTTGAGAACATGTAAGTTGAGTAAATAGTATAGAAACAATTATTTGGCAGTATGGAACTTGAGCACTGTTGGGGAAAAAAGACACTTCGTCAAATATTTTTGCTTTGCACTCATCTGAACACTTGCAAGAAATACCAATGTAAAGGGGGAACAACATTTTACACTATAGAAGGGATTGCTGATTGTTGAAGTGGGCTCCACTTACCACAGAAGTAAGTATTTTTTTCAGCAATACAAAATCAGTTAGATCTATTTAGGGGGAGCTAGATGAGCACATAAGCGAGAGAGGAATGGGAGAACGTGCTGATAGGCTGAGCTGAAATTGGTAAGAGGTTTGTGTGCAGCACAAACACCAACACTGATCAGGTAGCCTGACTCATCCATTTTTGTGCTATAGGATCTAAACAAGATCATGATTCTCTCTCTTGGATGATTTCCTGCAATGAGTTACTATCATCTTGTTTCTGCTGACTTATTACTGAGGTGTAATCTGATCAGATTTCTACAGATGTGTATCAAGCCTTCCAGGACCTTTACTCAAATGTTGCAGCTGAGGACTCTTCTAGACTTTCCTTGTCTCTTTCATCATCCACATCTGCTCCAGGAGATCAATTTACTCTGGTGACATTAACTGGACGGTGAATGGGTGTGTAAGCATGGATTCAGGATCATGGAGGGAGATGAGAAGATACCTTAGAAGAATTCCATGCTTTTCAGAGAGTGGGAGGCCTGCAATTTCACACACCACCAAATCAATTAGACCTGACATTTTTCACTTTGACTGTGGAATGTTTTTGGTTTGTATTCTCATTCCAGGCATCTTTGGCACAAACAGCATTATTGCTTGGTCACAGATGGTCCAACGTATTAGCACATGTTCTTGTTAATTAGAGACTAATCATTAGAAATGTACGCAAGTGGTGGGCAAACACTGGTTGATTCACTTGTGCTCTTGTATAAAGAAGCAGACTGAAATCCCAAAACCAGTCCAGCTCGTCCCTGCCTCCCTAACCTGTTCTTCCTCCCACCTATCCCCTCCTCCCACCTCAAGCCGCACCTCCATCTCCTACC
>NC_063337.1:2427471-2454439 GCF_021869965.1 Rhincodon typus | reverse complement strand
CTGGGTGGCAGCTTTCAGGGAACTGTGAACATGAACCCCAAGATCCCTCTGCTCCTCCACACTGCCAAGAATCTTTCCGTTAACCCTGTATTCTGTTTTCAAGTTTGCCCTTCCAAAATGAATCACCTCACACTTTTCAGGGTTAAACTCCATCTGCCACTGCTGCCTCACAGCACCAGGAACCCAATTTCAATTCCACCCTTGGGTGACTGTCAGTGTGAAGCTTGCATGTTCTCCCCGTGTCTGCATGGGTTTCCTCCGGGTGCGCCAGTTTCCTTCCACAGTCCAAAGATGTGCTGGTTAGGTGGATTAGCCATGCTAAATTGCCCATAATATTCAGGGTTGTGTAGATTAAGTGGGTTATGGGGGGGATGGGTTGAAGGTTGGTTGGATTTGTTGGGCCCTAAGACCTGTTTCCACACTGTAGGGATTCTATGATATTCTATTCTATAAGAAATAGGAACTGAAGCACATCATTAAGCCTCTCAAGTCCACCTCACTCTTCAATGAGATCAAGGCTGATCACCATCTTCAACACCATTTTTCTACACCATCCCTGTGTCCGTTCATATTTGCAACATGTAAAATTAAGACCGTAAGATATAGGAGCAGAAGTATGCCATTCAATAAAATCATGGTTGATCAGATAATCCTTAGCTCCACTTTCCTGCCTTTCCCCCATAACCCTTGATTCCCTTACTCGTCAAAAATCAATATCTCAGCCTTGAATACACTTCATGGCCCAACCTCAACAGCCGTCTGAATCTTCAACATACAGCTCAACTCATAGGTCTGATGTCAAGACACATGAAGACAGCTATGCGTTTGTTGTGGTCTCTTGATATGAAAAGGACATGGACACAATGGAGGAAGAATAAAAAAAAAATTTACGAAGTTACTACCAGAGCTGAGAGATTACAACTATCAGAAAAGATTTAACAGGTTGGGCTGTTTTCTTTAGAAACAAGAGAATCAAAGAAGGCCTGATAGGGACCTCCAAAATCATGAATGAACATGGTCGCACAGGTCTGAAGTGAATGCACCCACTTGTGTGAAAATCCAAAAGTCGAGGTCAGAATTACAGAGTTACAAACAAATCCAGTAGGGAAACTGTTTCACTCAGCGGTTAGAACGTAGGACTTATCACTAAGGCAAACAGGCTTCAGAAAGAAACCCATCAAGCACCAAAAAGAAAAGTTGTTGAAAGATATGTGGAAAGGATGAGGTGATGAATGAGGGGAGATTCACAAGAAGTGTAAACATCAGCACAGCATACACAGATAGATTGACCTGTTTCTGTGTTGTGCGTCTATGCTGCAGAGCAGTTTGAGAGTAGAGTAATGCTCCATTTCAGAAAGGGCCAAAGGAACAAATGAACCAAATGACCAAGCAAACAAACACCAAGTGAAACTGCTACACTACTTTGAAAAACACAATGTTACAGGGAATATTTCTTACCCATTTCACCAAGGCCTCAGCCTTTGTCCTGTGCACTGCCATTCTGTGTAGCTTTACTCACAAGATGACCTGGAAAGACAAAAGGATTCAATTACAGTGGACACAGATGTACAGGCTGTCACAGTGAACAAAAAGCTATTTGCAGTTACTGCAGGAGAATGTATTTCAAATAAAAGTTTCACCAGAATGCCCCCAACAGACATCTGTTGCAGCGAATAGCTTGCCTTGTCATTCGCATTTACTTTATCTTTCATGCGATGGTTGGCTTGCATCTTGTGAAAAGATTCCAACTATTCAAGTTTTGAAATTTGTGCGCAACTCCATTTCTGACCCCAAATATCCACTACTTTAAAACAGTGCCTTGCCGGCAGCCACCTAGACACAAAACTTTGGAACTGTCTCCTTGAAACTCTCTGCCTCTCTCCTCTTTTCAGATACGTGAATCTTGCTGAAGAGAGACATGTTGCTGAGACTTTTTGCATGCATCAGGACGAAGGCAAGAATGCCCAATTTCAAAAGGGAGAAAACAATTTATCCAAAAGGGAAAAAAGGGTGCTGATCGGTTGGAACTTTGCCATGGAGAATACATGTAATATTTTTCGTTAACAGAAACTGTTGTGATCATTTGAAATTTGGCACATTTGTTCTGACGAGTGCAAACCAAAATATTTCAGCAATGTCTCACTTTACAACAACAGCCTGCATTTTTAAGATGTTCCTTAAACCTTGACATCTTTCAACAAGCTTTGTTGAACAACCTACACCAATGTCTCAGGTTAAATTTTCTCTCAAAGTTGAGGGTCAAATTTTGTTTGGGGATTATTCACATGAAGCATTTTAGAGACAGTTTACTCCAGTAAAGGCTCTATATAAATTTCCACTGTTGCTGTCCCTGTTACAGGCCAGCCAACTGCTGCTGTTTAAGTTAGCACTCTGGAGTCCCAGGAATCCTTGTGGTGCAGTGGAAGAGTCCCTACCTCTGAACCAGGCAGTCTGAGTTCAAGTCCCACCTGCTCCAGAGTCATGTAATAGCATCTCTGAACAGATTGATTTGGAAATACCTCCAGTGTTAGTCCTAGAAACCAACTCTCTGTGCAAGGGATTACCTGAAGCCTCACTGAAGAAAGTCTGGGCCACTCACATTTCAAGAAGGTGCTGCAGCATCAAAAAAAGGGGGCTGGACAAAGCATAGCCTTAGAGGGATTGAAGGAAAAAAAAAAGCTGAAATACGTCCTGAATTGTTTTAAAATGGACTGGACTTTCATGATGCATCAAATGCAAAAAGAAATAATGCTAGTTGCAGGCTTTAGCATTATGTAAATTTAAAATCAAGCAGCCTGGACTCCTCTCTCCAACATAAAAAGAATCTTCAGCATAATACATTATTGAGAGAATATTTCTGGGTGGGCAGGAGGAACTAAAGCAAATGCAAACCCACTGTGTCTAAATTGTAAAACTCAAACTCTGACATCATAATTCATTAGTTGTAAAGTTCTTTTAGATGTCCTGTTATTATGAAGGTACTATATACATGCAAATTGCTTCTCTACAAATGCACGGTTGCAGTAAAAGATCACATCCATAGAACAGATACAGTAGTGTAGTAGTTATGATACTGGAATAATCATCAAGGCCTAAATTAACAATACTGAAAACGTTCAATTATGGTAGGTTGAGTTCAAATTTAATTCTCAATTCAAAGTGACTTTTTTTAAATGTGGAGCATCCCGTAAGTAAAAATGAAGTTGATGGAAGTGTCAGTAAAAACCTAACACGTTAACTTAATAAGGAAACTAGTTGTATAGTTTGGGTTTCTGATCTCAGTCATGCACCAAGCTGCTGGAGGCTTAACTACTCTCTTATGTGGTCTAGCAAACCCCTCAAGACGATAAAAGGGGACAACAAATGCCATATTTGTCAGTTACGGGCAATGAATGCTACTGTTGCTATTGATAATCACATTTCTCAACCCACCCCCGCAAAAGGATTAAAGTTTAAAACAAACAATCCTAAAAAGAAAACGCTGCTGGTTTCTATATGCTTTGGGAGCTACACTAAGTATTTCCAGTTTGCAGAAGGCAGCCGCTGAGGCCTGTCTGAGACGCCGGCAGAATATAGGGGCCTCCCTCTCCAATAGCATCGACCTACCCAGTCGCCCCACCACCACCAAAAAAAGACACAGCAAGAGGCAGGACAAAAGTTGCAGAGTGTGAAGCGGCCACACAGTTCACGAGAACCTCTCAACTAATCTCCTCCTCTCCGTCGCGCCGGGATTAGAGGCCACATTCCTTTCCCGGTTTCCTGTAGAGATGACCCCCTTGCCTCAAAGGAGGGTGCGGTCAAATATTGCGCCCATATTTAACATTAGGGCAGAATGTGTGTGCGCGCGCGCAAAGTTAATTAAAAATAAACTGGAAAACGAAAATGCCGGAGTGTTCTTTAAAGAAAACCCAAATTGCGGTCCTGCACAAAATGGAGAGACAACAGCTGCTGCAAGACCTTGATTCCCGGCGCACTTTGATTGGAAACAAGAATTCCTTTTACAAAATAAGCTCACAAAAAACAAAAAGACGAAGAATTTACCAGTTTTATATGTAAAATCAAACTGGATTCATATGTAAAACGGGAGTAGAAAACAAGCAGGAGCTGGGCCCAGAGCCTGGGATTGTTGCGAGCAAGACATTTTTTTTGCAACAATAAAGTCCACGCATGAATAAATAAAAGCAAGGTTTGGGGAGAAGGGGCTGAAGTGTGATGGCCCTTCGGTATCAAAAGCTGGAGAGAGAAAGAGAGAGAGGCGCTGGGGCCGGACTGCAATCCGCAACAACTGATCCAGGTAACAATCCTGCCCTTTAGATACACTGCTCACCGCTACAAAGTGTCTCGTCTCTCTGCAAATCCTCCTCCTTCCATTAAAGTTTCTCTCACCCTTAACCCCGCCTACAATTGCTTCCTTTTGTGCTCTCTCGTGATAAAGAGGGGCTGAAAAGGAATATCAATTTCACCTAAAAATAAGAAAACAATAAATCCTTCGACTGCCGCTGCTGGCAGGGTTTCCACTTCCTGTTACGTCACTTATTACTTCCCCTATCTTATCCCAGGCTTGGTTTATAACTGTCCACTCTTACTCAGGAGGCTCTGGGTTCGAAGCTGACACCCCAACGCCTCACAGAGAGAGTAGTACTACACTATCGAAGGTGCTATCTTTTGGACTGACGTATTAAAGTGAGGCCCTATCGGTCCTCTGGTTGGTGTTCATGATCCCACACAACTACAATCAAGAGTAGTATGGTGACCGTCCTCTCCTTAGTCAATACCCTCACCATTAAAACTGAATATGCAGTCACTAATGTTCCCGAAATTGGCTATGCAACAATAGTTAATACACGTCCAAAGTTGTTAATCGACTGTAAGGTGTTTTGGGATGTCCTGAGGTTGAGATCACGATGACATAATTGCAAATTATTTCTTTATTCTCACTTTGCCACTTCCACCCCATCTTCCTGATGGCTCAGCACTTACAATCGCAGGTGGAAGGGGGTTGATCATTTAGGCCAGAGATGACAATTTCTTTGCTCAAAAGGATCAAGATTCTTTGGAATTCTCCACCTAAGTGTGCCACAGATGCTCCAATATTGAATGTATTGGGGTCAATGGATTTTTCAATATGAAGGAAACCGAGGTACTTGAGGATAGTGCAGGAAGGTAATCGAGGTAGAGGGTGCATGAACTTATCAAATGGTCGAACAGGCTTGAGAGGATTGAACGACCAATTCGTCACACTTTCAGCGAAGCTCTGTTTATCACCTCACTGAGAGCCTAGCCTACGAAAATCAGGGCAATACAATCATTAAAACTATGTCACCTCCCTCCACTCCACACAATCAATGCTGCAAAAGTCAAAACAAAGCACAGTACTTCACTCTAGTTCGATTCTTCAAACATTATCACCCATGTGGCTATATTTTATAAAGCAATTTTTATAGATACTCCTCTTTACCTTATTTCCATTGTGAAATTCCCAGATCACTTAATCTCGTTTAAATAGTCAGATGGAATATGAAAGCTGCACAATTTGATTTGTTTTTACACAACAGGTCACCGACAATCTGGTTCAGGTGCCAAGAGTATAGAGAAAATAAATACTTACATAGGAACATAGAAAAGTTTATGAAATGGGGAAGGATCATTTGGCTCACAGTGTTCATGTTGGACAAAAATGTTATTCCAGCCTTATCCCACCAAGCAAGCCTTGGTCTGTAACGCTGTAGTGGTTTTTAATGAAATATTCAACCCAAAACAATTTCAGGCCTTTTTCAAATGTATACACAGCCTCTTGTAAATTCAGCAGACACTTGTTCACTGCTGTAATTTGGAGGCAGCCATTCAGCACTTTGAATCTGTTCCACAATTCCATGAGATCACGGCTGATCTGTACCTCAACTCTATGTGCCTTAATAGCAACAATTTTATTTTGTTGACTATTAAGTCAGTTTTAAAACTAACAACTGATCGACATCAAATGTAGCTTGTGAAAGTTACAAATGCCTACTCATCCTATGGGTGTACAAGTATTTCCTAATTTCACTCCTGAAACTGTCCGCCTCTAATTTTTGTACCATGTTCCAGAATCCCCAAAACACCACGTGAAACTGATAAGTCAAAAAAATACATTAAAGCCAAGCAAAGGTTTTTTTTAAATTAGCTCGCACATGAAAATCTGGCATTTCTAACATCTTACTTTGCAGGGTAGATTAGTGACACTACACTGGGGCACAGAGGTCCAATAGGAGATCCGAAAGAACATGGTTTTCAATTAAGAAGGGGTTTGATGGATTGAGTAGTGCAAAATTATGGGGCTAGTAACACAGGTTCAAATCCCGCTGCAGTACATTACCAAACCAGATACACCAAATTCGATCATTTGTGGGCAGGAACTTGTCAATAAGAGGATGAAAGTTTGCATATTACAAGTTAACAATGTCCTTCGGGCGGGTGGGGCACCACCATTAACAATACTGATCCACGCTGATAACATTAACACGTCCTGGAAGATCACACTCTGAATCTGTAAACAAACCAATTTTCAGCTCTGGTTTCTGCACAGTGACTGTACCGCTTTGATCTTTGGCTCTGAATTCACAAAAGGTCGACACAAATAACACACCAGAAATGTTGGGGAACACAAGATTTAGTGAGAGGGAGGAACTGAACGAAATCAGTGTTAGTAGGGAAGTGATGCTGGAGAATTTGACAGGATTCAAGGCTGATAAATCTCCAAGGCCTGATAATCTACATCCCGGAGTTCTTAAGAAAGCGGCTCTAGAAATAGTGGATGCATTCGTGGTCATCATCCAAAATTTTATAAACTTGAACAGTTCCTACAGATTGTAGGGTAGCTATGTAATCATTCTATATAGAAAGGGAGGCAGAGAAAAAAACTGGGAAGTATAGACCAGTCAGCCTGACGTCCAAATGGGGAAAAGAAGTAATTGCTAAGCATTTGGAAAACAATACCAGGATCAAACAGAGTCAGCGTGGATATACAATGCGGAAATTATGCTCGTCAAATCTACTAGAATTCTTCAAGAATGTAACTAGTAGAGTTGATGAGGGGTAGCGAGTGAATATAGTTTATTTAGACTTTCAGAAGGCTTTTGACAAAGTCCATAGAAGAGACTAGTATCTAAAATTAAAGTGCATGGGATTGTGGGTAGTGAGCTGACTTGGTTAGAAAATTAGTGGCAGACAGGAAACAAAAATAGTAGGGATAAATGCGTCTTTTTCCAAATGACAGGAAGTGACAATGGGATCAGTGCTAGGACCTGTTATTCACAATATATATTAATGATTTGAATGAGCAAACTAAATGCAATACCTCCAAATTTAGACATCACAAAGCTGGATGGCAGGGTGAACTCTGAGGAAGATGCAAACGAGCTTCAGTGCAACGTGAACAAGCTGAGCAAATGGGCAAATGCCTGCAGATGTGGTACAATGTCGATAAATGAGATTATTCACATTTTTGGTAAAAACAAGGAGGCAGCTTATTAACTGAGTGGCTACAAACTGAGAAAGAAGAATGTACAAGAGACCTAGTTGTCCTCATGAACCAACTGCTGAAGGTAGGCATGCAGCAGACAGTCAAGATAAGTGGTATGTTGGCCTTCATAACAAGAGGATTTGAGTAGAGGAACAGGGATGTCTTGCTGCAATCATACTGGGCCTTGGTGAGACCACATCCAGAATATCGTCTGCAGTTTTGGTTTCCTTATCTGAGGAAGGATGTTTTTGCTATAGAAAGAGTGCAGCAAAGTTTTACCAGACTGATTCTTGGTATGTTGGGACTGACAAATCATAGGAAGTTGAATTGGTTAAGATTATATTCGCTGGAGTTAAAGATAGGGTGGGGGGGCGGTGAATCTCAGAAACCTATAAAATTCTAACAAGACTAGATAGGGTAGATACAGGAAGTATGTTCCCAATTGCAGGGGAGTCCAAAATCAGAGGTAAAAATGTAAGGATACGATAAAACCATTTAGGACTGATAATAATTTCTTTACCCAGAGTGTGATGAGCCTGTGGAATTCACTACCACAGAAAGCAACTGATGCCAAAACATTGCATGATATCAAAGAAGTGTTAGATATAGCACTTGGGCATAAAAGGATCAAAGGAGGTGAGGGAAAAGCAGGAATAGGTTATTGAGTTGGATGATCAGCCATGATCATAATGAATAGTAGAGCAGACTTGAAGGGCCAAACAGAAAAGGGTCCAGACCCGAAACGTCAGCTTTCTTGCTCTTCTGATGCTGCTTGGCCTGCTGTGTTCATCCAGCTCTACAAATTGTTATCTCAGATTCTCCAGCATTGGCAGTTCCTACTATCTCTACACCTGCTCCTATTTTCTATGTTTCTATGTAGGACGACTAAGAGTAATGTGTGGCTATGCTATTATGCTAAAAGTAAGCAAAAAAATTGCTGAAAACAGTAAGCAGGTCTAACAGCATCTGTGAAGAGAGAAACTTATTTTTTTCAAATGTTACTTTTTGTCAGTGTTAAAGGATTTTGGAAACTTCTAAACAAAGTTGCTAAACAAAGAGCAAGACATTTTGGGAGAGGAAGGATAGGGAGAAAAGAATGAAAGGAAATGTATGTGATTGGGTGGAAGGTAATAATAACAATAATGAAGTGAATAAAAGAATAATAGTGCCAGATAAAAGTAAATGGCAGCAAGTATCCAACCAAACATCTGTACTGTCACAAAAAGCACCTCCTTAACATCACCTGACTTGCCACTGCCTCAGCATATCTACTCTAAAAACCCTCATACAACCCTTTATTAACTGTATACTTTGGCTACTCCAACACTTCTGGCTGGCTTCCCAATTCTGTCCTCAAATAAATCTGACGTAATCCAAAACTCTGCTGTTCGTGTCCTAATTTGCACCAATTCCCATTTATACATCACCCCTATGCTTGCTAACCAACACTACCTCCCAGTTAAGCAAAGCCTGGATTTTTAAATTCTCATCTTCATTTTCAGATCTTTTCAATCGCTGCAACGTGTCTTTTGTATACCCCTGATTTTAATCATTCCACCAATGCACAGCATATGAGATAGAGAGCTCTGAAATTCCCTCCTCAAACCTCTCAACTCGTTAAGATGTTCTTTAAAGTCTAC
Organism: Rhincodon typus; assembly: GCF_021869965.1. Classification (NCBI taxonomy): domain Eukaryota; kingdom Metazoa; phylum Chordata; class Chondrichthyes; order Orectolobiformes; family Rhincodontidae; genus Rhincodon; species Rhincodon typus. The sequence continues at coordinate 2,445,298 of NC_063337.1, read as the reverse complement.
CTGGCATCAGTGTAACATCTTTTTAAGGGGGCTCATTGTCAAAATTTATTTGATAATGTTCCTGTGAACTGTCTTGGGATGCTTTACTCTGATAAAAGCACTACATAAATACAAGTTGTTACTGTGCTGGGATAAGTTGAGAAACAGAGGATGCTCCCAGAGGAGCTATAAACATCAACAGAAGAATCGTTAACCACACTTGCTGTCTGAATAAAGAAGAACTGTGATTTGAATGTGAAGGTATCGAAAACACAAGAGTCTGGAAAGGTGCATTAATGCTGTGTATAATGGTGATTGTGAAAGGAGGGTTTTTTTGAACATTGCAAGCGCTAACGAAGCTGGTACCATGTCAGTGGTCAGCCATGGAATACAGTCATAATGCTTGTTGTTAGGGGTTTTTGTGGCACAGTGGTAGTATCACTACCTATGGACTAGAAGACTGGTTCAAGTCCCATCTGCTCCAGACATATGTAATTACATCTCTGAACAGGTTGATTAGAAAATATAAAAAAAAGTTTGGGGTCACTTTCCCTCCTCTGACAACTTGACCTAGTTGGCAGCACTTCACAAAAGTTGCAGTTATTGGTTTAAAACCCATACCAATTCTTAACTCAGTTAAAGCCCACAATCCAATGCAGTACTTATTTTAAAAAAAATCATAGTCAGAAGGCATCACAGGTTGGACTAGCATTTATTACCCATACCGAGTTGCCCTTGAAAGGGTGATGGTAAACCTTCTTGAATTGCTGTCACTAGAGTGTAGGGACATCCACAATCCTGTTAGGAAGGTGGTTCCAGGATTTTGACCCAGCAACAGTGAAGAATGGTTATATATTTCTAAGTCAAGATTGTGAATGAATTGGAGAGAAACATTCATGTAGTAGTTCCACACATTTATTGCCCTTATCTGTTTGGGTGGTGGCAGTCATAGATTTAGAAGATGCTTTTGGAGGAGCCTTGGTGAGTTACTGTAGAGTATCTTGTAGAAGGTGCACACTACTGCCAATGTGTGTCTGTGGTGAAGGGAGGGGTGATGAATGGGGTACTAATCAAGCAAACTGCTTTATCCTGGACAGTGTTAGCTTCTTGAGAGTTGTTGGAGTTGCATTCATCAGGATAAGTAGACAGTATTCCATCAGACTTTTGACTTGTGCCTTTAGATGTTGGCCAGACTTTGGGGAATCAGGTGGTGAGTTACTCGCCATTTAATTCCAGCCTCTGACCAGCTCTTGTAGCCACAGTACTTAGATGGCTAGTCCCGTTCAGCATCTGGTCAGATCTATTTTCAAGAAAAGATTACATAGATAAAGGTAGGGGGAAAACAGGGAATATTAGACTAGTAAGCCTAACATTGGTAGTGGGGAAAATGCTATAAAATCCTTGACAATGGATTTGAGAAGAGTATTTAGAAAGCAGTGACAGGATCAGACAGAGTCAGGATGGATTTATGAAGGGGAAATCATGCTTGACAAATATGTTGGAATTCTATGAAGATGCAACTGGTAGAATTGACAAGGGGGAGCCAGTCGAGGTAGTATATTTGAACTTTCAGAAAGAGTTTGACAAAGTCCCACATAAGAGGTTAATGTGCAAGATTAAAACAAAATCCACAAAATGCCAAAAATCCACAAACAGGGCTGTCCAGATAGTCCATTGTTTCAGCCTGCTCATGCCCCACAGAACTCATCTCTTCCCACCTTGACTCAGTCTTCTCCCCCGGGTCCAATCCCTACCCACATACATCCATGATTCATCTGACGCCTTACGCCAGTTTCAAAGCTTCCAGTTTACCGGCTCCAGCCACCTCCTCTTTACCATGGATGTGCAATCCCTTTACACATCCATTCCCCACCAGGAGGGTCTTAGGGCTCTCTGCTCCTTCCTGGAGCAAAGACCTGAACCATCCCCCCCAACCACAAACCTCCTCCGCTTGGCCAAGCTTGTCCTCACCCTCAATAACTTCTCATTCAACTCCTCTCATTTTCTTCAGGTAAGAGGGGTTGCCATGGGTACCCGCATGGGCCCGAGTTATGCCCGTCTCTTCATGGGATACATGGAACATTCCTTGTTCCAGTCCTATTCCGGCCCCCACCCACAACTCTTTCTCCGATACATCAGTGATATCATCGGTGCGGCTTCCCTCTCTCGTTGAGAATTGGAAAACTTCATCAATTTCGCCTCCAATTTCCACCCTGCCCTCACTTTCACCTGGTCTATCTCTGACTCCTCCCTTCCCTTCCTCGACATTTCTGTTTCCATTTCTGGGGATAGACTGGCCACTAATATCCATTACAAACCCACCAACTCCCACAGCTACCTGGACTATACATCCTCACACCCCACTTCCTGTAAAGACTCCATCCCATTCTCTCAGTTCCTCCTTCTCCATCGCATATGTTCAGATGAGGCCAACTTCGACAAGGGAGCCTCCAAAATGTCCACATTCTTCCTCAACCGAGGATTCCCCAGCTCCGTTGTCGACAGGGCCCTCAAATCGGGTCCGACCCATCTCCGGCACTTTTGCCCTCGCCCCTTCTCTTCCCTCCCGGAACAGCAATAGGGTTCCCCTTATCCTCACCTACCATACCACCAGCATCCACATCCAGAAGATCATCAGACGCCATTTCCGCCACCTCCAGCAAGATGCCACCACCAGACACATATTCCCCTCCCCTCCCTTGTCCGCCTTCCGCAGGGACCGTTCCCTCCGGGACGCCCTAGTCCATACTTCCTTCGCCCCAACACCTCCCCACAGCCCTATGGCACCTTCCCCTGTAACTGGCGAAGGTGCAACACCTGCACATATACCTCCTCCCTCCTCAGTATCCAAGGGCCCAAACATACCTTCCAGGTGAAACACTTCACCTACACTTCCAAGAATCTAGTCTACTGCATTCGCTGCTCACAATGTGGTCTCCTCCACACTGGGGAAACGAAGCGTAGACTTGGCAACCGCTGCGCAGAACATCTACGTTCTCGCAAAAAAGACCCTGAACTACCTGTTGCCTGCCACTTCAATGCACCACCCTGCTCCCTGGCCAACATCTCTGTCTCTGGCTTGCTACAGTGTTCCAGTGAAGCCCAGCGCAAGCTGGAGGAATAACACCTCATTTTCCGCTTGGGGACCCTACAACCCTCCGGACTCAATATCGAGTTCAATAATTTTAGGGCCTAAACTCTCCCATGTCCCAGCCCCCCACCCCACACACCAGGCCTTGTTACCACATAGCCTGCCACCACACACCCCCTGTTGTTAGTCACCAACAGTCCCCATTAACAACTATTCACCCTCCCAGCCTGATCGTCAGCAACTCCTTTGTCTGTCCAACTGTCTCTCTCTCTCTCTTTGGGCTCTATCCTATCGTTTACTCCCTACCCCACCCACCTCCCTATTTTCTGCATATAAACTGACGTTTTCCCAGCCACCATCAGTTCTGAGGAAGGGTCACCGGACCCGAAACATTAACTCTGTTTTCTCCTCCACAGGTGCTGCCAGACCTGCTGAGCTTTTCCAGCAACTTTGTTTTAGTACCAGATGATTGGAGGGGACAAATGTCATTCCCTTGTTCAAGAAAGGGAATAGGGATAATCCTGGGAATTACAGATCGGTCAGTCTTACTTCAGTGGTGGGAAAAGTATTTGAGAGGACTCTGAGAGATAGTATTTATGATTATTTGGAAAAGCACAGTTTGATTAGAAATAGTCAGCATGGCTTTGTGAGGAGCAGGTCATGCTTCACAAGCCTTTGAGGATGTGACAAAACACATTGCTGAAGGTAGAACAGTGGATGTGTTGTATATGGATTTTAGCAAGGCATTTGAGAAGGTTTCCCATCATAGGCTCATTCACAAAGTAAGAAGGCATGGGATTCAGGGAAATTAGCTGTCCAATAGAAGATACAGGATGGTAGTAGATGGAAAGTATTCAGCTTGGAGCTCGGTGACCAGTGGTGTGCCGCAGGGATCTGTTCTGGGACCTCTGCTCTTTGTGATCTTTATAAATGACTTGGATGAGGAAGTGGAGGGGTGGGTTGGTAAGTTTGCCGATGACACGAAGGTTGGTGGAGTTGTAGACAGCGTGGAGGGCTGTTGTAGGTTGCAATGGAACATTGACAGGATGCAGAGCTGGGGAAAGAAGTGGCAGATGGAATTCAACCCAGAAAAGTGTGAAGGGATTCATTCTGGAAGGTCAAATTTGACTGCAGAACGCAGGGTTAATGGCAGGATTGTTGGCAGTGTAGAGGAACAGAGGGATCTTGGGGTTCACATCCATAGATCCCTCGAAGTTGCCACCCAAGTTGATAGGGTTGTAAAGAAGGCGTATGATGTGTTGACTTTCATTGACAGGGGAATTGAGTTTAAGAGCCACGAGGTTATACTGCAGCTCTATAAAACCCTGGTTAGACCACACTCGGAATACTGTGTTCAGTTCTGGTCGCCTCATTACAGAAAGGATGTGGAAGCTTTAGAGAGGGTGCAGAGGAGATTTACCAGGATGCTGCCTGGACTGGAGGAAAGGTCTTATGAGGAAAGGTTGAGGGAGCTAGGGATTTTCTCATTGGAGCGAAGAAAGATGACAGGTGGCTTGATAGAGGTGTACAAGATGATGAGAGGCAGAGATGAAGTGGATAGCCAGAGACTTTATCCCAGGGCAGAAATTATGAGGGGGCATAATTTTAAGGTGATTGGAGGAAGGTATCAGGGAGATGTCAGAGGTAGGTTCTTTACACAGAGAGTGGTGGGTGCATGGAATCAGATACGTTAGGGACATTTAAGCGACTCTTGGATAGGCACATGGATGATAGTAAAATGTAGGGTATGCAGGGTAGTTTAATCTTAGAGTAGGATAATAGGTCGGCATAACATCGTGGGCCGAAGGGCCTGTACTGTGCTGTACTGTTCTATGTTCTATAATTGGAGAAGCAGAGATCTTGGAGATTACAGAAATAAAAAGGCACAAAACCACGGACAAACTTAAAACACAAGATAGTTTTTTTTTAAGTTGAGGCATTAGCAGACCAGAAGGCAACAAAGGTTGGACAGCACATTGATGAACAGGATTTGATGCACATTAGAAACAGAGACATAGATTATAAAACTTGTCCTACAATCTGTCTATCCAAATACATCTATTCAACGTCACCAAATTAAAATTTTTTTCAGACGTTTGCTCTGCCAAACTACAAATAGAGTCAGAGTCATACAGCATGGAAACAGACCCTTTGCTCCAAAGCATTCATGCTGACCGTATTCCCAAACCAAACTAGTCCCATTTACCTGCATTTGGCCCATATCCCTCCAAACCTCTCCTGTTCAAATACCTTTCCAAATGTCTTTTAAATGTTGTATCTGTACCTGTATCTACCACTTTCTCCAGCAGTTCATTCCACATACCAACCACCCTCTGTGCCCCTCAGGTCCCTTTTAAAATCCTTCTCCTCTCACCTTAAAAAGTATGCCCCCCAAGTCTTGAACTCCCCCAACCATAGGGAAAAGACATCTGCCATTCACCTTATCTATATCCCTCATGATTTTATAAATCTCTACAAGGTCACCTCTCAACCACCTACGGTCCAGTGAAAGAAGTCCCAGCCTCTCCTTATAACTCAAACCCTCCATTCCCAGCAACATCCTAGTAAATCTCTTCTGAACCCTCTCCAGCTTAATAATATTCTTCCTATAACAGGGCAACCAGAATGGTAGACTGTACTCCAAAAGATGGCCTCACCAATGTCTTGTACAACTGCAATGATATCCCAACTTCTATACTTAGGGGGAAGCGATGGCCTCATAGTATTATCGCTGGACTGTTAATCCAGAGACCCAGATAACGTTCCGGGGACCTGGGTTCGAATCCCGCCACAGCAAATGGTGGAATTTGAAATGAATAAAATATCTGGAATTAAGAGTCTAATGATGACCATGAATCCAATGTCGATTGTCGTAAAAACCCATCTGGTTCACTAATATCCTTTAGGGAAGGAAACTGCCATCCTTACCTGGTCTGGCCGACATGTGACTCCAGACCCAAAGCAATGTGGTTGACTCTGTACAGCCCACTGGGCAATAAATTCTGCTTGCTCAGAGATGCCCTCATCCCGTTAATGAATAAAAAGTACTCAATAGTCTGGGAAATCTGACCCATATACCAACCAACACTCCACCTCCACCTCCCCTTCACAATATTGTGATCAAGAGTCAAGAGATAGCCTCCTCTTCAAAGACAACTCTTTGCTAGGAGCTTAAAGTCTTGTTTCCCTTTTGACAAATAACAAACTTTGAAAGCCTGAGTTAGTCCTGGTCTATCTCACCTCATTTGCCCAGTCTTGGCTACATGTGACTTGTGGTGGGCCTTCGGGCCCTGTGTCCAATTGTATCCAATGTAAAATAATTAAAGTCAGAAATGAAAAGTTAAATGCACTGACTAAGATTCTAAAGTATTAAAATCTGATCCAAAACTAAACACAACAGGTAAGACAACATCATATTAAAAAGAAATTACCTCAGTAAACCCAAGACTGAGAAAGAAAGTCAGTGGGGGTGAATCATTTCATATATTCAAAAGAAGGAAATGTTCAGCAACAGATGAAGGAATTCAAAGTTCATTTACTTCATATATATCAGATATTTATAAACTTTTCAACAGGACTAGCGCTTGGTTATAGATTTCTATCTGCAGTTAGTTCTCAATCTGGTAGAATGCCAGCAACATAGCTCTGGCTACTCTCCAATATCTCAGCTTCATAAGTTGCCCACTCTCCACATTTCAAGTCAAGTTTCCTCCTCCTATTACTGTTCATTCAAACTCTTCATGCTAAAACAAGCTCATGCACACTAAAATGCTCTCACTGTGCCTTAATGCTGCTTAACTGTGATATTGGTCAGTATTCTAAGCTTTATGCTAAATTTGTATTGTGTACATTTCGAGTTTGTTCAGCCAAGGAGGCCATTCAGCTTAGGAATGGGAGCAGATTGGCTAGCTAACAGAAAGCAGCAGGCATAAATGGGTCAGTTTTTGATGGCAAAATGTAATAAGTCATGTTCTACTGGCATCAGTGGTGGGGCCTCAATCTTTTACAATTTATATAAATGAATTGGATCAAGGGACTGAAGGTATGGTTGCCAAATTTATTGCTTCCAAAGAAAGTTAGGAAAGTATGTTGTGAAGAGGACATAAATAGGCTGAGACATAGATAGGTTAAGTGAGTGGGAATAATGTGAAATTAACCATTTTGACAGGGAATTTTTTTTTTTTTCTTTATTCATTTACAATGCTGGGCCAGCATTTGTTGTCCCTCCCTAATTGCCCAGAGGGCAGTTAAGAGTCAATCACATTGCTGTGGGTCTGGAGGCACATGTAGGTCAGACCAGGTAAGAATGGCAGTTTCCTTCCCTAAAGGACATTAGTGAACCAGATTGGGTTTTTATGACAATCGACAATGGATTCATGGTCATCATTATACTCTTAATTCCAGATATTTTATTGAATTCAAATTCCACCATCTGCTGTGGTGGGATTTGAACCCAAGTCCCCAGAACGTTATCTGGGTCTCCGGATTAACAGTCCAGCGATAATATCACTAGGCCATTGCCTCCCTACAAAGAATTAGAAAGATACCCAAAGCTTGACCCTCCTCCATCCCAACTCTCTCAATGTCACATCCAATCGTTTACCTGAAGTTTATGTTATCACGGAATCTTACAGCAAAGAAAGCAGGTGGCCCATCGTACTAGTGGGGACTCTTTTGAAAGAACTCTCTCGTTGGTACTAGTCCCCTGCTCTTATCCTGTATTTGTTTTTCCTTTTCAGGTACTGCCCTTTTGAATGTTACTATTTATTCTGCTTCAACCAACCTTTCAGGTACAGCATTCCAGATCACAACAAATCACTTGTTATAACATAAATTCTCATCCACTCCCCTGGAATTTTTGTAAGTTCTGGCAAATCTATTTCTACTCTTTACTGTCCCTCCTGTCATCATTTTGATTCTCTTAAAAAGTACTATAATAAATTTTCATCAATGAAATGAAATTTATTTTCTAGCTTTGCTTCAAAATAAAAAAAGCACATTAGCTGAAATGATGAGAGATTGTAATGTTCTGAACTGCAAAGGAATCTGGGTGCATGAATGTATGAATCAAAAAAGGTTAGTATGCAGGTACAGCAAGTAGTTAGGAAAGCTAATAGAATGTTATCATTTAACACAAGGGAATTGAATACGATGGAGTACCATGTACAGTATTAGCCACCTTATTTAAAAGATCAACTCAGAGAAGGCTTAGAAACATAGTAAATAGGAGCAAGACTAGGTCAGTGAGTGATTTGAGCTTGCTTTGACATCCATTATAATCATGGCTGATCATCCAACTCAAGACTCAGTTCCAGCTTTTCTCCTATATCTTTTGATCGTTTAGCCCCAAGTGCTATATTCAACTCCTTGCTATCATGTTTTGCCATCATCTGCTTTGTGCTCTTGAATTCCAGGGCTCACCAGTCTCTGAGTGAAAAAGTTTCTCCTCATCTCAGTCCTAAATCATGTACCTGTATCCTTAGACTGTAATCCCTGGTCTGGACCTCCCCTCAATAAAATCCTTCTGAAAGTCCAAATAAACCATATCTATTAACTCCCTTGCATCAACTCTACCTTTAAAGAATTCCCATAGATTTGACAAGGATTATTTCTCTTTCATAAATCCATGCTGACTATGTCCAATCCTGCCACTGCTTTCCAAGTGCTCAGCTATTATATCTTTTATAATGACTCAAATATTTTCTGCAATATCAATGTCAGGCAGACTGGTCTATTATTCCAAGTTTAGTCTCTGCCTCCCTTTTTAAATAGAGTTAGATTAGCTACAATCTAATCTGTGGCAACTGTTTCAGAGTCGGTACCATCTTGGAAGGTGACCAATATATCCACTATTCAATGGCTACTTCCTTAAATACTCTGGGATGTATTTATCTGCTCTCAATTCCCTCAATTTTCGAAACACCATTTCCCTAGTTACAATGATTTCCTTCAGCTCCTCCCTCTCAATAAAATGTGTTCCCCAATATTTCTGGGACATTTATGGTGTCCTCCTTTGTGAGCACAGAACCAAAGTATGTATTTGGTTGGTCAGCCAAAATGTTGTCTGCTGGATTTCTTTGCCGATCACTTGAAATCTTGTCCATCCTGCCAATGGAAAAAAGTTTCTCCTTATTTACGCTCTCAAAAACCCCCATCAGATTCTGAACAACTATGTTAAATCTCCATCTTCACCTTCTCTGCTCCAGGGTAGCAAGCCCAGTTTCTCTAGACATGCTTGAACAACTCAATATTTTTGAAAGTAAAATAACTGAATTATCTGACCATAAAAAAATTTATTTGATTCATACTTACAAATATTCTACTTACACCAAGAAGCTTTACTAATGCAGCAAGGAGCAAATACAACTTAGATCTACATTAACTAGCTTACTTCTGATGTGTATTCCCTGTAACTTTTCATTATAAACTTAATAGAAACTGTCCATGTTATCTTATCACACTGTAAGTCCTCTTTACCTACAAAGGCAACAGATTCCACTGGCTTGAGCGAGTAACAACAGGAAGACATGTTTACATTAGCAATTACCATTATAAGCATGAGCATCAGAACTTGTAGTGTAATATAGAAAATTACAGTTAGCAACATATGACCCACCAAGCTGCTCTGCCAATCAATACAATCATTGCTGATGTTGGGCTTCAAATCCACTTTCCCATCTTCTTACCATTTCTCACCAGCATGGTTTATTCTTACATTTATTTACACGACTTTAAAGCAGGGATGGAATTCTGTGTGCATACCTTTGATCAAGATTTCCCTCAATCCCCTGTTACATCTAAGGACTGCATGAGATCACAACTTCCAAAAAGGAGACTGTGTGTCTGTTTCTTAAATTTAAGAAACAATCTTGTACAGAGGCACATGCAGCAGTTTGAAATACATTCTCCTTTCAATCTTGCCTGTGCCTGATTGTAACTCAATTCCGATCAGACCCAGTAATGACCATGAAGGTAAAAAACATTCATTGTTTGCAAGAGACCGAACTTGAGAAACACAGATCAGTAAAGATTACAACATTTAGTTACAATATCATGTTCTTTTTTATTTTAATTCTCTGAAATATTCTGCTTCAGTTCCGCCTGTGTTACGATTGGTAATATTTCCTGTGACCGTATACAAGTTCTCAGGCTGCAGTAGATTAGTGGTTATGTGACCAGATGAGTAACTCAAAAGCTAGATGAAAGGCCTGGAGATGCAATTCCAATGACAGCTGCGAAACTTGAATAAATTTAATATTTTTAATGCATCTGTGGATGGGGTGTTTCACTGGCAAGACCAGCATTTATTGCTCATCATCAATTGCTCTACCATTTAATAAGATCAATGCTGATCTGTTTGTGGGAATTCCACATGTCTATCCACCACCAATATGTTCAACTCTCCTGCCTAAAAAGCATCACTTTTGGCTTAAAAATATTTAATGACCTTGCTCCATCGCCTTCTGAGATTGAGAGTTCCAAAGTCACACAACCCTCAGAGTAAAACAAAATCTCATTTTACTCAGTGTATTCAGGACAGTTTCCCAGAAAAATATGCTGTGGATTCAACCAGGGATCAGGCAAATTTAGATCTGTGGTGCAAAATAAGCCAGGCTTAATAAATAATGTCAGAGTAAAAAATCCCTTAGAAAACGTTGAAATGGTAGAATTTAGTAATCACTTTCAGAGAAGAAACTTGCTTCAGAAATAATTGTGCTGAACTAAAATTAAAGTATGAAAGGAGTTGGGGGTAGGGCTGGCTGGAGTGGACTAGGGAAGGAGCAGTGGTAGTGAAGATGAATGTGGAACAATGGCAGATGTTTAACAAAATAGTTCATGGTTCACAGCAAAGACATATCCTGAGATTGGATTCTAGGAAAGGGATATAAGCCAACCACGATTGGCCGGGGAAGTTAAGTATAGCATCAAACTTGAAAGTAGGAAACCTTTAATGTGGCAAAGATTAGCAGTAAATCAGAGGATTAGGAAAGTTTTAAAAATTATACGATGCGACCCCCCCCCCCCCAAAAGAAAAGAAAATAAACTTTGATATTGTCTGCAAGTTTATGCTCAAGAATACAGCAACAGCTTCTCTAAATATATAAAAAGAAAGAGAGAAGCCTAAGTGAACATAGGTCCCTTAGAGAATGAATTTGGGAAATAATATGGAACCAGGAAACAGCAGAGGAGTTGATTTGTCTTCACCCTAGAAAACATCATAATATTCCAACATTACTAAATATTCAAGGGAAAAAGGAGAGGGAATAAATACAGTAACTATCACCAGAAAAAGATTACTAGGAAAACTGATGGGGCTAAAGACCAATAAGTCCCCTGGATATGATGGGATGCAGCCATGATATTGAAAGTAGTGGATACAGAGATAATTTAACATTTGCTTTAGGAAAATATCCTAAAGAATGTGATAACATAGCATTTGACGATGGCCTAGTGGTATTATTGCTGGACTGTTAATCCAGAAACCCAGATAATGTTATGGGGACCCGGGCTGAAATCCAACCGCAGCAGATGGTGGAATTTGAATTCAATAAAAATATCTGGAATTAAGTATCTAATGCTGATTGTCATAAAAACCCAAATCTGGTTCACTAATGTCCTTTAGGGAAGGAAACTGCTATCCTTACCTAGGTCTGGCCTACATGTGACTCCAGACCCACAGCTATGTGGTTGACTCTGAACTGCCTTCTGGGCAATTAGGGAGGGGCAATAAATGCTGCCTGGCCAGCGATGCCCTCATCCCATTAATGAATAGAAAAAAAAATTTAGAAATGCACAAGATGATCAAGCAGAGTCAGCATGGCTTCACAAGGGGAAAATCACGCCTGACAAATTAATTGGTATTCTTCAAATAAGTAACAAGCAAGCAAGAGACAATGGTTGTGATATATTTGGACTGCCAGAAGGCATCTGATAAGTTACCACACATTAGACTACTTAAGATAAGAGCCCATCTGTTGGAGATAGTGTATTTGCATGGATAGAGGATCGGCTAACTAATGGAAGACTGAAAGTTGGGATAAGGGGACATTTTCCCGATGGCAATCTGTAATTAGTAGAGTGTCACAGGAATCAGTGCAGGGGCCACATTTACAATGTATATATTAAAAACTTAGACAAGGGAAGTGAATGTGCAATGGCAAAGTTTGCAGACAACACAAAACTAGGTGGAAACGCAGTTGGTGAGGATTACAAGATTCTGTGGAGAGATGTAGACAAGTTACGCAAATGAGTGAAAACTTGGCAAATGGAATATAATGTGTGAAAGTGTGGGGTTATGCACTATGACAGGAGTTGTTATTATTTAAACAGAAATACTGCAGGAAGTTGCAGCAGGAGAGTTTTAGAAATCATCATGCATATATCTCTGAAAGCTAGCATTCCAGTTCAGCAGGTACTAGGGAAGGCAAATGGAATGTTGGTCTTTGTTTCAAAAGGATGGAGTATAAATTTGGGAAGTTTTGCTAAAACTATGCAAGGCAATAGTTAGATCACACCTGGCATTCAGTGAATAGTTTTGGGTCCCTTAACCAAGGAAAGATGTACTGGCATTGAAGGCAGTTCAGAAAAGGTTCACTACATTGATCACAGGTACAGAGGACTGTCCATCATCTGTGGAGAGGTTGAGCTTGTACCTACTGAAGTTTAGAATAAGAGAGGTAATCTTATTGAAATATACAAGATTTTCAAAGAACTTGAGAAGATAGATAGAGCTGGATGAACACAGCAGGCCACGCAGCGTCACAGGAGCAGAAAGGCTGACGTTTCGGGCCTAGACCCTTCATCAGAAATGGGGGAGGGGAAGGGGGTTCTGAAATAAATAGGGAGAGAGGGGGAGGCGGATAGAAGATAGGTGGAGAGGAAACAGACAGGTCAAAGAGGCGGGGATGGAGCCAGTAAAGGTGAGTGTAGGTGGGGAGGTAGGGAGGAGATAGGTCAGTCCAGGGAGGACGGACAGGTCAAGGGGGCGGGATGAGGTTAGTAGGTAGGAAATGGGGGTGCGGCTTGAGGTGGGAGGAAGAACAGGTTAGGGAGGCGGGGACGAGCTGGGCTGGTTTTGGGATGCGGGAGGGGGAGGGGAGATTTTGAAGCTCCACACGCCCCTCCAGCCCCACCACACCCGGCACTTTTCCCTGCAACCGCAGGAAGTGCTACACCTGTCCCCACACCTCCATCCCAGGCCCCAAGAAGACTTTCCACATCAAGCAGATGTTCACCTGCACATCTGCTAATGTGGTATACTGCATCTGCTGTACCCGTTGTGGCCTCCTCTACATCGGGGAAACCAAGCAGAGGCTTGGGGACCGGCTTGCAGAACACCTACGCTCGGTTCGCAATAAACAACTGCACCTCCCAGTCACGAACCATTTCAACTCCCCCTCCCATTCCTCAGACGACATGTCCATCCTGGGCCTCCTGCAGTGCCACAACGATGCCACCCGAAGGTTGCAGGAACAGCAACTCATATTCCGCTTGGGAACCCTGCAGCCCAATGGTATCAATGTGGATTTCACAAGCTTCAAAATCTCCCCTTCCCCTACTGCATCTCAAAACCAGCCCAGCTCGTCCCCGCCTCCCTAACCTGTTCTTCCTCCCACCTATACCCTCCTCCCACCTCAAGCCGCACCCCCATCTCCTACCTACTAACCTCATCCCGCCCTCCCTGGACTGACCTATCTCCTCCCTACCTTCCCACCTACACTCACCTTTACTGGCTCCATCCCCGCCTCTTTGACCCGTCTGTTTCCTCTCCACCTATCTTCTCCTCTATCCGCCTCCCCCTCTCTCCCTATTTATTTCAGAACCCCCTTCCCCTCCCCCATTTCTGATGAAGGGTCTAGGCCCGAAACGTCAGCCTTCCTGCTCCTGTGACACTGCTTGGCCTGCTGTGTTCATCCAGCTCTATACCTTGTTATCTCAGATTTTCCAGCATCTGCAGTTCCTACTACCTTGAAGATAGATAGACGTTGCTACCCATTGAATGTGTGTCTAGGTCCAGAAGGTAGAATCTCTCAAGCAATTTTGCACAGTTAGGACAGAGATAAGGAGGAATTTCTTAGAAGGGTAGTGAATCTATGGCATTCTTTACCTCAGAGGGCATTAGAGGCTGGGTCGACAAGTATATTCAGACAGATTTTTAATCAGTAAGGGAATCAAGGGTAATGGGGAAAAAAAAAAATCAGGATTATCAAATCAGCCTTAATCTCAATGAGTGGTGGAGCAAACCCAGTAGGCCAAATGGTCTACTTCAAGTTCCTATTTCTTAGGGTTGCTGCACTGAAAATGCTCCCTGGTTCTGGACTCACCCACTAGAAGAAACATCCTTCCCACATCCACCTTATTAAGACAATTCATGGACCTTGTACATTTCAATCAAGTGATACCTCACTCTTCTAAATTCCAGTGGAAACAAGCCCAGCCTTTTCAACCTATTCTTGAAAGACAACCTATTTATTCCAGCTGTCAATCTTGAAAATCTCCACTGAACCACCTTCAATGCATTTACATCCTTCCTTAGATAAGGATTCCAAAATTACACTGTATTAAAGATATCATCAATTCCTGGTATAATTGAAGTATAAAATTCTTAGTCTTACATTCCTGTAATCAAAGATGGTGTTTCATTGACCTTCTTGATTACAGCCACATATTAACTTTTAGTAACTTGTGCACTAGAACAACTAAATTCCTCTGTACCTCCAAATTTTGCAGCAGTCTCCATTCAGGTAATACTTTTTTTTTAATGCTCCCAGCCAAAGTGAACAATTTCTAATTTTCCCATATTGTACACCATCTGCCAGATTTTTGCCTATTCACTCAATTTATCTGTATCTGTCTGTACCTTCCTCATGTCTCCTTCACAACAATTTCCCTACTTGACTTGGTTTTGTAAACTAATGACATAAATGTTCAGCAGTAATAAAAAAAAGTGCTGAACCTGCTTAGCAGATCAGGCAGTATCTGTGGAGAGAAAAATAGAATTAATGTTTAAGGTCAATGGCCTTGCAACAGAACATCCATTCGTACATCTGACTTGCCAAGTATATGGAGTTATTTTTGTTCAGAATTCAGGTTTCAAGCATCTGCAGCATTTTGTTTTAATACAGTATTTGGCAGACTGAGATCACCTGGCATACATTGTACATTGTCCACAGTTCAGGCCAATCTATAAAGTAAGAATCCCAAGGACTAAATTCAATCAGGTGCACGTGAAGATCATCTGCCTGGTCCAGGTTTATGAAGCCAGACAATTCAGTTCACTCCTGATATGTATTCACACATCAATTTTCAACAAATCCTCTCTCAGATCTTTATTCTTAAATCAAGGTCGCTGGCAAGGTCAGCAGTTAATGCCAGTATCAGCCTTCAAGGTGGTGGTGGTAAGCCACCTTCATCTCCCTATGGTCTCTCAATAACTGAAAACTCTAGTATATGACACATCATCTCAGCTTTATCCAATGCCTCTGCCCCTACTATTCCTGGAGATTCAAGATACTTTTTCAATCTTCAACTTTATCACTGCTTTAAAGATCTTAAATAGATTCTGGCACTTCTCAGCTCCAAAACAATCAAGTTCAACTCCTATTGACTCATTTGTCATAGTAATGGATCATGATGCCAGATATCTTGAACTTTTAATTCTAAAAGAGGTCATTCGGTGAAAACATGACGATGGATGCAAATTTAGTGGCAGTCTGGCAAAGCCCTTTTACGACCACATGCAATGTCACACTCGTACTGCGTCAGGGAACTTCAAAGAGAGATGACGAGGGACTGACTACCCTCGATACCTTCTGCAAATTATGTCCCAAACTAAAGACTGCAACCTTGATTTGTGCATGTTAGTTGTTGAGGTGAAGCGAAGCATGGATTAGTGTTTTATTAAGGTCCCAGTTTGAAGACAGCCCTTTGTGATGTTATAAATCTCTCAGTTTATATCATTTATAGCAAAGCTGTGTTCTTCAATTTTTGAATTGAGGCACATGGCTGTTTGCATCTGAAGTTTGGTGCTAACCTTCAAATATTTCTGTAGCCATCATAATTCCTTTGAACAGTTTTTGCGATCTAGCTTTACAGTGAATGGGTTCATATGTACAACTAATGGATTTTTGTTTACTTTAGATTGCTTTGTGACCCAGTCAAGTAATTAATGGGACCTCAAGAATTGTTAGAAACTGCTGGAGCATGATTTCTGTTACAACTTGTGGGAAACATTAATAACTATGACAGGGAGACTTTTTTGCTTTCAGTTTTATTGAGTTTTAGTGCAGTCCTGTGTAGATCAGTGCTCCTGAGAAGGAAAGGATACATAGTGAACTAGGTTACCTTATAGTTGATAGGCTAATGTTGATTTTAATTAATTTTGATCCATCAAGCCAGGTTTCTGTCTGGAATCTGACTTGTCCAGCAATAGCATCTACCATGATCATAGCACACTGCACACATGGCACACCCTGCAATACGGGTAAAAAGAAAATCTCTGTCTAGTGCTAGAAACCAGACCAGCCAGATAAAGTCACCACTGCAAAGGATAGTAGGAACATTTTTCCGAAGAAGGGTCTAGGCCCGAAACATCAGCCTTCCTGCTCCTCTGATGCTGCTTGGCCTGCTGTGTTCATCCAGCTCTACACCTTGTTACCACTGCAAAGGAAACAGGCCAAACTGTAGACCCAAAAATGCTGCAATCTACTGCTTCACAACCAATATCAGCATTACCATTTTTAAAAATTCATTCTTCCTTGGGACATGAGTTCCAATCCCTACGTGTCATTAAGAAGGTGGTGGTGAGCTGCCTTCTTAAACCACTGCAGTCCATTTAGTTTAGGTATCCAACAAGGCGTTCCTGGAATTTGACCCAACATCACTGAAGGATATATTTCCAAGTCAGGATGGTGAATGGCTCGGAATGGAACTTGCAGTTGGTTAGATTCTCTTGTTGAAGATGGTCATTATCTAGTACTTTTGTTGCACAAATGTTACCTGCAACAAGTAAAAATACCACTTCTAAGCCTATGATGGGGGAAGGGGCATTGATGAAGCAGCTGAAGATCGCTGGGCGAAGGACACTGTGAGGAACTCCTACAGTGATCTCCTGAGTTGGGATGACTGTCCTTCAACAACCACAACCATCATCTTGTTTGTTCAGTTTGACTCCAACCAATGGATTATTTTGTTCATTCCCATTATCTCCATTGTCGCTCGAGCTCCACGATGGCAAACTTGACATCAAGGTGTCATTTGACAAAGACTCTCACCTCACCTCTGGAATTCAGCTCTTTTGTCACGTTTGAACCAAAGCTACAATGAGATCTGGAGCCAAGTGGCCTTCGGAACTTAAATTGAGCATTGCTGAGCAGTTTATAACTGACCAAGCTGCTTGATTGCACAGTTAATGCCACTTTCCGTCACTTTACTGATGTTTGAGAGTAGATGGATTGAATGAAAATTGCTTGGGTTGAGATTTTTTTGGATAGGACATACTTGGGCCAGTTTTGAAGCTATATTGGAACAGCTTGGCTGGTTTTGCAGGACACACCTTCAGAACTATTGCCATAAAGTTGTCAGGGCTTTAGCTTTTACAATATACACTGCCTGTACCCATTTGATAACATGGGATACTGTAGAATTGGCTGCAGTGACTCTGGGGACCTCTGGAGGAGGCAGTGATGGATGTTCCAAAAACAAAGTTGCTGGAAAAGCTCAGCATGTCTGGCAGCATCTGTGGAGGAGAAAAGAGTT
>NC_063337.1:2372372-2427071 GCF_021869965.1 Rhincodon typus | reverse complement strand
AACTCTTTTCTCCTCCACAGATGCTGCCAGACATGCTGAGCTTTTCCTGCAACTTTGTTTTTGTTCCTGATTTATAGCATCCGCAGTCCTTTTGGTTTTTATTTAGTGATGGATGTTCCACTTGAAACCGCTTCAGCCTTATCTTTTGCACTGATATGTTGGGCTCCCCCATTACCGAGGATAGGGATGGGAATGTTCATGGAGCCTCCTCCTCCGCTGAGTTAAATAAACGTCCATCACCATTCACAACTGAATTTGGCCGGACTATAGAACTTAGTTCTGATCCATTGGTTGTGAAATTACTTAGTCCTGTCTATTCCACTTGCTACTTACGCTGTTTGATAGACAGTAGTCCTGTGCTGTAGCTTCATCAAGTTGGCATCTCATTTAGGTATGCCTGGTACTGCACCTGGCATGCCTTCCTGCACTCTTCATCCAATTTAATTCGCTGCAGCAAATTCCACTATACATTTTGATATAACCGTGAGACTTACTCATACATTTCCCATCGTTACCTTCATTCTTATCTCACATTTTCAATGTGTACTTGTGTCATATTTTTAATATCTTTTCTTATGTTTAGTAACTTACAAACATATTCCTTAAGTCAAAGCCTGACTAACTTAGCTCCTTTCAAACATTTGGACTGGGAAAAGGAATCCATATAGGAAGGCACCCTTTCTAAATTAACCTTGTTGTAACCAACTGAGAGAGGTTGAATTGAGGAGAGGGAATTCATCCCTTCTCAGCTGGAAGCATAACCATTTGGGGATACCCCGTCTGGAATCAATTAGTTGGGGCCCATCACTCAGGACTGTAACAATCTGTAACTTGTACACAATGCCAACTATTAAATTGACCCTATTACTGGGAGTAAAAGCCTACCCTCCCAGTAAAAGAAGGTGGCAGAGTTGTAAGAAAATTGACCATCCTTACCCAGTCTGGGTCATTTGTAACTCCAGACCCATGGCAATGTGGTAAGCAAAAATGGGTAAAACAAGCCCCTTAGTTCAATAATAATTAGGGATGGGCAGTAAATACTGACCTTGCCACTATTCCCACATCCCATGATGAGGGAACAAAATGTAACATCTCCAAGTTTGCAGATGATACCAGAGCTGGGTAGGAGGGTGAACTGTGATGCACAGAGATCTGGGTGTTCAGGTCCATTGTACCCTGAAGGTGGCAACGCAGGTCGATAGAGTGGTCAAGAAGGCATACGGCATGCTTTCATTCATCGGACGGGGCATTGAGTACAAGAGTTGGCAGGTCATGTTACAGTTGTATAGGACTTTGGTTCGACCACATTTGGAATACTGCGTACAGTTCTGGTCGTCACATTACCAAAAGGATGTGGATGCTTTGGAGAGGGTGCAGAGGAGGTTCACCAGGATGTTGCCTGCTATGGAGGGCACTAGCTATGAAGAGAGGTTGAGTAGATTAGGATTATTTACATTAGAAAGACGGAGGTTGAGGGGGGACCTGATTAAGGTCTACAAAATCATGAGAGGTATAGACAGGGTGGATAGCAAGAAGCTTTTTCCCCCAGAGTGGGGGACTCAATTACTAGGGGTCACGATTTCAAGGTAAGAGGGGAAAAGTTTAAGGGAGA
The DNA here is from genome assembly GCF_021869965.1 of Rhincodon typus. Lineage (NCBI taxonomy): Eukaryota > Metazoa > Chordata > Chondrichthyes > Orectolobiformes > Rhincodontidae > Rhincodon > Rhincodon typus. The sequence goes on along the minus strand of NC_063337.1, from coordinate 2,425,459 downwards.
TATGCGTGGAAAGTGGGTGCCTGGAATGCGTTGCCAGCAGAGGTGGTAGAGGCGGGCACGATAGCGTCATTTAAGATGTATCTAGACAGAAACATGAATGGGCAGGGAGCAGAGGGATACAGATCCTTGGAAAATAGGCGACAGGTTTAGATAGAGGATCTGGATCGGAGCAGGCTTGGAGGGCCGAAGGGTCTGTTCTTGTGCTGTAATTTTCTTTGTTCTTTGAGGATGCAGAGATCCTTCAGCATGATCTGGACAGGTTAGGTGAGTTAGCAAATCAATGGCAGATGCAGTATAATTTGGATAAATGTGAGGTTATTCACTTCAGAAGCAAAAACAAGAAAGCAGATTACTAGCTGAATAGCTAAGAATTGCGAAAGGAAGAGTGTGCTGCAGGACCTGGGCGTCCTTGTGCACCAGTTGCTCAAGGTAAGCGTGCAGATGCAGCAAGCGATAAAGAAGGCAAATGGTACGTTGGCCTTCATTGCAAGAGGTTTTGAGTACAGGAGCAGTTGTTGCAGTTATACAGGGCCTTGGTGAGACCACACCTGGAATATTGTGCGCAGTTTTGGTCTCCTTTTCTGAGGTGGGATGCTGTTGCCCCTGAGGGAGTGTAGCAAAGGTTTACCAGGCTGATTCAGGGGATGGCAGGACTGACGTATGAGGAGGCATTGACTAAGTTGGGATTGTTTTCACTGGAGTTCAGACAATGAGGGGGGCATCTCAATAGAGACTTATAAAATTCTAACAGGACTGGACATGATAAATGCAGGGAGGATGTTCCCAATGGTGGGTGTGTCCAGAACCAGGGGTCACAGTGTGAGGTTTCAGGGTAGACGATTTAGGACGGAGATAAGGAGACATTCCTTCACCCAAAGAGTGGTGAGCCTATGGAATTCATTACCACAGAAAGTATTCAAGGGGCAATTAGATATAGCACTTGGGGCAAATAGGATCAAAAGTTATGGGGAGAAAGCAGGATCAGGCTATTGACTTAGATGATCAGCCATGATCGTGAAGAATGGCAGAGCAGGCTCGAAGTGCCTAATGGCCTCCTCCTGCTCCTATCTTCTGTTTCTATAAAGAAACTTCAGGGGAAATAGTAGCCTAGTGGTCATGTCAATGGACCAGGACCTCAAATGCCCTAGATGATTTGTTTAGGGGAAATTGGTTCAAATTCCACCACAGTAGTTACTACAAATGTAAATTCATGTCAAAACAATCTTTTTGACATGCTCAAACTAACACAGTCTGAAATTAAGGAGAACCAATAGTCTAATAGCATTATCAATAATCTATTAAGAGCTGGATAACGTTCTGGTGACCTGCCAAGGTAGATGGTGGAATCTGGAATTAACCAGTCAAAAGTCAGTCAGAAAAAAGCCCCATCTGGTTCAGTATTGTTTTTCAGAGAAGGAAATCTGCCATCCTTACCTGGTCTGGTCTACATGTAGTCAACTCTTAACTAACCTGCGGCCAATAAACTCTGGCCTGGCATGCGACGCCCACATTCCTTGAAGAATATAACTGAAAGCTAGTTATTGGATTTATTTTACAACACGGAGAGGCCCTGCGGCTATTCGTATCCGCACCGCTCATCAAACATCCCTTTTCCAGAATTTAGCCCCTAGTCTCAGTGATAAAGTCATCATTGTCGGTTGTTAAAACCCATCTGGTTCACACCTGTCCTTTAGGGAATGACATCTGCCGTCTTGCCCTACGTATCTTTACGAAAAGGCCTTCTATTATCCATCCAGTGGGACTAGGACAGGCTCAGGCCCGAAGGGCAGAACGGCCTACCCCGACCCTCAATCGTTCGTTTTACCTCAGACGTACACTCCGAATAGCTCTTACCCCTAGCAGCCTGCCGCGTCGAGCCCGGACTAGGCCGCAGGATCCTCGGCATTGATTTTCTCAGGCCTCCCGGGCCCCGACCCTTTCAAACCAGGGCCCCGCCTCCCCGGACTGCGCCGCCATTGGTTCCCGGTGTTGGGTAAAGGGCACGTGATCCTCTCCATCCGGGTACCGCGGATCACCTTCCCGCCTCTCCCCAAGTCCGGGTAACTGGCGTCGTCTCCGACATCCGGGAACCCGGGACGGGGGAAATGAGCGTGATGACGTTGTCGCAACAAAAACGGCGGGGAGCTAGTCGTGCGTCCTCCACTAGCAGCAGCCGCAATGGCTGACTAGAGCGATAAGCGGCGGCCAGATCGATAGAAATGGAGGTGGTGGATAGCGACACGAATCAATGGCTGGTGGACGAACAGGAGGAAGCCACCAGGCCCTCGACGTCGCGCAACATCGCCGGGTGAGCGTCTATCTTGGCACCCTGGGATTTGTAGTCCCATCCATCAGCCGTTTCTTTCCTTCGTCATTCCTGTGGCGCACGGACCACGGGTAGTTCAACCGCCGCGGGAAAGGAACGGTATTTGAAAAGGTTCTCGGGTTTACAAGCTGCCCACCTTTCTCCTCTGGAGACAGCAGGTTGGCCGCAACCGCTCCAAGTCACGCCGGGAAATATAGTCCTTCGCCAGGTACCTCCGCTGGTGGTTGCTGGCGCGGAAACTACAACTTCCAGTGGGCCCCGCGCAGCCACCGCTCATGTTGCCCCTAACAACCCCATGATGCCAAAAGAGGAAGGTTGTGCTGGAGCACCGCAGTAAATGAGAGAGCGCAGTAGACACTGGTCCATCCAATATCACACACAGCACCTCACCTTTTTATTAGGCTTTTTACAGCCTTCCAGACTAAACCTTGAGTTAATCAATTTCACAGCTTACACTCTGTTCACTCCATTTGGTTTTCTTTGGGTGTTATGTTTCACGAAATTCTGACACATAGTCGTAGAATCCCTACAGTGCAGATAGAGGCCATTTGGCCCATCACATCTGTGCTGACCCTCTGGACAGCATTCCACTGGGGGCCCCCCTATCCCCATAACCACACATTTCCCATGGCAAATCCACCTTACCTGCACATCCCCAAACACCATCGGGCAATTTAGCATAACCAATCCACCTAACTTGCACGTGCGGACTGTGGGAGGAAACATAGGGAGAATGTCAGTGTGGTGTTTGTACAATCATCCAAGGCTGGAATCAGAACTTCAGTGTTGCCGAAAAAGAAAATACACATTGTCAAAGCTTTTCATCTTGTAATCATCAGGACATTGGCAAGGGACAAGATTTTTACTGGACTTGTACAGTATAATAATAATTGGCAGTAGTATACAGTTTTTACAGCACAGAAAAGAGGGTGGGTATCTGAAACTCACTGCTTAAAGGGGTGGTAGACGTAAGGACCCTCAAGACATTTAAGAACTATATAGATGAACATTTGAAAAGCATTAGAAAAGAAGGCTGTGGGCCAATTGCTGGAGGATGGGACTAAAATAGAAAGATGCTTGATGACCGGCACAGACACACTGTGCCGAAGGGCCTTTTTTAGGTTCAGTAGAGATTTTACGCCTCAATGAGGCCTTTGGCCATCGTGACTATGTCATTGAAGATCCATCTATTCTAATGCCTGACCTCTCATTCCTGTCTACATCCCTCTTCATAACTCATACCCACATGTTTTTTATGTAATCTGAAATCTTGGGTATATAACATTCACTTTCCTCATCTAAGTCATTCAAATATATTGTCAGTAGTTGTGACACCAGCGCTGATCCCTGTGGCATACCACTGGTTATAGATTGCCATCCTGAAAATGCTCTCTTTATCCCAACTCTCTCTTCTATTAATTAGATAATCCTCTGTCAATGCTAAATACAATTTCCAACACCATGGGCTCTTAGTAAGTAGCCGAACATATGGTACCTATCAAATGACTTCTGAACATCTAAATCTATTATATCTATTGCTTCCCCTTTATTTATCCTGCTTGTTACCTGTTCAAAGAATTCTAATACATTTGTCAGCCATGGCTTCACCCTCATGAAACCATGTTGACTCTGTTTTATCATTATGTATTTCTGAATGTTCTACCATTACATCCTTTTACAATAGACTAATATTTTCAATTGACAGATGATTGTATTCTTTTTGTAAATAAAGGTGCTATATTTCCAGTCCTCTGGGACTTTTCCAGGTTCAAAGCATTCTTGGAAGATTACAACTGGTGCACCACTGTCTCTGTAGCTACGTTTAATATCCTTGTGTAATAACTCAGGAAGCCCAACTGGAGAGGAACATCATTTATTGTTGAATACCAAATAGAGTCACTACTCCTGGCGTGCATAGACTCGTCCCAGCCTGGGACAGATAGTTCTAATATTGGATATTTTCTAATCAACCTATTCAGAAATGTTATGCCACACAACTGGAGAAAGTGAGATTTGAATCCAGGCCTCCTGGTTCAGAGTCAGCAACACCACCACTGTGGCACAAGAGTCCCACCGGTTCTGCTTTTTTTTTTAATACATCTGGAACTGTTATCACACACAACCGAATGACTTTCCTACCATCAAATCATTATGACTTTTTTTTTGCCTTTAACAGTGAACATTGGGTCTGCTTTACTTTTTTATATCCAGAAGTGCTTTTAAACAGAACCAAATAGTTTCCCCACCGTGAAATCGCCTTGACTTTCTTTATTTTTAATGATTAACTGCCACGAGTAAATCACCTGTGTAACCAATTAGACCTTTACATGCAAAGCCCATTACAGGTGAAACACGGTCTGCTTTTTATTAAATCAACCTGTTCAGAAATGTTACGATACACTTCTGGAGCAGATGAGACATGAACCCAGCCTTTCTGGCTCAGAGGTAGAGACGCTTCCGCTGCACTAAAAGACCCCCTGCACCTGCCTTTTTTTTTGGCCGCCTTGTATTATTTTCTTTTTTATATTGGTGGATATTATCACACATAACCAAAATGGCTTACCCATCACCAAATCACGGTGACTTTCTTTTTCTTTTTAACTATTAACTGTCACCAGTAAATCACAGGTATAAGCTATTAGAAATAAGCATGCAAAGCACATTATGATTAGGTTCATACTCGGGTGTCCTTGGAGAAGGAGCATGCAATGTCCACCTATGTTTTAGATAGGGGTAGGCACCTCAGCGGGGAAACAGTGCCTTATTTCCCCGTCCATTTTGACTTCAGTCCCTTCCTGCTTTGCCTAAACACCCACCTTTTGATGGTTCGCATTGCCCATAATTGGCTTTGCTTGTAAACACTCAATTTGTTACACTGGTGTTTTTACTGGTGGTGGTAAGTAGATTAAAAAAAACAAGCAAAGCTCATTACAGGAATTGGGTGTACTTTTTAACCTCCTTTTTCCTAATCAACCTGCTCAGAGATGTTATTATTAAATACCTTTGGAGTAGGTGGGACTTGAACCTAGGCCTTTTAGGTCAGGGGTAGGAACACTACCACTGCACCACAACAGCACCTGAGTCTACTTTGTCTTATCATCTCATACATCTGCCCTCTCATTAGAGAGAGACGACAGGTGTTAGTTTAACTTGAAGGTCATCACACTTCAGACAAGGGGAGAGATTGAGAAGGAGAGTCCTTCATGGTAACGTCACTATTGGTATTGCTCTGCATCACGAACCAGCCATCCAGCCAACTGAGCTAAACCAACCCCTACTGGGTCTATGCTGTAAAGGACTCAGGTGATGAGTGCCAACTGGGCAGGCCCTTGCCAGTTACCAAGGGAACTTGTACTCAATGAGCTCCACAGGGAAATTAATTACTGGATCTCCTTGGGCCTCACATCCCCCTCTGAGTCTGAGAGTTCCCTCTCACTCCTGAGGTGAGGGGACCTCCTACATCTTTTCACACGTGACCCCATTCCTGTTGCTTTACTCGTCTTTTTGAGGGTGTATAAGAGGTGGGTGAACATCTCTTCCATAAACACTGAAGTGTCACTGAGGAAGGGGCTCATCAGTTGAAAAAAATCACCTCTGTGGAGGGTATCCATCACTCATGGTGAACCTATTCTTTTGGAGATCCTCTTTCCAGTTTTGACCATGTGCGATATGAGTTTGATTTTTTTTTAAGGATAACTGGAGACCCATCATCAAAGCTCCTTACCATATCTTCCCCCCATCTCCTCCCAAGTAATTTGAGATCTAGGAAAAACTTTGACTCTGTGTTTCTTGAAACCAGAGCTTTTTATGGTTTTCGCCTTCTCTTCGATGAAGTATAATCAAGTCTTGTTGACTCTGTACCTGAGGTACGTTTGCTCTTTTACCTAGAGCACACATTTTTCCCTTGTTAGTCAGATACCAGCCTCAGAAAAACACAGTAAGACCTCTTCCAAACTCTCCACATGTTCCTTTGCAGTAGCCCCTGAGATGAAAACATCATCCAAGTGCCACTCTCGGCACCCCTTGGAGGATGTTCTCCATTACCCTTTGAAAGATGGTGGAAGCCAAAGATACCCCAAAGAGCAAGCGAGTGTACTCATACAGTCCTTTGTGAGTATTTACAGTAACATGCTCCCTAGGTGACCCCTCAAGGTCCAGTTGGAGGTAAGCATAGCTCACATTCAGTTTAGAAAATATGTGATCCCCACATAAACAGATCGAATTGTGAGGTTTTACCACTGGGACTACTGGCGCAGCCCATTCAGCAAATTGGACTGGGTGAATTATATCACGTTCCTCTCGTCAGTCTAATTCAACTTTTACTTTCGTATGTAGAGCAAAGGGGACTGGTTATGCCTTGAAGTATTCAGGTAGGCCCTCTGGGTCTACATAGATCTTGGCTCTGGTGCCTTTTAATTTTCACAAGGCCCTCTTCAAACACTTCGGGATACTTCCTAATGACTTTGTATAGATCATTGGTACTCATTTTAAAAATCTGTTGCCAATCCAGGCAGATTTTCTGTCGCAAGTCCCTTCCCAAAAGATTGGGACTTGTCCCTTGCACTACCATTAAAGGGAGTCAGACTATCTGCTGCCCTGCCATAGCTGAGGTTATAATGGTTCCAATATTCAATTACAATTGAATTCAATTACATTCAAGGTGGCGTCAGAGTAGGGTTCCTGAGCTGGAGCTCGTCTGCTCCAACTGTTTTTCTTATTCTTTCTCTTTTCTTGTTTTTTATCTCTCTATACCTTTGCTTACCTTTTGTCCAGAGCTCAGGCATCATTGGCGGCGTGAGAGCATGGATCTCAAGTGAGCCAGGTATGGGCCTCGAGTGAGCTCTTGCTTTTCTGCGGCAAGCACAGGACCTGGCATTGGAATTGGCGACTGCTACATCAGCAGAGGTGAAGTCAGCGAGGTAGACCCAGTGGCAAAAGATAGTGCCTGAGAATCAGCGACTTCGTCTTTGTTTGGGTCCAGGTCTGGTGGCGGCAAAGCAGTAGTGGAAGGGCATCATAGAGACATCGAGGTGAACCTAGCAGCAAGATATGTGACTCTGTTGGATGGTCTGGCGCAGGTGGTGGTGGAGGAGTGGCGAAAGCTGGTGCCTGAGGATCGGTGACTTTGATATTGGTTGTGTCCTGTGAAGACAGCGGTGAAGCAATGGAGGAGGGATGGCGGCATAGGTGCCGTTAATGGTGATAAGCCGGCTCAGGACTAATGGACTCTCTCTAAGCCATATCTTTTCTTTCCTTATTCTTAAATTATTCAAATGGCACCGAATCACAGGGACAAATGAAAGCCTTTCACTGTATTTTATTGTATTCTTACTGTAAAATACATGTGACAATAAAATCATACATAATATGTAAGGGCTCCCTGGTGCATTTGGCCAGTCTAAGCGCAGAGACTCACAAGCTGAAAGGCAAGATGCCCCACTGGAGTTTCCTAAAGGTTTGTTTGCAAACAATAAATGCAGGCATACCTGTGGCTACTTTAATGTCAAGGGGATGGCAATTTAGCTGGAGTTTTATCTTAGTTGGAGCCACTTTGGGAGCAGTGATTATAATTTAACGTATCAATTCCTAATCGTCATACTGATTTATTTGCAAAGCTCTATCTTGAGGTGAAATGGTGTGCATTTTGCCTGTTTTGGTAGCCTTGTCTCAGGCAGACCCTATGACTACAAGTGCGGCATAGACGTTCTTACTCTTTACTGTATCATGGAGAAACTTCTGTCTGGTTCTGGAAGCTTGTGGCCTCTGACTCCAATCGCCCTCCTTGACAACTAGTGGGAGCCGTGAGGGTTCTCTGGTGGGGACTTGGCTTGCACAATGGAGATAGCCCAAAGCTGCAGATTGTACTGTCTGTGGACCCATGAAGCTCCTGAACGCATTGTACCACATTTTCACAGGAAAGGGCCAGTTCTATGGCTTTCTTGATGTTCATAAGATCATAAGATATAGAAACAGAATTAGGCCATTGAGCCCATTGAGTCTGCTCCACCATGGCTAATGTGTTTCCCAATCCCATTCTCCTGCAGTCTCCCTGTAACCATTGGAATGGTTGTTGGAAGTTCCAGGATTTAGATGCTTTAAAAGAAATAGGGAGAGTGGAAAAAGAGGCGGGGGAGTGGCATTGCTAGTCAGGGCTAGTATAGCAGCTACTGAAAGGCAGTTCAAGAACGATACGTCTACAGAGTCAGTTTGGGTTGAGGTCCAGAACAAGAAAGGAGCAGTCACTTTGTTGGGGGGTTTTTACAGACCCCCTAACAGTTGCAGAGAAGTAGAGGAACGGATTGGGAGGCAGATACTGGAAAGGTGCAGGAGTCACAGGGTTGTAGTCATGGGTGACTTCAACTTTCCAAATATTGAATGGAAACATTTTAGTTGTCTAGTTTAGATGGAGCGGACTTTGTCCAGTGTGTTCAGGAAGGATTCCTGACACAGCATGTAGATAGACCAACACGAGGAGAGGCCACTATGGATTTGGTGTTTGGCAATGAACCGGGCCAAGTGTTAGACCTGTTGGTAGGAGAGCATTTTGGCGGTAGCGATCATAACTCTGTTACTTTTACAATAGTCATGGAAAAGGATAGGTACCTACAGCAGGGTAAGGTTTATAACTAGTGGAAGAGTAATTACAATTCTGTTAGGCAAGAACTGGGTAACATAAATTGGGAACAGATGCTGTCAGGGAAGAGCACTATTGAAATGTGGAGATTGTTTAAGGAATGCATACTGCGTGTGCTCGATATGTTTGTCCCTAGAAGGCAGGGAAGATGCGGTCGAGTGAGAGAGCCTTGGTTCTCAAGAGAGGTCAAACGACTGGTTAAGAGGAAGAAGGATGCTTATGTAAGGTTTAGGAAACAAGGAACAGAAAAGGCTCTAGAGGGATACAAGTTATCCAGGAAGGAGCTGAAGAAAGAGCTTAGAAGAGCTATAAGGGAGCATGAGAAAACCTTGGCGGAGAGGATCAAGGAAAACTCCAAGGCTTTTTACACGTACGTGAGGAATAAGAGAATGACCAGAGAAAGGGTAGGGCCGATCAAGGATTATAAAGGGAATTTGTGCACAGAGCCTAAAGAGATAGGAGAGGTCCTTAATGAATACTTTTCTTCGGTATTCACAACTGAGAGGGACCTAGTTGTAGAGGAGAACAGGCAGGTAGACTAGAGAAGGTCGATGTTAGTAAGGAAGATGTGCTAGGAATTTTGAGGAAGTTGAAGATAGATAAGTCCCCCGGGCCTGATGGGATTTATCCAAGGATTTTATGGGAAGCGAGGGAAGAGATTGCAGGGCCTTTGGCGATGATCTTTTTGGCCTCACTGTCCACGGGTATAGTGCCAGAAGATTGGAGATTGGCAAACATCATTCCCTCGTTCAAAAAAGGGAATAGGGATAACCCCGGAAATTACAGGCCAGTTAGTCTTACGTCAGTGGTGGGCAAATTATTGGAAAGGGCTCTGAGAGATAGGATTTATGATCACTTGGAAAGGCACAGTTTGATTCGTGATAGTCAGCATGGATTTGTGAGGGGTAGATCATGCCTCACAAACCTTATTGAATTCTTTGAAGAGGTGACCAAACACGTGGATGAAGGTAGAGCAGTGGATGTGGTATACATGGATTTAAGTAAGGCGTTTGATAAGGTTCCCCATGGTAGGCTCATGCAGAAGGTAAGGAGGCATGGGATAGGGGGAAATGTGGCAGATTGGATTCAGAATTGGCTGACCCTTAGAAGACAAAGAGTGGTAGTGGACGGAAAATATTCAACCTGGTGCTCAGTTATGAGTGGTGTACCACAAGGATCTGTCCTGGGTCCTCTTCTATTTATGATTTTTGTAAATGATTTGGATGAAGAAGTGGAAGGGTGGATTAGCAAGTTCGCGAACGATACCAAGGTGGGTCACATTGTGGACAGTGCGGAGGGCTGTTCTAGATTACAAAGGGACATTGATAGGATGCAGAGCTGGGCTGAGAAGTGGCAGATGGAGTTTAACCCTGAAAAGTATGAGGTGATTCGTTTTGGAAGGACAAACTTGAAAGCAGAATACAGGGTTAATGGAAAGATTCTTGGCAGTGTGGAAGAGAAGAGGGATCTTGGGGTTCATGTTCACAGTTCCCTGAAAGCTGCCACCCAGGTGGATAGAGTTGTTAAGAAGGCGTATGGTATGTTAGCTTTCATTAATAGAGGGTTTGAGTTCAAGAGCCGTGAAGTTATGCTCCAGCTATACAAAAGCCTGGTTCGGCCACATCTGGAGTATTGTGTCCAGTTCTGGTTGCCTCATTACAGGAAAGATGTGGAGGCATTGGAAAAGGTGCAGAGGAGATTTACCAGGATGTTGCCTGGAATGGAGGGAAGGTCTTACGAGAAGAGGTTGAGAGAGCTAGGGCTTTTCTCTTGAGAACGACGAAGGATGAGAGGTGACTTAATAGAGGTGTACAAAATGATCAGAGGTGTAGATAGAATGGACAGCCAGAGACTTTTTCCTAGGGTGGAGGTAGCTATTACGAGGGGGCATAGTTTTAAAGTGAGTGGAGGTAGATATAGGGCAGACGACAGAGGTAGGTTCTTTACTCAGAGAGTGGTAGGGGCGTGGAATGCATTGCCGGAGAGGGTAGTGGAGTCGGCCTCATTAGGGGCATTTAAGCCGCTATTAGATAGGCATATGGATGATAGTATAAGGTAGGGGTGGAGGTTAGATAGACCTTAGGATTAGAGTAAAAGTTCAACACAACATCGTGGGCCGAAGGGCCTGTACAGTGCTGTACTGTTCTATGTTCTATTGATCCCATTTACTTGACCTGGCCTCCGGGGTTTTTTTGCAGCAATGAGTTCCACAGGTTCACCAAACCCTGGCTGAAGAAATTCATTCTCATATCAATTCTAAAGGATCAGCCTTTCACTCTGAGGCTGTGCACTTGGGTCCTAGTCTCTCCTACTAGTGGAAACGTTTTCTCTATGTCCACTCAATCCAGGCCTCTCCGTATTCTCTAAGTTTCAATCAGATCACTCCTCAACCTTCTAAACTCCATGGAGTACAGACCCATAGTCGTAGACTCATAGATACATGCAGTGCATAAAAGGCTCTGCGGCCCATCGAGTCTGCACTGACATAACTACCAATAGCAGTGTGCTAATCCCAATTTCCTACACTTGTCCCATATCCTTGAATGTTATGATATTTGAAGTACTCATCGAAATATTTTTTTAAAGGTTGTAAGGTTACCAGCCTCCACAACATTCCCAGACAGTGCATTCCAGATTCCCACCACCGAGTGGAAAATGTTTTTTTTTCCCCAAATCCCCTCTGAATCTGCTGCGCCTGACCCCTAAAACTATGTTCCTTCATGACTGATCCTTCAACCAAGGAGAACAGCTGCTCTCTATTCACCCTGTTCATATCCCTCATAATCGTATGAACCTCAATCATGACCCCTTCAGACTTCTTTAGCTTAATTTTTCCATCCCAGGCAACATTCTGGTGAACCTCCTCTGTATCCCTTCTAGTGCTATCATATTCTTCTGGTCATGAGGTGACCAGTACTCTAGTTGTGGCCTAACCAGCACTCTGTATAATTCCAACATTAGCTCCTTGCTGTTATACTGTATGCCACAACTGATGAAAGCAAGTGTCACATACGCTTTTTTAAGTATCCCATTCACGTGCTCTGCTGATTTCAAGGATCTGCGAATAATTACCCCAAGCTCCCTCCGTTCTTCTAAGCTACCCAGTGTCCTGCAATTCATTAAATACTCCCTCGTCTTGTGTCTTCTTCCAAAGTGCATCACCTTGCACTTGTCAAGGTTAAATATAATCTGCAACTAGTCTGCCCATTTGACCAACTCATCTGTATCTTCCTGTAACCTACAAACGTATTTTTTGCTATTAAACACTCATCCAATCTTGGTTCATCTGCAAATTTGCTTAACTCCTGCCATATTTTCATCTATATCATTTATGTATAATAATAATGGTCTGAGTACAGATCCTTGTGATACACTGCTGGACCCAGCCTCCAGTCATTCAAACAGCTTTCTACCACTATCTTTTGTGTCCTATTTCAAAGCCAGTTTGTGATCTATCTTAGCAATTTTCCCTCAATTCCACGTGCTTAAACCATCTCAATAAGCCTCCCATGTAGGACCTTGTCAAAAGCTTTGCTGAAATCCATATAAACTACATCAATTGAACATTCATCATCGATACACTTGATCACATTTTCGAAAAATTCTAACAAATTTGTTAGGCATGACCTCCCTCTGACAAAGCCAAGCTGACTATCCCTAATTAATCCACGACTTTCCAAATGGGTAGTAATTTCCCCCTTCAGAATTTTCTTCAATAGTTTCCCTACCACATGTGAGACTCTCCAGTCTGTAATTTCCTGGTTCACCTCTATCACCCCTCCTAAATGGTGGAACCACATTAGCCGTCTTCCAGTCCTCTGGCACTTCCCCTATAACCAGAGAGGAATTAAAAATTTGTTTCAGATTCCCTGCAATTTCCTGCCTTGTGTCCCATAGTAGCCTGGGATGCAATTCATCGGGGCCAGGGGATTTGTCTGTTTTTAACCCGACCGAGCTCCAATACCTCCCTGTTGCCAATTTCAAACTGCAAGTTCCTCACAGTCCCTTTTACTGAATTTTGTACCTACGTTCTCATTTTCCAGAGTGAAGACTGAAGAGAAGTATTCATTCAACACCCTTCCCATATCCTGCAACTTCACACACAGGTTGCCCCCTCTATTTTCTGCTGACTCTTTGAGGGCCTTAAATACACTCCCAGTAAAGTAGCTGCCCTTAATGTTCATAAGTTGTGCCCACAATGCCTTATTTGAGGCCCCTTCCAAGATATCATCTCTCCTCATTACAGTAATTGACTCCTTTAATTAATAGTCCTGCACCACTGCTGTTTTTACACACTCTTCTGTCTCGCCTAAAGATCCTATACCACAGAATGTTGAGTTGCCATCCAATCCTTCCCTCAGCCATGTTTCTGTGGTGGCAACAATATCATACTTCCATGTATCAATCCACATTATTAACTATCAGTCTTACCTGTTACACTTATAGCATTAAAGACCATCCAGCCTTGCCTTACTCTTTCATCACTCAACATAGCCGAACTCATTGTGACTTCCCTCCTTTGCTGTAGCATGATGTGTGTCTGTTTCATTGAAATTGTGTGTCCCCTCCCCCTTTAGACTAGTTTAAATTCCTCCCCACAGCACTAATCAACCTACCTGCAAGAATGTTGGTCTCAATGAGGTTTAGGTCCAAACCATCCTATTTGTATATGCCCCACCTTCCCCAAAAACGGTCCCAGTGATCCAGAAATCTAAAATCCTCCCTCGTGCACCAACTCTTGAGCCTCAAATGTATCTGTTCTATTTTCCTATTTCTAAACTCACTAGCATGTGGCACTGGGTGTAATCCAAAGACTATAGCCATTAAGGTCCTGCTTTTTAATTCCCTGTGCACTCCCTGAATTCTTGATGCAAGACCTCATTCCTCACTTTGCCCATATCATTGGTACCAACATGTACCACAATCTCTAATTCATCACCCTCCCCTTTCAGGATGTCCTGCAGCCATTTGGTGATGTGCTTGGCACTAGGGAGGCAATACGCCATCCTGGAGACACATCTTTGGCCTCAGAAATGCCTGTTTCTAAGCTATCCAGTGTCCTGCAATTCATTAAACACTCCCTCATCTTGTTTCTTCTTCCAAAGAGATGTTCTAACACATCTCTGGAGCAGGTGGAATTTGTTTCGCCAATGATTGACTTGGTGGTATGAGACATCATGCTGTCCACAGTCAGTGTTGAGGACTCACGCAGCCATTTCCTCTTGACTATGTACCACTGTGTTGATTATCTGTGCTGGTTTCAACAGGACATTACCAGCAATTTTGATGTTGGTGTCTGGGACATAGTCATATTCATGGCATTAGACCTTACAGACAATATCAGAGAGTCACTTGACTAGTCTGTGGAACAGCTCTTCCAATTTTGGCAAAAGAACCCAGATGTTAGTAAGAATGCTGTCACAGGGTTTGCCATTGTTGTTTCTGGTGCCTCGGTTGATGACATGTTCCTCCCAGTGTCATTCCTCCCTTTAGATTTTGTAGGGTGACATGACTCAGTGGCTTGTTTGGCTGTTTCACAGGGCAACCACATTGCTGCAGGTCTGGAGTCATATGTAGGCTAGACTGAGTAAGGATGCAGATTTCCTTTCCTAAAAGACATTAGTGAAGTAGTTTTATAACAGTCAGCAATGGTTATGTGGTTACCGCTAGCTTTTGATTACAGATATTTAAAAAAATTAACTGAATTCAAATTTCACTCACTCCCACAGGAGGATCTAAACTTATGTCTCCAGTATGTTAGCCAGGAGTTCTGGACTACCACTACTTTATCACTGCACAGCAGATGTGACTCCAGGACAAATGTTGTCTCCCTAGGACCAGGGTCATGACTGTCATTAAGTGGCCGCGGGGCATCCTGAAATGGGAGGGTGAACAATCAGAGATCATGGTTCGTACTGGGACCAATGACAGAAGTAGTATTACAACAGAGGGAGAGCAAGCTAACACTGGATTTGAAACATGGTAAAATTAAAACATCTGATCCTCAAAGTTGTCCAATTGTTCCTCTAAGACTTTAAGAATAACAGATATCAGACACCAAGTTTATAACTTAAACAAAAATTAACAATTTATTATTAATCCTGTAACTTCAATGGAGCAAACCTAAACAACAAGGTAATCTAATTAATATCAATATCATGGAGATCGATAGATTTATGGTTATTGAAGATATCAAGATATATGGGGAATATGCAAGAAAATGGTGTTGAAATGACCATGATTGGGTTACATGATGGAGCACGCTCAACAAGCCAAATGACCTACCCCTCCTAATTCCTATATACCCATAGTATGGGCAGCTGCTGTACTGTAACGCCACCCCCCTCCTGCCAGATATTAGGTTACTGGCACCTGTATGGAACTAACATGCGTGTCTAGTGCTGAATGGTCAGTTTCTCTATTTTAAATACTGTGTAACAACAACAAAAGCACATCTTAATTGTTAAAGACACAAGTTACAAATTTTCCAAAGGTGATTTCGGAATCATTATAAAACCACATATTTACTTAGCTAACACAAATCTTCTGACTCAAGCGATAGACTCCTTATTTGCTGATCTACATAGAAGGCATGAGCAAGAGTAGGTCATTTGGAATATCGAGCACAGTCCATCTTTCAGCATGATCGTAATTGATTTTCTATCTCAATGCCAGATTCCTGATCTCTCCTATACCTCTTGACATCTTTAGTCTCTCGAATTATATCTGTTTCTTTCTCAGATATATTCAGTGACTCTGCTTCCTCTGCTTTCTGGGATAAAACATTTCACAGGTTCAACAGCTTCTGAGCAAAATATTTCTGCTTGTCTTAGCCCAAAATGTCTTACCCCATATACTGAGACCGTGAATCTTGTTCCAGACCCTTTGACCAGAGTCCTGTCAGAATTTTACACATTTCAATAAGAACCCCTCATTCTTCTAAAATCCAGTGAATATAAATCGAGTTAACCTACCCTCTCCCCATATGATACAGCCTTCCCAAGGATCACTTTTGTGAATATTCAAGTTCAAAATGATTAGTTTGTAGAGGGGACACTCCTTTAATAATGTGCAATGTAGCTTGTGTCTTTGTTTATGACACTGAACCACAGAAGAGGAAATTAGGTCAGATGACCAAAAACTTGTTAAAATATGTTGTTTTTGGTCAAAGTTGACAAACTGGTCAACAACAGAAACCAATTCTATTCCAATCAAGCCTATTATTTTAAAATGCTGTATTCAGATTTCATTTTCAATAAGGTTCAGTTTTTCAGGACCAATTAGCCTCCCCGGTTCAACAGTTAGCTCTCAAGTTATCATTTGATAGCATTGAACTTGAGTATTGATCAAAAATGCACACTTTGTCAAATATTTTTGTTTTGCCTTCATCAGGACAATTCACAAGAAATATTAATGTAAGAGGGAGCAATATTTTATGATGTGTGAGAGGAGAATGCTGATTAGTTGGCAAGTGGACTCTGATCAAGGCATTGCCCCAAGAAATGAAACAATGAGATACCTGGTGGAAACGTTTAAACAAAGCTTGGAAGTTAACTGTTAGTCATTACTAACTGGTGCATTCTCTAAGGCAATGCTGCAAAGGATTAAGGACTTAAATGGGAAAATAACTTTCGAAAACCAAGGATTATTGAAGCTGGAAGAGCACAACAGGTCAGCCAGCATCCAAGGAGCAGAGAAGTTAATGTTTCGTACGAAAACATTGACTTCCCTGTTTCTTGGATGCTGTCTGACCTGCTGTGCTTTTTGAACTCCATATTTATTGACTTTAGCTTCCAGCATCTGCAGTCCTTACTGTCTCCAAGGATTATTGAAGGATTGCTGCACTTTTTAAAAGCAAGTATCCTGACAGTCATTGTAAGTGCTGTTTACATTGCCATATGTTAAAACAGTGGGTGAATAGTTTGAAAGCCAAGTGTTGTATATACATAGAGCTTTGGCTGGCAACAAGTAGCTATTTGGTTTGTGGATTAGTGACCTATTATCAAAGGCATCTGTCTGCCAACAGCTATGTGATTGGCTACCAGGTAACTGAACAGCTTGAGGGTGTGAATATTTGGGAGAAGCTATTAGATCTCCACAAGGGCAGGGGGTGTCTCTTTTCTCAGCAATACAATGTACCTTAAGATTGAAGGAAGCCAGATTATTTTTCCCTCAGCAGTTGCAGTAAGCTGTGGCTCTTAGCCTGTATGCACATGTATATCAGCTACCTGTAACTCCTGCAAGCAAATGAAACTACTTGAAGAAAGATCACAAATCAATGTTCTGATCAGCAAAAGGATCATCTCAGCAAACCCTGTGGATAGGGACCACTGAACTGCCTGCCCACTCTTTCCCTCCACCTACAACAACCATGTTTTTTCTTTGTTTCTCTCAGTATGTGTATGTAGAGTTTATAAGGGAGTTAAAGTTTTAACTAGTAGAGTCGTGCTGACTGTTCATAATTATTTATCTGTAGCTAGTGTCTATTTATTTGTAGTAAATAGTGATTCTTGTTAAGTACAGAAGTCCATGGTATCCATCAACCTAAGTCTAAAAGCTGGGGAATTTGCATATGCATGAAGACTTTGTGACATCTCTGGGAATAGTGGGCTTCATTTCGAACATTCTACCCTACAGAGGTGTAACAATGCCTCTACCAATCAGCATCCACTGTCCATGAATGCGAGATGAAAAACTTTGACAAAATGTCTTTCTTCATCAATGACTATTGTACAGTACAGCCGATGGGTGGGTGGACATGCTGTGTACCAAGAATTGTAAAATGGTCACCACACAGAAAAGGCCCTCCAGCCAATTGAGCCCATACTGGCTGTCTGCAAGAGCAATATAATTAGTCCCATCAATTAAGAATGTGAAGTTAATACCACATGATTTAGTGAGTTGTAGGGGTTGAATCTATCCGTCCTATTCACTTAAGTAAAATTGCTTGTCTTCCTGCCCCTTAATTTGTACTGTAACTTTTATTTCCACAGGTCCATTAAAACAAAAGAGTTTGATTCCATCTTGTACGGTCCAATTGTGGATTATTCCTTCAGAAATCTGGAAACCTTATCTGGTGACGTGTGATAATCTATAAATATTCACAGAAGTTTCACATTTTCAATAACCCCTTAATTTTGCTCATTTGAATAATATAGGATTAGTGGGATCATAGCACAAAGATTGCTCAGTAAGATTTATAATATAGTAATACAAACGCATAGTCTGCTCGGCAAAGACCATGAATTGTGGGCACGTCTATCCTGAGTGCAGGTGACCAAGACCTTGCCCCCGCCCCCTAAGCAGTGGGTGGGGGGGTGTATTAATGCTTAATAATCCAGTTGTGGCAATTGTACAGGAAAGACGGGAAAGGAAAAAGAGCAGGAGGGTCTATAGTCTAGGAAAATAATGATGTGAAAACAGAAATATCATTGAGAGGTCAAAATTCGGTGGTGGTGTAGTGGTGGTGTCGCAAGATGAGAAATCCAGAACCCCAGGCTAATGTTCTGGGATACAAATCGGGTTCAAATCCCACCAGAGCAAAAATCTAGAATGAAAAGCTGGCCTAATGGTGGCTATTTAACAAGTGTCAATTGTTGTAAAAGCCCATCTGGTTCAGTAATGTTATTTAGGGAAGGAAATCTGTATCCTTACCCGTTCTGGCTCCATACCCACAACAATGTGTTTGCCTCTTAACTACCCTCCGAAATGTCTGAATAAGCCAGTTGCTTCAAGGGCATTTGGGGCCGAGTAATGAAAGCTGACCTAACCAACAAAGCCCATGTGAATTAAAAAAAATTTAGAATCAACATGTGTAAGTGAGTCTAGAAGGCAGAGGAAATTAGTAAACTAGATAAAAAGGAAGTGAATCTGTTAAGGCTAAATGGAATATATTTTAGTGCAAGGAGGCTGAGGAATACGATGTGACCTGAGGGCACAAATAGGCATGTGGAAGTATGATGTTATTATTGACTGAGAATTGGCTGAAAGATGAGTTGGATTGGCAGCTCAACATTCCTGGTTAAAAATGTATTCAGACAAGATAGGAAGGAGAATAGAAAGGGCAGGGGTCACAGTATTAATCAAGGATTACAGCAATGGGAAGGATATTATCTTGGAAGGATAATCAAATGGGGCAATATGGGTAGAAGTAAAAAACATAAAAGGACAAAACACAATGTTGGGAGTATACTTTGAGCCCCCAAACTGTCAGGCAGAGTAAAAGAAAGGATCAATTGTACTCAAGAAATGTACTCAAATTTCAGAAAAATGTAAAATAATGAGGCACAAATTGGGGATTTTAACTACCCAGATATTAACTGGGATAATAAAAGTAAAATATTGAAGATGCTGGAAATCTGAAACAAACACAGATAGTTGTGAAGAATCTCAGCAGTCCTGGTTGCACCTGTGAAAGACAGAAATAAAGTTAAGATTTTGAGTCCAATATGATGGCTCATTGGAGGCAGAGAGAAGCAGGACACGACAGAGGAGGTGTAGAGAGAGTTTGCAGAATGCTGAGGTTCACTATGTCCAACATGGGGCTTGAGGTTCAGGATGCCATTAATGTCAGGGATTGTCTGATTCAGGCTTGTTTCAACTCAGTCCCTCTGACCCAGGAAAAATAACAAAGTCTGGAACTCTCTCTAACCCTTGAAGCCATTGCCTGGGGCATGCAGGCTCTTACAACCTGTGACGGACACACAACTGCCCAGAGGTTTCACTGTCGTCTCGCATGGAACCTTACACAATTAGCTATTTTTAATTTGTTCAGGGGATAAAGATGTCACCAGCAAGGCAAGCATGTATTGTCCACTTCTGATTGTCCAGTGGGTAGTTAAGAGTCAACCACAATGCTGTAGGTTTTAAGTCCTATGTAGGCCAGACCAGGTAGGGATGGCAGATTTTCCTAAAGGACATTAGTGAACTAAAAACAAAAAATGCCAGAAATCACAGTGGGTCAGGCAGCGTTCATGGAGAGAAAGCAAGCTACCATTTCGAGTCTAGATGACTCTACATGGGTTTTTATGACAATTGACAGAAGTCATAGTTCCATTAAGCTTACTTTTTATTCTAGATTTTTTATTGAATTCAAATTTCATCATCTGATAAGATGTGTTTCAAATTGAGATTGAGAAGTGGGCTGGATGGTGTCAAGCTTCTTGAGTGCTGTCGGAGCTACACTCCTCCAGACAAGTGGAGAGTATTCCGTCACACTCCAGACTGTTGTCTTGTGATGGAGGACAGGCTTTAGGGATATCAGGAGGTCAGTCATTAAATCTGCCAATATATAACAGGGCTGTGGAGGTTAAGTAATGAGAACAGGTTGCATTCAGGTTCTTGAAATGACAAAATGATTCAAAACGATTGATTTGTACTATTTTCTATGATCACAAGACCCAAGTTCTTAGGTTAATGATTCAATTCCAGCTTGGAGGAGCCTTAATCCTTTACAACTCTTATAGCACACTGGTAGTGTCCCTACCTCTGGGCCAGGAAGCCTGGGTTCAAGTCCCATTCACTCCTGATGTGTGTCATAACATGCCTGAAAAGGGTGATTAAAAAATATACCACCCCTGTTACATTGACTTTACATCTGACCCAGGACCAAATCAGGACTCTCATTGTCTCCTCAGATGACGTGAGGCGGGCTGTTCAATGTCTTATTTTGTGGCTGAGATGCATGGGGCAATTGTCCTGATTGTGGAGATGTCCATAGGGCATCTCTGGAGGCTGCTGCACTGGCATCATTACAGAGGCAGCCTCCATCACTGCACAGATGCTCCTGTTAATGTCACCGACAGGTCACGACTGTAAAGGGAACAACTCTGAATACTGTGACTCTCCAGGTTGGGGTTGGCCACTCTCGTTGGAGAAGCTGAGGCACATTAAGCCTTGAGCCATGGTGACACGTGCACTGCATGGTGGTGTCCATTCTGCACCCATTACTTCGCGTTGCCTTGAGCCTCCAAGATGTGAGAGCACATTTTACTGCTGCTGGTCTAGAAAGGAAGCTCAGTGAGCCCAGCTCGGTGGTGCTGTATCTGTCTTCCATCCTCTGAGGGGGACTGCTCTTGGCTGACCTCATTTTTGGCACCTCCTCCTGCTCACTGGGTTTGCTCATCACCCAGGTATTGTATAGTACATAGAACAGTGCAGCACAGTACAGGCCCTTTGGCCCACGATGTTGTACCGACCTATTATCCTACAAAGATCAATAAATTGTTATTGCAATCTCATTGTTGAAGTGAAACAGGTTGTTGAACCCCTTCCACTTTCTGCAAAAAACACTCCATCTGCTGCCTGTGTCTGTTATCTCCATCCGTGCCTGCTTGGCTTCGGTGGGTGACTTCCTGCTGCCACCCTCTGGGAAGAGGACCTCTCAACTCTTCCTCATGCTTAAAGTACTTCCCAATTTGCGTCTGCGAATCGAGGGATTATTCTGGCTTGAATTCCAGGCCACTGCAACGACTGAGGCATTTTTCCAACCTGAAGGAAAAACAATGAATGGCAGATGTAGTAATCAACGCCAAGGTGGGTTTAGATCAGGCCTACACATTCTGATCTGCCATTGTGATGTAGGTTTTCACCTTCAATAGGGTGTTTGTCCCTGATGTGACAATATTTCTGTTAGCCCCCATAAGAACTAGACATGAGCAACATACTAAGAAAAGAATTAATTTTTTTTTTAATGGCACATCACTGTCTGGGATAATACTAAGTAAGCTGTTTGAACAAATGGTAATGTGCTTCTATCATTGTGTCATGCTTCAAGAGGCCCCAATGAAGATGGAAACTGAGATTTTATGTCCTTGAGTGACATGATATGATAGAGTAATAGTATCATGATCTTGTCCTTTAAAGGTCAAGTCACATGACACCAAGTTATAGTCCAACAGGTTTATTTGAAATCACAAGCTTTTGGAGTACTGGTCCTTTGTCAGGTGAAGTGAAGAAAAGCACACAAGCACAGAATTTATAGGCAGAGAGATCAAACAATTGTACAAATGGTGTTACGGAGCATCAACAGGCTGAATAACAAGTCTCTGCAGGTGATCAAAAGTGTCAGACAGTGTGAGTGAAGTGCAATGCTGAGAAGCAAGTGAAAGGATGACCTGTAATCCGGTTAAGTCAGAGAGAAAATTACAAAAGATAAAAATAAAATGGCGCTGGAGATGAACTAAGTTGGTGGAATAACATGAGATGTATAAGAGTCGCATTACTTTGGTTAGACCCTTGGCATCTCTGGGCCAATGAAGGGGGATCCCCTATGAAATTATGGCCGATGACTGACTGTTTCTATCCACCCAAAGATGGGTTTGGATCCAGCAGACTTTGCTCCCCATCCAGGAAGGAAACTCCTACTTGTTAACTCTGCCTGTCCTTCTCCATAGATACTGCTTAACCTGCTGAGTATTTGCAACAAGGAGAGGCAATGGCCTATTGGTATTAACACTAGACTGTTAATCCAGAGACCCAGATAATGTTCTGGAGACCCGGGTTTGAATCCCGCCACAGCAGATGGTGGAGTTTGAATCCAATAAAATATATCTGGAATTAAGAGTCTAATGATGACCATGAATCCATTGTCGATTGTTGTAAAAACCCATCTGGTTCACTAATATCCTTTAGGGAGGGAAACTGCCATCCTTACCTGGTCTGGCCTACATGTGACTCCAGACCCACAGCAATGTGGGTGACTCTGACCTGTCCTCTGGGCAATAAGTTCTGCCTGACCAGCAATACCCTCATTCCCATTAATGAATAAAAAAAACTTCCAGTTTTTTTTCATATTTCCAGCAGCTGCAATATTTGCAGTTTTCAGTAAGAATATTAACTGTGAAGAGGAATGGTGGATGGATTAGAAAGGCAAATAGAGATCTGTTGTTGGGGATGCAGAAGGTGCAGAAGACATGATAGTATCTCTAAAGCTACAGTAAACAAAGTTGCTAGGATTCTGAATGGAACAAAAAGACAAGAGGATAGGACGATTTAAACTGGACACATCACCACATTTGGATGGCACAAATCCCAGGTTACTGAGGGAATCAAGAGTTGACTCCCCTCCCTAAACCTTTCCACCTCTCTCTTTGTGTTGCTCTTTAAGATGTTGATTAAGTCCTCTTTAATTAAGCATTTGGTCACCTGTCCTGATACATCCTCATGTGGCGCACTGTCATATTTTGTTTCATAATGTCTCAGTGAAACACCTTGGGACACTTTATTACTTCAAAGGTGCTATATAAATACAATTATTGTAGTTCAGGAATGATATGGAGACCCAAGGAAAGAGTGGGGCAGCAGGGTTAGTTTGGGAACAATATAGCAAAGGGCCAATGCGGATTTGTTGATCTTTATTACTTCAATCTGTGCTACAAAACAAGTTGGGAATTGGTAATTAGCTCAGTGACTCCAGTGTGTTTTGTTGTGCATTGAACTTCCAGGGCAGTTTAGATTCCTTTCTAACTCTTTCTGTCCATTATGCAGACTGCGTCAAACTGACCCCGCGGACTGGCTTCAGACCGAACGAATACACAGAGAATAAGAAGCTGAAGAGCTGCTCCTTGCGTCTGAGCCACAACCGTCTATGTGACCTGAGTGGACTGCAGCAGGTGGTTGATGCCTTGCTTGTGGAACCAGAACGTTTGTTTTGGATTGACCTCTCCTTCAACAGCTTTCCCAGTATTGACCCTGTAGGTAGCTGCAAGGGTTTCTTTAGTTGAATTGAAATCAAACCAGCTTTTCTCCACTGGCCGCCTCCAATAGCCATTTAGACAAGCTTCATACAGACACAGATTCTTTCTTCTCTATCCCATCATAGCCAGAAAATGCCTTCCCTTCCTGCTTCCAGACTGTTAGCAAATGGCCTACTCCTAGTGTCTTATTTTCACCATCACTAAAACCACTTACTGTCACCTGCATACCATCCCCCAACTTCATCACTACTTCATTCTCTGCTACTGAAACTTCTAATCTTTTGCCACCTCCAGACTTGTCATCCAATTCCACCTGGCATTCATAC
This sequence comes from Rhincodon typus, assembly GCF_021869965.1. Classification (NCBI taxonomy): domain Eukaryota; kingdom Metazoa; phylum Chordata; class Chondrichthyes; order Orectolobiformes; family Rhincodontidae; genus Rhincodon; species Rhincodon typus. The sequence continues at coordinate 2,401,477 of NC_063337.1, read as the reverse complement.
ACCATATACGCAAATCTGAGGTCATCCAAAAGTCTGCTGTTTTTGTCCTATTGTCCTAAGTTCTGTTTACTTATTACCCCTTGTGTTAACTGTGCTGTACTAGCTCTCTTGGTCCAGTAGTATATCAAATTTTAAAATTCCCATCCATGCTTTCAAAACCTCCATGGTCTCACTCATCCCTATCTCTGTAACCTTTTATTAAAATTTGTTCTTATGGGCATTGCTGCTGAGCCTGAGTTTATTGCTCATCCATAGTTGCCTTGAGAAGGTGGTGGTGAGCTGCCTTCTTGAACCACTGCTGTCTGTTTGGTGTACACAATGCTGTTGGAGAGGTAGTGCCAGGATTTCAACCTAGTCACCATGAAGGAATGGCAACATACTTCCAATTCAGGGTGGTGACTGGGTTTGGAGGGGAATTTGCAGGTGGTGGTATTCCCATGCCTCTCAACATCTTCCAGCCCCTACAATCTTGTGCATCCCAAACCTCAATAGCTCCATCATTTGTGACCACGTCTTCAGCTGACCGAGCACCAAGCTCTGAAAACCCCTCCCTCAATCATCTTCTTCCTTCCCAACTTCTTAAAACCAACTCAGCTTTTAGTCACCCGATCCTCTGTAGCAAATGTGTTTCAGTGTCCAGTTTAATTTATAAGGTGGTTGGGTTGTTTTATTACACTGAAGGGTTTTTGGGAATATAAGCCTTAGATGTAACCTCTTACACCCCAACAACTTTCTCATACCTCTGTGTTGCTCCACTTCTACCTTCTTTTGCATCCCTGATTTTAACTGCATCACCGTTGGTGGCTTTGTCATACTTGTGAAGCACCTTGAGACATGAAAAACACTACATCAATGAAATAGGGGGTCTCAAGTTCTGAAGAAGGGTCACTGGATTCAAAACATTGACTCTGTTTTCTTTCCATAGGTGCTGCCAGACCTGTTGATGTTCTCCAGAAATCCCTATTTATGTTTGATTTTGAGCATTTGCAATTTTTTGTTTAATATAAACTGGATGACCTGACTGGTGCACTGTATTGAATATTGTGTCTAAATGGTCTTTACTGGACTAACATCGCCTCTGCTAATTTGCATCATCAAACCCTGCTTTAGAAATCCAGTTTGATTTTTTGCTATTTTGAGATTAGCTTGGTCATTTAATCTGAACACTGCATGTAAGAATAAACAGCACCTCAAATGATGCAAAGCTCCCATGTTGTGGAATCATACAGCATTGGAGACCATTCAGCCCAGCCTGGCCATGCCAGCTTTTTACAACAGCTCTCCAATTATTCCGACATTCCTGTTCTCTGTCTCTTCCAAAACCCCTGCAGAACTTTCAAGATTTTTTTTATCCCTTTTGCAAGCTGCTACCAAATCTGCTTCCACCACACTTTTCAGGCAGTGTTCGAGATCACAGTTCACTGTCCTTTTTTAAAAAAAATCTCTTCCTTCCCTGTAGCAAAAATAACCTCCTAACTATCGTGAAGTGATTTGCCGTGTTTGAACATAACCTTTCAATCCCTGCTTGGTGCCACTGATTTGCGAGATTATTGTATTCAGAGTGCACTGTGAATCTATCCAGCAGTTGCAGAGGATCTTTGGATGTTGAGAGATTGTTTGGGTTTAACATTTGCTTGAGCTAAGGTCCAGACCAGAGCCTTCTGGGTGGCCAGTGACAGGGATTGGTGGTGGTGTGTGTAGGGGGATGACATTTGTCCTACTTGAAGTATATTTGGCAGTCTTAATCCATGCTTCAGGCAGCAGATAGCCATAAGTATCATTATATTTCCAGACCTCTGGTATAAATACTGACTGTCTTTGTCCTGTAACGTGGCGTTATCACTAATAAATGTAGGAACGAATGAATAAGTAATGTTTGAATATAAAATGATGCCAACATCACTTTGGTTTGGGAATTTTACCAGTAGTCATCTGTCACCCATTTCATCTCTCAATAGGTCCTCATCCAGTGCACCAAACTACAAATTCTCAATCTACACGGTAACCAGATCAGTGAACTGTATGAGGTGGATAAGTTGGCCTCATTGCCTCACCTACGGAGCCTGACACTACATGGCAACCCTCTGGAACTGGTCAAAGGATACAGGTACCCAGCTGGGAATCCGTGCCTCCTCTATCTCATTGAATCATAGGGTGATCTAAGACCAAATATATCCCCTTCCAACAGGCTGTGTCTACTCAGTGAGTAACTCTCCTAGTGCCTTACCTGTCTGACCAAAGCGACAAAACATCGTGGGAGGGTCGACCATCAATAACCTATTTGACCAAGGAGTGCATGATATAGTCAAACCCTTATCCTTCTTGGACAGAGAAGAGGAAGTTCTTCTCACATGGGGAAACGAACCAGTGGAATTTCTTTCCCCGCAGAGGCTGGGACATTGTCTACCTCAGCCTTGGATATACTAGATTTTTAATAAAGGGAATCAAGGGCTACAGGGGAAAAGACAGAAAAGTGGAGCTGAAGATTTATCAGATTAGCTATGATCTCATTGCATGTCTTGCTGGAAAGAATGGCCTATTTCTGCTCATATGTCTTACGATTGTATAAGTACCCACATCCAATTGGGAGCAGGAGCAGATTGTCCTGAAGGCTGTTGGTGTGGAGGCAGGAACACTCTCAGGCTGAGACTAAGGCCCTCAAGCTCCCTTCCTGTGGGACAGGAGTTTTAATTAAAGTCTGACAACTTTCCGTCACCTTATCCGGTGACCAAACATCACATTTACTGAGATTTTTGCATTTTGTCCCAATAGCATTTAAACTCTCACTCTGGCTGCTAGTCTGGTGCAATAAACACTCCACTACTACACACCAGATTTGGTTCAGGCAGTGCAAAAATTGTTCTTGCATCAGGGGACTGCATGCTTTCATCCAAAAATAAAGAACTTACATTTATTTAGAACCTTTCACTTCCTGAGGATGTCCCCGAACACTTTAGAGCCAATGAAACAATATTTTTAAAAGATGTTGCCACTGTTGAAATGAAAGAAGCACAGCAGTCAATTTGGGCCGCAATAGGTACCACAATATATAATGAGGTAATCTGTTTGAGCCAGCGTGAAGAAGTATTAGGAGAACTCCACTATTCTTCTGCAAATGGTGCCAAGAGAGACCAGCCTACAGCTCCGTATAATTAGCCAGACCATGAACACACACAGAACCATCATAAATCATTAACCTGCCCTCTTCCACAATGAATTCTGTGCTTCCTCAGACTCACAATTAGTCATCAACAGACTTTATAAAAACTTTTCTTAGAATGCTAGAATCACACATCATGCAGTAGCTTAGTGGTTAGCATTGTTGCCTCACACCACCTGGGTTTGATTCCACCCTTAGGTGACTGTCTGTTTGTGTAGAGTTTGCAAATTCTCCCCATGTCTGTTTGAGTTTCTTCCAGGTGCTTTGGTTTCCTGCCACAGTCCAAAGACCTACAGGTTAGGCTGATCGGCCAGGCTAAATTGCACATAGTGTCCAGGGATTTGCGGGCTTAGGTGGATTAGTCATGGGAAAATGCAGGGTTACAGGGGTAAGGTAGCTGCTGGGTCTGGGTGGTATGCTCTTCTGAGGGTCAGTGTAGACTCAATGAGCCACATGGCCAGCTTCCATACTGTAGTGATTCTAGGAGGCCATTCAGCCCATTATGCTTATGCAGTCTCTTTAAATGATCTATCTAGTTAGATCCATTCTTCCCACATATGCCTCACCACCCTGCAATTAATCTCTCTTCAGATATTTAGCCAATTCCTTTTTAAAAAATAGTATTAAATCTGTCCTTTCAGAAAGCATGTTCCAGATTATAACAATGTAATGTTAGGACTGTTCTCCCTTGGACAGGATGTGTCTAAGAGGAGATTTGGTTAAAGTTTTCAAAACCACAAGGAGCCTGGAAAAATAGAGAGAGAGATTGTTTCCCCTCATCCGTTATACTTATTTCCATTTTCTCGTCCCTCCTCTTCAACTTTTTGTTAATGGGATCCTGAACTTTATTGATAGAGGAATAGAGTACAAAAATGAGGATGTTAGGCTGAATGTATAAACTACTAGTTCAGCCTCAGGTGGTGTATTGTGTCCAGTTCTTGGAATACCTCCACTTACAGGTTCCTCTCTGAGCCACTCGCCATTCTTACTTGGAAATATATCACTATTCCATCAGTGCTACTGGTTCAAAATCCTGGAACTCCCTTCCCAATGGCATTAGGTGCTAGCCTAAGAGAAAATGGACTGTAGCAATTCTGAGATCCAGGCATCGCTGGCTAGCTCAGCATCTATTTTCCACCCTGAATTGAGCTCTGATAATGAGGGTGCTCTATAAATGCAACTGATGATGAAAAGGGAGTGTGACTGACGGGATAGCTCTTTCAAAGAACTGCACAAGTACTATGGGCTGAATGGTCTCCTCATCTGTAAATATCAATGAGACCCCACCTCCAGGAGATTAACACTCCACCTCTTTCTCTCTTTTTCCCATTCCCTCTTCAAAGGAGTTATGTAGTGGGAACTGTCCCCCAGTTAAAATCACTAGACTACAGCACAATCACCAAACAAGATCGTTCTACTGCTACTGTCCTGAAGTCATTCACGAAACGCAAGCGTGTTGCTAGAAGAAAATATGACGACTGATTCCCAACTGGTGTCTCACTGGATTTCTCCTTAAATGAAGAACGTGAACTCACTCTGCAACTTTCCCTAATTCATTTTGAAAAGAATTTGAGCACTTATGATTCTTAATAAGATTACTCAATGTCTCTTTCTCTTCTGTGTGTGTATGGAAGGATGGTGGGAGGGGGCAGAGAGAAGGGTTATAGAGGACACAGTTGAATGCAGATCAAATCTCTTTTCCCCCTCCCACACTGCATTGGACTCCTCCACAGGCCAAGAAAAGTCATCTTCAGCTGCAAGCTGTAGCTCAAGTGCTGCTGCCTTGCTAATCAAATTTGCCACAAGAGTTGTCCCATTGACATCAATGACAAATTGTAGATAATGGAGACAGTGGGAGATAGGAGGGACATAGCAGAAAGAGTGAGTGAGTGAATGAGGGTGGGGGGGGGGGGTGTGTGTGTAGTGGGGCGACGGGGAGAACCGTGTGTGTCAGGGGTGTAGACATGGGAAAGAGGCAAATGTTTAGATACCATAAAAAGGTTGGACAGAAAAACAGCACCTGGTCTTGAGCTGGTCCCTTACGTTTCCAAAGTTGATTCTCAGTAATGTCTCCTGGGAGTGGTGAGAGATTGGATTTAAAACCCCAATGCTAATTGTGGGCTAGAGATTCCTTTATGAACCATGTGAGCAATTAAAAAGCGCAGGGAACCACAAGCAGCATGAGGAGGTGGTTAAGAGTCCCTGGAAGATGTAGAAGCAGAAATAGGCTGTTTGGCCCATTTACTCTGCCTTTCAATGAAATAACAGTTGAACTGATCATCCTCAACTTCACTTTCCTACCTTTTGCGCAACTTTTATTCCATTCCCAATGAAAAAAAAGTATGCAAGTCTCAACATAATTAAAATGACCCAGCATCAACAGTCCTCTCTGGTAAAAGAATTCCATAGATTCGCTACCCTTTGAAGAAAGTTCCCTTCATTTCTTTCTTAAAAGGGTGACCCCTTACTCTTCCCAACACTCTCTGAAAGGCCTGCAGTAAATCAGCACTCAGTACCAAAGCCTGACATTAGTCTGTTGTTCGTGCAAAGAGGAACTGTCTGTCAACGAAACCATTTCCTTTTCCGATGTAATTACTCTACATGACTTAAACTTCACTTCTCTCAAAGAGTTGTGAATCTGTGGCACTCAATGCCCCAGACTGCAGTGAAGGAAGAATCAATCAACATATTCAAGGAAGAAATAGATGTGTTTCTGATGAAAAGCAGGATAAAGGGCTATGGGGAGCAGACAGGAAAGTGAAATTGAGACTAGGATAAGATCAGCCATGGTCATGTTAAATGGCAGAGCAGGCTCAAAGGGCTGAATTGCCTACTCCCATTCCTAGCTCCTACAACCCTGGCTCTTCCCCATTTACTTTAAATCTCCAGTCACTGTTCATACACAAGTCCCTCATGCTCTTCTTAGGCTGTACAGAACCAGCTGGCTCTCTGGTTAACACACATTTCATATTGGGAAATCAATTTTGTGGCTGTGTTGAAATCCAGAACCTCAACATGAGAGTAATAAAATTATTGCTAACTTTTTAAAAAAAAGTAAAAATGTTAAAGATAGTCAGCAGATCTGGCATCTGTGGAAAGAAAGTTTTTTTTTTAAGAAAAGGTCAGATCTTCTACTCAGAATGGAGAACAACATAGTGTAATGAGAAATTGTCAATTTTGGGAGGAAAAATAAAAATGCATATTATCTAAATGGAGAGAGTTTGCAGCATTACCTAATGTTCAAGTCACAAGAGGTCAGTGTTCAGATACTGCCAGCCATTAGGAAAGGTAATAGAATGTTATGATTTATTACAAAGAGAAAAAAATAAAATACATATTAGGGAGGTAATGCTTCAATGATACAGGGCACTGGTAAGATGCACCTGGAGCACCTTGTACAAAATCAGCCTCCTTATTCATTGGAAGCAGTTCAGTGGAGGCTTGCTTGACTAATACTTGAATGGGCGGGTTGTCTTACAAGGATAGCCTTGGGCTTATATCTGCAGGAGACTAGAAGTGAAAAAGGAAACTTGATTGAAGCACACAAGATCTCGAGGGGTCTTGACAAAGTGTTTATGGGAAAATGTGGAACTAGACTTCACTCTTTAAAATAAAAATTGCCTTTGTAAGACAGACAGAGATTTCTTTGGAAGTCTCACAACTCTACAAACAAGGAACAAGAGTTAGCTGCTCAGCCCTTTGAGCCTACTGTGCCATTCGATAGAGTCGTGGCTGATCTGATTTTAACCTCAGCTCTACATTCCTGATCATCTCTAATCCCTTTGGCATTCACTTCCATGGCTGGAAGGATTAACTTGTTTCTCTTTCCACAGATGCTGTTAGACTTGCTGAGTTTCTCCAGCATTTTCTCTATTTCAGGAAAAACCTTCCCCAGAGACAGTGACGAGAATGTGGAACTCGCTACAAGGATGAGATGAATAGCGTAGTTGCATTTAAAGGAAAACTGGATAAACATGAAAAAGGAAGGAATAAGCTGATATGGCACAGGGTGAGATGTCAAAAGATGGGAGGTAGTGTCTGGAACATGAACATCTGCGTGTGCAGTAAAGCTGAATTGCCTGCTTTGCTGCTGAATATTCATTTCAAATTCCGCAGCTCCCTGGCAATTCTGCTAGTTTTATAAAACCACTTTGTTCTCACTTCCTCTAACTTATTTTAATGAACCTTCCAGATAAATTGGATCTTTAAGAGACTTCCATTTATATAGTATCTTTCATGTCCACTGGTCAGTGAAGCAATTCACAGCCAATAGAGTACTTTCAAAGTTTAGTTACAGTTGCAACATTGTAAATGAGGCAGTTTGTGCACAGTAAGTTCCCACGAACAGCAGAATGATAATAATCAAATAATCTGCTTTTGTGATGTTGATCCAGGATATATGGGAAAATGCTACTAATACTACCTCAAAACACTATCATGGGATTTTTTCCCTTAAACATCCACCTGAACAGGCAGATGGGCTGTTTATCATCTCATCTGAAAGATGGCACTTGGAAACAAAGTAGCATTCTGTCAGTTCTACAGTTATATTATCAGCTTAGACTTGGTGCTCAAATCCTGAAGTGAAACTTGAATTTGGAACCTTCGTATTCATAGTTGAAGATGCACTCTACAAGAGAGTGAGCTTTTTGAAGAGAAGACCAGAAAAGCATCTGGTGTCAAGTGGCCAGACTAACCCAGGGAAAGCTTAAGTTAAGAGCAAGTCTGGGAACAGACCAGTAAATAGTTCTGTTTAAGAAGCTGAAGTGTAAAGGAGAAGGTCCATTTATTTCACGGCTAATTCAAGGTAATGGGGAGAGAATTGCATGGAGAAAGGAGATGGGAAAGCAAGTTTCCTCAGCAAACCAAGAGGCACTGGAGAGCAAGTTTCTTCCTGAACAGAGGAACAGCTATAGTTCAACCAGTTGAGTGTGTTTCTCTCCACCCATCTAACCCTACAATCCAATAGCTATTAATAACTTTAATGGGGCTGAAGGGAAAACCACAATGGAAAATTGGGCAATTCTCCAATTGCAACTGGAGAATCTAGAACATATTTAAAAAACAAGGACATGGCATTTTACAAGAGATTTCTCACCACAGCAGTTTTACAGGGAGACAAAGTCAAAAGGAGTCACATAGGCACCTGGCAAAATTTAAATTCCATGCAATTTTGGAACATAAACCAGTGTAATTAATGGTGACCACAAAATGACCATTGATTTTTCTAAAAGCCACCTTGTTCAATAATGTTGTATAGGAAAGGAAATCTGCTGTCCTTGTGGGGTCTGGCCTACATGTGACTCATGCGTTTGACAGCACCTTCCAAACCCACAACCACTTCCATGTAGAAGTGGAAGGGCATCAGATATATGGGAACTTCACCACCTCCAAGTTCTCCTCTGAGAGGCTCACCATCCTGACTTGGAAATATTGCCGTTCCTTCAGTGTCGCTGGGTCAAAATCCTGGAATTCCCTCCTTAAGGGCATTGTGGGCCAACCCACAGCAGGTGGACTGCAGCGATTCAAAAAGGCAGCTCATCACCACCTACTCAAGGGCAATTAGGGATGGGCAAGAAATGCTGGCCAGCCAGTGACACTTAAATCCCACAAATGAATAGAGAAACAAAAATGTGGTTGACCCTTAACTGTCCTTTGGAACAGTAGAGGAAGTTACTCAGTTCAAGGCTAGTTAGGGATGAGCTGAATGTTGGCCTTGCCAGTGAATGCCATGAAAAGAGTAAAAAATTAAAATTATGACATACTTGGAAAGTTTATTTCAGTTCAATCCAAACAGGTTGAATTCAGCACATTTTTCTCAACATACCAGCCACACCAAACTCATACTTCCATTTGTTCAATAGATGCTGTGGTGACAATTGCTGCACCCTGCTCCACTTCTCCCCCATTCCTCCAGCAAACTGACCTAGACAGGAAGGGAGGCAGGCAATGGGAGTGCACAGTTCCACAAGCTCTGGTACCTCACTGAACTGGATGTTTACTGGACAAAGCGGGAATCATCAGGATATGCAACAGTAAAGTACACGACACATGAATCCCAAGCCTAATGTCAGCCCACATCACCACAGAGAAGGCAGGAAACCTCCCAGTGTATGATTCTCTAAACTCCTGGGTCAACAGCAAAAACAAAAGTCTGTCTGCCACAAGTGGCTGTGATCAGATAACTCCTCAAGGAACCAGGCTCAGTTGCTGGTACAATAGCGGAGGCTGGTTTCCAAGAAACCTAATGATTGTTTCGCTAAAAGGAGGAAGAGACAAGGCGATTGCAGAAAGGGTTCACTAGGAGTTAAGCACAGGGTCAAATCTGATTTTATTCCCATTTTAAAAAATCACATCATTTCCATCATGAAATCAATAGGAGACACGTAGATTTTACTGCATGAGCTGCTGTATTTTACACAGACAATATCTGCACTGCGGGCAGAGAAAAGAAAATCTTAAGTTCCACTTTATAAAGTTTTTTTTGCCTAAAACACGATGCAAACAGACCATCCCCGGTGTGGAGGTCAGTTGAAGTGTGAATGAGTTCCTCAGTTAGAGAGGGAGGGATAATGTGGAAATGAGAAAGTGATAGCCCAAAAGATTAAACAGCTGGAAATGACTGAGGATACAGGTGAGGGGAAGGGGTGGGGGAGAAGAATCTTCAAGTAAAGGGCTGTTACCTGAATCTGGTTTGAATTCAAATTGTTAACCCAATTGGACCAAAAGTGTGCTATCCTGCAGGAAGTGACTCAAGTAGAGGACAGTTTGAACTGAACATCTCTCAGTATGTGAATTGTAAGAGTTTCTAGAAAGAGTTTCAGTCACGACAGTGAACAACTGAATTTCACATACCCTTCCATCCACAGCATCCACCATCAGCAGGAACCGTTAGAACGGTAACACTGCAAGGAAAAACTAACACCGCCCCACCCCTGACAGAAGTTGAGCCATAAGCTGTTTACGACTTGGATCCTGGGTCAACTGTAAATTAAAATGCCTGGATTTTAGCCAATCTGTGGAAATGGGGCAGGTGAGAGAAAGAAATAAAAATAAGAATGATTGGCAGTAAGTGGTATGCCATGTGACATAATAAAGGGATGTGGTGAGTAAATAGGGCATAACACCCACATAATCAAACACTGGTACAAATCTAATTTATACCTCATTGTCAAAGTGAAGGGAAACAAAATGGGATTTGGGGATGAGCAGTAGCCGTGTAACAGTGCTATATTTGTCACCGCAATTTCCGAAGACTTGAATTGCCATAAAGATTTAAAGTAAATCAGGTAAGCAATTGATCCAGTAAATTAAAAATACCTTCCAAAACAGTGATTCTCTCCCAGAAACCACAGAGAGCAAACAGTTAAAGCCTGGTTTCTGGATCCGTGAAAAATCTTCTTCCAAACTAAATTAAAATTAGTTAAAATAATAATTATTTTCAATAGAATTCCAGGGAAGAAAAAGATTAGGTTCACACATCTGTAGGCCATCAGCCAGCCAGATGTGTATTGTCTTATGGAAGATTTAAACACAATCACCTCAGCAGGATTTTTTTTTTTTTTTTTTTAAAACCTGTAAGCCCCTAAAAGACATCATCTACTCATTTTTATCAAACTCCAAGGAGAAGGTTTGGATTCACAGCTAATTAATTAGTGTGAATGGGGCAAGCTGATGATTTTTGGATGACATTTGGATGCAAGTTTGTAATTGCCATCAGGACTTCAGTGAGAACAGATGGTGAGCAAGCGTGTAACATCAGCAACCCTCAGAAAAACGTCCCCAAGTTCAGCTTCTGATAGCTTCCCACCAAGTTTGTGGCATTTAGTTGTTGCCTGCATAGCTCTGGGATGAGGTTTTGGTGGTGATAAATCAACAGAAGGTGTTCATTGTGGAAAGCCTGCCCACGAACCAACACCATCTCTCTCCAATCACCTGACCTCTCAGTTGGTGAGGTCGGGAGAAGGAAAGAGACAACGTTGATCCCTTATCCCATAGCTAAGATGAAATAAACTCATCAGATAAAACTCACTTGGGGCAACGTGGAGACAGTAACACCAACAGACAACTAATTTGTTAAAATCTGCTTCCAAACCCCCATGAACCCGAGCGACATTTTCCTTTAAGCAAATAAGCAAGAGTGGTAGCAGTAGACAGGTTAGTCCCTGCATTAGCACATTAGTAACATTTGCCTCAACAACCTGAGCACAACACATGCACTGAACCCATTCCCACTCCAGGGTCAAACATTTATAAAAAGAAAATCAACTCCAAACATATTCATGACCAACAGTTCACCAGTTTTTCTCCAGAAATGGCCATTATTAGAACTTAAAAATAGTACTTCAACACAGGAAAATAGGCCAAAGGACATCTCATGATAGAAGGATGTATTTCAGGGAACAAAGGGTTAATGTCAGGTGCAATGCTTAATAAAGGAAATGCCCACTATCCCTCAGGGTGAAGATTATACAGTGTCAGTGAGTAGCAGAAATCAAATTAAAGAGAGTATGGTTAGAAGAAGGTAAACTGTGTTTCTCAAATTCTCCCCACGTCATAAACCACCTAAAGATCTTACTCAAAAGAAAACACACAATCTTGAAAAATCAAATCAGCTAAATTTACAGCACAAGGAGCTTCATTAAAAAAACTGGGCGTGATTTATGGGAGCAGATGCCCACTGGCATCAAAGGTGTCTCTAGGGCTGTCTTTGGATAGTTAGTCCCAATGTTAAAGTCTTCACAGAACCATATCCGGCACAGGTCAGGTTATCAGGGGATCGCAAATTGCACCACAAGTTCTTCCTTGGCATCCACTTTGATCTGGGAAAGAGCACTTGATGCATAGGCAGCGATTTTAGAAATCTGAGATAGGAGAAAGAGGAAATTGAAAAGAACAATTCAAAATACAGGACACACCCACAAAGACATCATTCAAACACCAGCATTAATTTCCCATCTCTAACTGCCCTCGAGATGAACCACCTTGAACCAATACAGTCCTTGAGGTGTTGGAATATCCACAACGCTGTTAATGAGGGAATATGATCCAGCAACACTGAAGGAATGACAATATATTTCCAAGTCAGTAGGAGGAGTGGCTTGGAGGGGAACTTGTGGGTGGTGGTATTCCCATGTATCTGCTGCTTTTGTCTGAGTAGTAAAGGTCACAGGTTTGGACAGTGCTGTCAATGGATTCTCGAGTTTCTGCAAAGCATCCGGTAGATGGTATACACTGTTGCTACTGTGCATCAGTGGTGAATACAGTGAAAATCAAGCAGCTGTTTTGTTCTGAATGATGCCAAACTTTGAGTGTTGGTGGAGCTGCACTATTCAGGCAAGTGGGGAGTATTCCACCATACTCCTGCCTTGTAGATGGTGGCTAGGCTTTGGTGAATCATGAGCCGATTACTTGCTACAGAATTCCTAGCCTCTGATCTGCTCTTGTAACCACTATTCACATGGCAAATCCAGTTTCTGGTCAATGGAAACCCCCAAGGGTGCTGATACTGAGATATTCAATGATGGTGATGCCATTGAATGTCAGGGAGGAATTCTCTCTTGGCAGTGATGATGATTGCCTGGTGTCAATGTTACTAATTGTCAGCCTAAACCTGGATACTGTCCACATCTTGTCACATTTGAACATGGACCACTTCAGCATCTGAAGGCTTGTGAATGTTACAGTTGTATAGGACTTTGGTTCGACCACATTTGGAATACTGCGTACAGTTCTGGTCACCACATTATCAAAAGGATGTGGATGCTTTGGAGAGGGTGCAGAGGAGGTTCACCAGGATGTTGCCTGGTATGGAGGGCGCTAGCTATGAAGAGAGGTTGAGTAGATGAGGATTATTTACATTAGAAAGACGGAGGTTGAGGGGGGACCGGATTGAGGTCTACAAAATCACGACAGATATAGACAGGGTGGATAGCAAGAAGCTTTTTCCCCAGAGTGGGGGACTCAATTACTAGGGGTCACGATTTCAAGGTGAGAGGGGAAAGTTTAAGGGAGACATGCGTGGAAAGTTCTTTACGCAGACGGTGGTGGGTGGCTGGAATGCGTTGCCAGCAGAGGTGGTAGAGGCGGGCACGATAGCGTCATATAAGACGTATCTAGACAGGTACATGAATGGGCAGGGAACAGAGGGATACAGATCCTTGGAAAATAGGCGACAGGTTTAGACAGAGGATCTGGATCGGCACAGGCTTGGAGGGCCAAAGGGCCTGTTCCTGTGCTGTAATTTTCTTTGTTCTTTGAATGGTGCTGAATATCATGCAATCATCAGCAAACATCCCATTTCTGACATTATGGAAGAAGGAAAGGTCACTGATGAAGCAGCTGAAGATGAACAGTTCTGATGACAAGTTTGACTTGTCATGTTAACTCTTTCTCTCCCCACAGATGCAGTCTGACCTTTTTTTATCCATGCACGGGACGTGGGCATCACTGGCTAGGCCAGCATTTATTGCACAACGCTAATTGCGCAGAGGGCAGTTAAGAGTCAGCTACATTGTTGTGGGTTTGAAGTCACATGTAGGCCTGACTAGGCAAGGATGGCAGATTTCTTTCCCTAAAAGGACATTAGTGAACCAGATGGGTTTTTCCTAACAATAAACAGTGGTTTCACAGTGATCATTAGACTCTCATTTCCAGATTATTCATGAATTCAAATTCTCCATCTGCCATGGTGGGATTTAAATCCAGGTCCCCAGAACATTATCTGAGTCTCTGGATTAATAGTCTCACGATAATACCAGTAGACCATTGCCTATCTGAGGAGTTTCTTTAGCAATTTCTGTTTTAGATCTCCAGCATTTGCTGTTCTTTGTTCTATTTGAATAAAGACCGGCATTTGTAATGGCAGAAGCAGAGATAGATCACCCTCTCGGCACTTCTGGCTGAAGACTGCTGCGAATGCTTAAGCCTTATCTTTTGCACGGACGTGCTGGACTCTTCCATCATGGAAGATGGGGACATTTGCATATGCTCCTCCTGTTAGCTGTTTTAGTTGTTCACTGCCATTCAAGGCTGGATGTGGCAGGATTGCAGAACTTTGATCACTGAGATCACATAATCCTATCACTTGTAGCTTATGCTGCCTGGTGCGCAAGTGGTCCTGTTTTGTAGCTTTGCGGGTTTGGCACCTCATATTTAGGAACACGTGATGCTGCTCCTGGCATTTTCCCTTCACCCTTCATTAAGCCACACTGCAATGAGTGACTGGGATTGATTTTTTTCACATCAGCCACACTCCACTCCATCACTGTGCTGGATCAATACCCCGGAATTACTTTACTGCAGTCTAGAAGTAAACAGACTGTTTTTGACTAAATTCAAACCAGAATTCCTGCCCCACCTCCAACTCACTGTTTAATGCAGTGATCTCAATACTCACTTTGTAAACGGGCCCATTCCCAGACCACTAAAGAGGAGGCCGTCAGCTGTTAAAAGGGAAAGGGGTCTTCCCACCACTCCTTACAAAAGAATAAGTTACTCCAGAACACACATGCTCCTGCTCCCCAAACACCACCAGCCAGAGAGCCTCCCTTGCAAACCTCGGCCAACCTCGTGTCTCAAAGTGATTAACACATGAAGGTAACTGAGCCACTCCTGGCTCCTTGCCCCTTTCCCCATAACACTACCTCTCACCCAAACCCTGCAACCAAAGCCAGTGTCACATACCTGCTGAATGTCTGAAGGGGGTACAGGTTCACTGGCCAGAACTTGGTGTGGTTGGTTGGTCAACGTTGGCAGGGAGGTGACTCGCTTACACTGTGTCGATCCACTGATCATTGCTAACCTTGTGCTGAAACAAATAATCAATGCAGGGAGTTATAATTAATCCCCACATCAAAACATACTCAGGCCATTACACCTGTGCCAACTGCTTGAAGAAACTGTTTAATAATTTGGATCCCAACACTTCAACCTATGGAAACTGTTTGCCTTCACAAATTTCTCCTGTGCCCTTTTGAAATGGGATTATTGAATCGGTTACTGCTACCTTTTGAGGTAGCATGATCCAGATTATAACTCATTAGTCACAAAGTATCCCACTAGTTCTGTTGGAATTCATCAGTTATCAGGCAAGTTACAGGGAAATTTAGCGTGCAGGAATTTGCATTACAATCTTAAAAGGACATCATTCTTGAAATTCGGGCATCGCTGGCTGGTCTAGATTTATTGACCACCCCTGACTACCCTGGAAACAAAATTGGAGATGAGCTGCATTCTTGTGTGTTCCAGATTTTAACTTGGACAGCAAAGGAATGGTGACATAATTCTAAATCAGGATGATATGGAGCTTGGAGTGGCACTTGTAGAAGTTGCTGCACGTTAGATTAACCACCTGGCTGGGACATCCAATTCTCACCACTCTCTAGATAAATTTTTCCCGAGTTCCTATTGGAATTATTTGTGACTGTCTTACATTAATTGATTCCCTAACTCTGCAGGTAACATCAACCTTCAACAACTCCTTACAAGTCAGGAAGATGACATAGAAACAGAATATAGGAGTGGGAAGCAGCCATTCAGCCCTTCACAGAGGAATATAGGCAACGTGAGTAGGCAAAAAGTTGGCAGAAGGAATATGATGTGGGAAAATATGAGGCTATGCACTTTGGCATGAAGAATGGAGGAGTCAATATTACTTAAATGGAAAGTAGTGCAGAAAGCTACAGCATCTGGAAGTCATTGTGCATAAAGCTAGTGTACAAGTTCAATAGGTAATAGCGAAAGCAAATGGAATGTTGGCTTTTATTTCAAAGGGAAGGGAGTATAAACATAGGCAAGTCTTGCTAAAATTTTTCAAGGCACGACTCAGACCACACTTGTAATACTGTGACAGTTTTGGATCCCTTATCTAAGGAAAGATACACTGGCATTGGAGACAGAACATTCACTAGATTGACCTCGGGTGTGCAGGGACTCTCTTATGAGGAGAGGTTGAGTAATTTGGGAGTTTAGAAGAATGAGAGGTGACTTCATTGCAATATATGATTCTTAGGGGACTTGACTGGGGAGATGCGGGTTCCCCTTGTGGGAGAGTCTAGGACGAGAATAAGGGGTTGCATATTCAAGACAGATCAGTAGGAATTTCTTCTCTCAAAGAGTAATGAATCTGCAGTAAAGAATTCCACAGAGGGCTGTCAAGGATCATGAAGTATATTCAAAGCTGAGATAGACAGACTTAATCAGTAAGGGAATCAAGACATATGGGAGAAACAGCAGGAATGTGGAGTTGAGGTTTATCAAATCAGCCATGTTGTCACTGACTAGCAAAGCAAATTTGATGGGCTGATTGGCCCACTTCTGCCCTTATGTCAAACTTGAAATTCTCAGATATCTCCCCTTTAAATTGGATGTAAATGTTCCAACAGCTTCTATTTCAACAAGCAACAGTGGGGTTCTCAAGCTATTTCAAATAAAGCATAACCAGCAGCAAATTCAAAACAAATCCCGCCCAGTATACATCACAAGTCTAACGTGGCTGCTATATTTGGCCAAACGAGAGTCTGTTCACTTGTGGCTCTTTAAGGTAAGCAGCTGTCCCTCACCTGTACTGTCGTGCGCGATCCATGTACTCGTGCTGCTCCATTCCCTGGGAATCTGCTGCCGACACATCGATGATGTTACTGGGGGTGGAACAACAAGTACATTAGCAAGCTGCAGCAGGGAACTGTGTTCGTTCTTGCTTCTGAACATCTCGTGCATGCTCTTTAGTTAAATGGCCTGAACAGAAACGCAGATGCAAAAGAAAAATACACACACATGCGGGAAGTGACCAATTGATGCCATCTACATAGCAGCTTCACAGGAACCTTAACACCTCCACCCAACCTCTCACCCATCCCTGCCCCTTTCAGAAAGGAAGCGAGGGATGGAACGTAAAAACTTGGACAAATACTCCTGAAATCCCAAAGGACACCCAGATAAGGAGTAAATAGTCAGCGAGAATAAATAGAATTTGCACAGCATAAGCCATTCAGCCCAACTAGCCCATGACGACATTGATGCTCTATATCGGTCTTCTGCCACCATTAGCCTACCTTTCCATTTTGTTCTTCCTTGTATTTTGTTCAGCTTCACTTTAAATACATCTACACTATACACACCAACCACATCCTCCCCACTCCGAGTGGGGATGTTTCTCCTGAATTCCCATTTATATTCATGAGTGACTGCTTTATATTTATTAAATAGGGAGGGTTGGTAAATAGAGGGAGTCACAGAGGTCTACAGCCCAGAAAAGGGCCCTTCAGCCCATCAAGTCTAAGTTCTGAGGAAGGGTGACCAGACCCGAAATGTTAACTCTTTATTTCCTTCACAGATGCTGCCAGACCTGCTGAGCTTTTCCAGCAACTTCTGTTTTTGTTCCATCAAGTCTGTGTTGGTTAAAAACAATAACAAGTGTGTGGGGTTTGTTTTGCATCCACTTTTCTTTTCAGGCCAAATCTGTACTGCTTGTGACATCCACTGCTAATGCCAAGTGACGCTAACTATCTGCGATTGATCAATTAGCAGAAATAAGATAATTGGTAGAGGAACACGGGTGGTAAAGAAAAATATATTTAACTGTCTGGTTGCAAATGGGAACACTCGCAACCTGCCCGGATTGAGACTGGAAGCAGAATTAATAACAGCTTTCAAAAGTGAACTAGGTACATACTGGACAGTACATATAGGCTTAAAGAGAGTGTTAATTAGATAGTTCTTTCAAAGAGGTACACTGGCCCTGATCCAGACAGATCAGTTAATGTTTGGTTTGATTTGATTTATTATTGCCACACATACCGAGATACAGTGAAAAGTATTGTCCTGCGCGGTATCCAGACAAATCATACCTTACATAATTACATCAGGGTAATAAAACACAATGCAGAATACAGTGTTACAGCTACAGAGAAGAGGCAGAGAAAGATCAAACCGCACATGAGAGGTCCAGTCATAAGTCTGACAACAGCAGGAAAGAAGCTGTTCTTCAATCTGTTGGTACAGGTGTTTAAACTTTTACATCTTCTGCCTTATGGAAGAGAGTATAACTGGGATGGTAGGAATCTTTGATTATGTTGGCTGCTTTCCCGAGGCAGTGGGAAGTGTGGACAGAGTCAGTGGAAGGAACACTGGTTTTCATGATGAACTGGGCCACATTCACAACTCTAATTTCTTGCAGTCTTGGGCAGTCTTTGTTACTTTACATGCATTTTCTACCACAAACATTAACATCGTCTCTACACCTTTCCAAGGGAACAGCCTTGTCATCTGAAAATTCTCTTCCAAGCCTTGCCTTTTCCCAAGGAAAGCCTATCAACTTGGTCAATTTTTCTGGTCATTTTAATTCCTCATTTAACAACTTCCTTTTCAGTCTGGCATCTTGGATGCTCATTCTCTATTGACCTTCTCCAGTGCCTCAGTGACTGATTGGACAGCTTTTCACTCAATGGGATTGGATCAATAGAGTTACATTTAATGTGTCCAGAATTCAACACAAAGTGACCTTCACAATTGTTGCATCTCCAACAGAAACATTACTTGGACGTTGGACACAAGAGGCTGAAGTCAAGTATATTTAGAAAAAGCTGTATCTGTCCAGGGAGTGTTTAATGGGAACAACGAAGGAGCTTTACTTTCAGCATTAGTTTAGTAGAGAAAGCTTTAAATCTGTACCTATCCCCATACTGTTCCTGCCCTGGGAGCATTCAATGGGAACAATACAAAAAGATAATTTTACTTTCGGTTTAAAAAAGTAGAGGGAGCTGTATCTAACCCAATGCCGTACCTGTCCTGGGAGTGTTTGACAGAGACAGCGTAGGAGGAGCTTGACGTTCACCTTATTCTATCTAGCTACACGCTGTACCGGCCCTGGGGAATGTTTGATGGGGAAGAGAGTAGCGGCAGCTTTACTTTCAGTTTAAATGAGCAGAGGCAGCTTTACTCTTTATCTAAGCCGTTGTTATGCTTGTCCTGGTAGTGGTTGATGCGAACAGTGTGGAGGAAGTTAGAATCTCTATTTAACCCCACGCTGTAGCTGCACAAAATGCTAGCATGCAAGTTCAATAGGTAATAGGGATAGCTAATGGACTGTGGGTCTTTATTTGAAAATTGAAAAGGCTTGTTAAAACTACACAGACACTAATTAGACCACACCTAGAATATTGTGAATAGTTTTGATCCCCTTCTCGAAAGAAATACATACTGACATTACAGACAATCCAGAAAAGGTCTACCACATTGATGCCAGCTGTGGAGGGATTTTCTTATGAGGATAGGTTGAGTAGATTGGGCCTGTATGTGTTGCAGTTAGAAAAATGAGGGAAGACCTTGCAGAAACTACAAGATTCTTAGGGGTCTTGACAAGGTAGATACAGAAAGGTTATTTCCCCTGTGGGTGGGACTAGGACCAGAGGGCATAACTTCAGTCAGGGTTCACATAAGATAAGGTTTCTAAAAGGTTATTTAAAAACCTAAAACCTTTAAAAAGGTTTTTAGTCTGTTTATGGTCACCATGCCTGTTATCTTTTCAACTGCAGATTAAACTGAATTTACCATTTCACCAGCTGTCATGGTGGGATTCAAACCCACGTCCCCAGAGCATTGGCCTAGGCCTCTGGATCGCTGATCCGGTGGTATTACCACCATACTCCATCTCTGCCAGCTGTTGTGATTTCAGGAGAGTGCTAGGTTAGGACCAAACAGAGGAATAACCGGAAGGGCAAGGAAATAAACCTCAACCAGTTGCATTGAGGGCAAGATAAAGGTCTCTCTGATCCTTGAGTCAGTGTATGGATACAATTGGAAAAATACGATCATCAAAACCTGGAAACAAAAAGCAATGAAATGCAAAGTGCGTGCCAGACACTGGAGGAATATGTCAAACAAGCAAACAATTTTCAACAGGCAAGGTACCAATCACGCTTAGCCAGCCCATGCTGCAAAACTCAAAGCAGTATCTAATGCTACATATGATTCTGCAACAGGATTATTTAGCAAATGTAGTCCAGAATGTGCAACATATTACACTGAACCAATTTAGGATTGCCTGTCAAGTTCAGTGCAGCACGTGTATGCTGGAAGTTACATACAACACAGGGCCTTCTCTGCAGACAGAGAAAACATGTACTCATACTGTACCTGTTTCAGTTTAACAAAACAGTTGACAGTCATTCCCTGGTTCACTTCAAAAGTGTTAGAAACACATTCTATTTTCTGCATTCAAACCCTTAACTTACTGGGTATTGTTTCATTTTTGTCTATTTTTCCCACCTATAACATACTGCAGAGCTGTGTTGTGTTGTCTTCTCTTGTCCAATTGCTATCTAAACCCGAGTTTGCAATAAGGGGGATATCATATAATCCTGCCTATCATCCTAAGCAGTTTATTTGATAACCGGTTTTGCTGGTTATCCTAAGATTACATTTCTTCTTGAAATGCACGTTGTTATTGTGTTTATTGAAGAAACCTGATAGAAGTCTTTTGTTCTACTAATAGGGAGAGAAAAACTGACCAATTTTGGTGATTACATTAGACATTTTGGTACAGCGTTTGGAGTAATACCACTGGATTTCCAGCTGACTCTTGCTGTCAGAGTTACATTGACCAAATTCAACTGTCTAGTATAAAATTAAAACAATGCTTGGTAGTAAACTCAGTCATCATCTAACAGCCATATCCTCTACAGCAAAACTTTTATCAGAGTCCACTTGCCAATCAGCAGTCTCCTCTCACAGGTATAAATATTTACCTTTTTAACTGTTATTTCTTGCAAAGTGCCCTGATGAATGCAAGATAAAAACCTCAACTAAACAGGTGTTTGATCAGTAATACTCAAGTTGTGCAATGCCAAACCAACTATCTGCAGTTTTTCTTGTTTAAGGAGGGAGGCAAGAGCAAGAAATAGCAGAGCAGTTGTGTCATGGGCCAAACACCTGTCATTGGCACAGACAAACAGAGGATCCAGGCAGGGATCTGGTAACGACACGTGAGGGGTGCAGACTGGAGAGAGTACAAATTGCTGACAGCTCCCTATAACCTTGGCCAAGTGGTTAATCCAAAGGCCAGTAAATGCAAACAGCTGTTGGGCCACTCATGGGAGTTGGGGGGGGGGGGGGGGGGGGGGGGGGGGATGGTTTTTTTTTTAAAAAACTACCCAGTACAGTCAGGGATCATAGCCAATCTTCTGGAAAATCAAGGAAAGGGGGACTGGGGCCGAATGCTGAAAAAGTTGTTATTGGTGAACTTGGAACAGACTGGAAATGGAAACCGAGGCCCTCACCCAAAGCAGATAGATTTATGCATTTGCTTTCTCCCTCAGGGCCACACATACTTGCAGTGTGCTGACTCACTCACTAGAAGGTCAGTACTCACTGTGCTGTTTTGCTGAGAATAGTGTTAAGGAGAGCTTGTTCATCTGGGAAACGGGAAGAAGGAATACTGCGATAGTTGGGTTCAGTGCCACCTGATGATTTGCTGGCAGCGTTGGCTACAGGGATAAGCAGTGGTTTTCCTTCCTCACGATCCTGGACACAGGGAAAGGGAAAAATGTAAAACATGAACACTGGAGTATTCAGGCTCCATATCACAAACACCTTCCATCAGCATTCATTAACACAACAAAAACAAATCAATGACATTTCCCGACACACAGCCGCTCTGATGATCTGCGCAATGCAATCGGTACTGGCCTCCTGTTCCAGAGATCACTGCCGCACTTAGACCTCAAGGTTCCTCACAGCAGCAAAGAAAATACCGGGAACACTGAACATCAACACAGCCCTAGGCCCTACCTTAACTCATGTTAACTGATGGGGTGTCGGGGGAGGATGGGGGGGTTGGGGAAGAGGTGCAATGGGAGGGGAGAGTGAGAGAAAAAAAAAGAGGCTGAGTGGTAACGTCACTATACTTGTGATTCAGAGGCACAGGCTGAAGCTGTGGGGCCGCAGCAGTTCAAATCCCACCAGGACAGTTGGCAGAATTTAATTATACTTCATAAGTGAGAAAATTAATAAATTCAAATGATTAAAAAAAATCTGAAACTTTTCCATATTTTTCCTTAAGCCTCTCTTCATAGCTAAACTCTATTCCCTGGTGAATTCATATCTTGGCGAATCTCCTCAGCACCCGCTCCTGTCTAATCCCATTTTACTATTGTGCAGTGACCAGAACTGCACACAGTACTCCAAAGTCCTGTACAGCTCCAACATAACTTCCACACTCTTAGAATCTGTAGAATTGATAAAGGTAAGTGTCCTGTAAGCCTTATCCACTCTTTCCATGCTGTCAACCTCTGACTATAATGCAGCTCTGGGAGCACCAGCCCAGGTTGTGGGGCTCAAGTCTCTGATGTAGCTTGAAAAATCCCAATTTTCTACTTCACAAGGCACTGTGCAGCATTGTTTTCACAGCAGGTCTTAAAATTGCCCTTGGTTTAACAAATGATACTATCAGGATCCAAAAACTGTTTTAGTTACACATTCAAAGGAAGAGGGTGTCTCTGGCAAAGCCAGCATGTATTGCCCAGAGGCAAGTTAAGTGTCAACCACATTGCTGTGGGACTGAGGCCACACCAGGCAGGGATGGCAGTTTCCTTCCCTAAAGGACATTAGTGAACCAGATGAGTTTTTCCTTACAATTGACAATGGGTTCACGGTCATCATTAGACCCTTTAATTCCAGATATTTATTGAATTCAAATTCCACCAGCTACTGTGCCAGGATTTGAACCCAGGTCCCCAGAACACGACCTGAATCTCTGGATTAACAAGCAATAATACCATTAGGCCATTGCCTATCCTGAATAAGAAATCCAGAGAGCTAGTCTCTCTTTTGGTCAAAAACCAAAAGAAAAACCGTAAATTTATCAGGAAAACAAAGCCTGCCTTTTTATCGTTCATATGATGTGGACACTGGTGACAAGGCTGGTATTTATGGCCCACCCCAGAATGCCTTCAAAGGAGGTGGCAGTGAATAGCTTTAATGAAAAAAAATACTCCAAACACTACAGGTTCTGATGAAAGGTCATTAATCTGCAGTGTTGAACCAGCTGAATATTTCCAGCATTTTCTGCTTTTGTTTCAGATTTCCAATTTCAGATCTGCAGCATTCTGATTTGGGTGCAAATGACTAGATAGGTCATTTCACAAAGGAGTTAAAACAAGAACTAGGAATAGGCCAGTCAGCCCCACCAGCCTGCTCTGCTATTTGCTAAAATTCACAGCTCATCTGATCATGGCTTCACTTTTCTATCTACCCCCAAAATAGGTGACAAGGGTGGGACCAGGCAGCCCAGGGCTGCTAGACAGCCTACTTCCAAAGCAGGCTTTCTACATAACATTCACAGGGAGCTAAGAAAGCAAAGAAGAGGGACAGAGATCATAAAGATATAGCAGCAGAATAGGCCATTCAGCCCAGAGTCTACTCCACCATACCATTCAGAGATCATGGCTGATCAGATAATCCTCAATTCCACCTTCCTGCCTTTTCCCCATAACTCTCAATTCCCTTACTGATTACAAGTCTGTCTCAGCCTTGAATATAATTAACAACGCAGCCTCAACAACCCTCTGCGGTAAAGATTTTCACATATTTACTGCCCTCAGAAGACATTCCTTTTCAGCTCTCACTTAAAAGGGCAACTCCTTATTCTGAGATAATGCCCTCTGGTCCCACAGGGGAGAAACAACCTCTCCACATCTAATCTGTCAAGTCCTCCAAGAATTGTGCATGATTCAATAAGGTTACTTTTCATTAATTTAAACTCCAGTGAATACAGACTCAATCCACTCAACCTCTCCTCACAAGACAGTCCTTCCAAACCTGCTATCAGTACAGTGAACATTTGCTGGACTATGTCAATATACCGTCCTTACATAAGGGGCTTAAAATCCTCTCATTCTAGTTACCTTGGCTAATGGCTTATATAATTTTAATAAGAGACCCACCCCCACTTTCAAAATCTCCAAAATCCCTTTGTGCTGCAGCTGTCTGCAGTCCTTCTCCATTTAAATGATATTCAGTTGCTCTCTTCTGCCAAAGTGCATAACTTAACATTTTCCCACATGATATTCCATCTGCCAAACTTTTGCCCATTCACTTAACCTGTCTATGTCCCTCTGCAGTCACCCTTACGATTTGCCTTCCCACCTATTATCGTACAATAATAAAGATAAAACATTCACTTTCCTCATCCAAGTCATTAATATGTCGTGAATAATTGTGGTCCCAACACTGATTCCTGCAGCACACCACCAGTTACCACCCTGAAAATGCCCCCCTTATTCAAACACTGTCTATTAATTAGCCAATCCTCTATCCATGTTAATATACTCCCTCCAAGACCACAAGCTCTTATCTCAAGTAGTCTAAGGTGTGATACCTAAATGCCTTGTCAAAGTCCAAATGCGTCCAGTATCTATCTTGCCTGTTACATCCTCAAAGAATTGTAATGAATCTGTCAGGCATAATTTCCCTTTGTGACACCATGCCAACTCTGCTTGGTCATATTATGCACTTATAAATGCTCTGCCATTCTATCCTTTCTAACAGACACTAACATTTTCCCAATAGCAAGATGTTAAGCTAACTGGCCTATAGTCACTGTGTTTTTGTCTCCTTCCCTTTATAAAGAGCGGCGTTATATTGACATTTTTCCAATCCTTTGGGACTTCTCCAGAATCTAAGGATTCCTAAGAGATTACTACCAGCAAATTCATTATCTCTGCAGCTACTTCCTTGAATATTTTCATCAGGTCCAGGGAACATACTGATCTTTAGCTCCATTTATTTCACTCACACTTTTTCTCCAATGGTAGTTAATGTATTTACTTCCTGACCTTTTGCCTCTTGAATATTTAGTAACTTCAGAATGCTATTCGTGTCTTCTCGTGTGAAAAACGATGCCTGATACAAAGGATTTATTGAACCCTTCTGCTATTTTCTGCTTCCCCATTATTTCCCCAGGCTTATTCTCTAAGGGGCCTTTGGCCTCTCTCTTCCTTTTTACATCTTTAAAGCAGAGGGTCAACACAAGACTAGCAGCTAACAAAAACAAGAGGGATGGGCTCACGAAGACCGAAAGAGTGACCAAAAAGTTAGTGACTGAGTTCAAGGGCATAGGTAGGACACTTGTCATTCTTTACAAAGGAAAAGAAATGCTGCCAGAGAGTAAGAGTGAAAGAGAAGGCAGTTGTGACAAAACAGGCTAAAACTGATGAAGAGGAAGTATTAGAAGTCATTTACCAGGACTAGGTATGTTCACAATCAAGGAGGGAAGTAAAGGAAATTGCAGACAGTTGCAATAATCTTCCAACCCTCTGTAGATACAGGGGTGTTGCCAAAGGACTGGAGAACTGTAAACGCTACACCCTTGCTCAAAAGGGACTTAAAGGGAAGTCCTGCAGTTACTGGTCAGTTATCTTAACACTGGAGGTGGGAAAGCTATGAGAAACAATAATCCAGCACAAAATTAACACATTCAGGAGACTGTGGATAAATTAGGAACGCTGGCATGATTTGTCAAAGGCAAATTGAGTTTGGTTCTGATAAAACATTAACTCTTTCTCCAGAGATGCTACCTGACCCAATGAGCATTTCCAGCAATTTTGATTTTATTGTACATTTACTTATCATTTGAGGTTTTAAAGAGGTGACAAACAGGGTCGATAGCTACACAGGCTTCAAAAAGGCATTTCATAAAGTGCTACAAAACACGGGCCGGTCAGCAAAGTTGATGCCCATGGAATAAAACAGGCCACAGATAAATGGAGATAGTATGTGGCCTCCTCTACATTGGGGAGACCAAGCGGAGGCTCGGAGACTGCTTTGTAGAGCACCTGCACTCTGTTCGCGAGAAACGACAACACCTTCCAGTCTCGAACCACTTAAACACCCCCTCCCACCCCCTGGACAACGTGTCCATCCTGGGCCTCCTCCAGCATCACAATGATACCACCCACAACCTGGAGGAGCAGCAGCACCTCATATTCCGCCTCAGGAGCCTACAGCCCAATGGTCTAAACATGGCTTTTACCAGTTTAAAATTTCCCCACACTCCGGCCTCATCCCATGACCAACCCTCCCTCTTATCCCCGCCTCCTTGACCTGACACAACCTGTTCGTCTTCTCTCCCACCTATCCGCTCCTCCCACCTCACTGACCAATCCCCACCACTGCCTACCTGCACTCACCTATCACCATCCCACCTACCTTCCCCAACCCCACCCCTCCTCTATTTATTTCCCAGCTCCCTTCCCCTCCGCCATTTCTGAAGAAGGGTCCTGACCCAAAACATCAGCTTTCCTGTTCCTCTGATGCTGTATTCCTCTAGCTCCACGCTGTTATCACAGAAAAATGGATACAAGTTCAGCTGAGTGACAGTAAACAGGGTGTAATGGTGAACAGTTCTATTGTGTCTTGGAAAGTGGCTCATGGTGGGAATTCCCAGGGTCAGTCCCCAACTACTGCTTTTGACATATTAGGGTTGTTGACTTTGCTGCGTTGAGCAAAATTTCAAATACTGCATATGATTCAAACCCTGCAAACATTGAATTGGAGGAGAATGATGCAATTTAAGAGAAAGCAAACAGTGAAATAGCTTCAAGAAGCCAAGTGACCCACATCAGCTCCTAATGTGTATGAAGGAAAGCTTTCTTACACAACAAGTGGTCAGGATCTGGGAGACACTAAGAGTATGGTGGAGACAGATTCAATAACGTTTTTCATAAGATGACCAGATATGCACTTGAAGGGGCAAGGTTTACAGTGCTATGGGGAAAGGATGGTGGAGTGCCACAGACTAATATGCTCTTCCAGGGAGCTGGTATGGACACAAAGGACTGAATGGACTCTGTGCGATAACCTTTCTATGATTAAGAATAGACAAAATAGGTAGATTGGCCATGAAGCCTTTAAAGCTTGCTCCATTATTGGTCTAGATCATGGCTGATTTACTACACCAACACCATTTTCCTGCAAGTTACATATCATCTGCAACATCTTTAATATTTAGAAATCTATCGATTTGTGCATGGAGTTATTTTATTCACTTATTATGTGAGCATTGCTGGTTGGGACAGCATTCATTGCCCATCCCTCCGTTCTCAATGAACTGTCCCTTAGTCTGAGACACCTTTCCCTGGATTAGACCCTAGAGTCTGGGGAAACATCCTTTTTGCATCTATTCTGTTCATCCATCTAAGGATTTTCTAAGTTTCACCTTTCATTCTTCTAAACTCCAGAGCATACTCATCCAGTCTCCTCAAACTCTCCTCACAGGATAATCTCAACATCCTAGGAATCTGTCCTGTGACCCTCCATTGCACTCCCTTTGTGTATATCCTTTCTTCAATAAAGGAGACAAAAACTGTACACAAACAGTTAAGGTAAAGTCTCATCACAGCTCTATATAATTATAGCAAGGCAGGCACCTTTACTCCTGTAATCTAATAATCTTGTTATAAAGGCGAACATACTATTACTGTCACAATTACTTGCTGTACCTGCTTGTGATCAGTAACTTATGAACAAGGTCTCCTTGGGCATCAGCACTTCAAACCTTGCGAACTTGGTGGAATTCCTACTTTTGGTTGGGTTTTTCAGCAAGGCCAGTTATGACTTCATGGATAGTGTCCTAACTTCTGTCAGGAGAATGTGCTTCCAGTCCCTCTCCACATCTTTGAATATAAAAATCAGTCAATGGTCCAAGTGCAGTAATCAGGGAGTGCTGCATTCAGTGACACCATCTTTCAGGTGAAATGTTAAACCAAGGACCTAGCACAATAAAAAGGTTTCCTGGCCATAATGAAATTCTTGTGCGAGGGATCTTAGCATGCACAAATCTGGTCTCATTTCCTATCTTGCAATGGAGACTACCTTGGAGGAAATGCTTCATTTGTGTCACAGAAATACAAAAACTTCTTAGTCATAGACAGCTGACAGGGCAGAAAAAGGCTATTCGGCCCATCCTGTTGGTACTAGCCAAACAAACAATCACCACCTGGCCTAACCATATCTTCTAGCATTTGGAATCTTCCTATGAGTTTTACTGAAACAAGTAAATCACACCACATCCTGGTTTTGGGAACTCTAGATTTCCAAGATAAGAATTAGAGGCTCTTGTTCAGCAGAGTTAAGGTATAATAAGTGAGATCAGCTCTGCAAGGCAACCCAGTGAGCTGATTTACTTGGCGATCAGTCTGAGTTTACCTCGGTTACTTGTCTGCAACTAACTGGCATTATTAACCCCTCAGAGACCAGCGTGGACAAAAAAAATGATCCTGGAGACAGGCCATCAACCCACCTTTTCTATTCTCACCAAATTGTAGAACCCAACAGCAAAAAACACAGAATTTCCAACCTATTAATTTCTCCTGGCATTTCCTCTAGGAAGGGAAGGTTGAAAGGCCATGTGAAACAGGAGTTTTCAAATCATTTAAGAGGGTTTGAAGAGAGCATAACGGTCACACAATCCTAACAGGGAATTCAAAAGAAAGGTATCCATCCAGACAGTAGTTAAGAATGTGGACCTCACAACCATGTGATTAATCTAACAGAGCACTCATCCAAACCCCAAACCATCCTGCATTAGAAATACGTCACCATTCCTTCACTATCAAAATCCTAGACAACAAAGACTTTAAAGCATGTAAAAAGCAGCTTATCAACTTCAGCAAGTCACACCCACACCCAGGGGCAAAATAAAGTTTCAGGAGAGCAAGAGATCCCAGTGAACACAGCTGACAAGGCTTGGCATTCATTTGGTACCTGGAAAAATCAGATAAACTCTGACATCAAACCAAAAAGGTCAGGGAAGCATAACCCCACACACCAACCCCTCCAATCCAGGATGAATGGTGGGGGGGGGGTGGGGGGGGGGGGGGGGGTTTAACCCCCCACCCAGAACCCCCCCCAAGCGGGAGGATTGGGGGGGGGGGGCGAGCACGGAACA
>NC_063337.1:2355792-2372272 GCF_021869965.1 Rhincodon typus | reverse complement strand
GGGTGGGGGGGGTGGGGGAGGTTTAAACCCCACACAGCAACCCCTCCAATCCAGGATGAATTGGGGGGGTGTTTTAACCCCACACACCAACCCCTCCAATCCAGGATGAATTGGGGGGGGGGGCGGTTTTAACCCCACACACCAACCCCTCCAATCCAGGATAATGGGGGTGGGGGTTATTCCCACACACCAACCCCTCCAATCCAGGATAGTGGGGGTGGGGGTTATTCCCACACACCAACCCCTCCAATCCAGGATAATGGGGGTGGGGGTTATTCCCACACACCAACCCCCTCCAATCCAGGATAATGGGGGTGGGTGGGATTAACCTCACACACCACCACACCCCTCAGTCCAAAAGGAGGGGTCAGGCTCCACCACATCAAAGGTGACTCCAAACCCCTGAAGGGAGTCAATGAGTTTCCAGGTGTTATTGCCGGGTATTTTAAGGAGAAGGCGGGTGTGGGGATTATATTGAAGGGTGGTCCTCACCTGTTCACTGCTGTCGCCCTCACTGCTATAACAACAGCCCATGGTGGGAACCAGAGGAACGCAGGCCGCGGCCTCCCTATTTACACCATCACATGATCGGGCCTAGCAACCGTTGCGTCACATCCGACCCGGACTGTCAATCACCCGGACGCACGCCCAACTACTGGCGTCACCTCCGCCCCAGCCTGTCAATCATCGCGGGACCGCCAGCCCCTGACATCTCAACCGATTCGGTCCGTCGATCATAATGGGAACCGCCCCTCTATTGACATCAGATCCGGCTGGTCTGTCAATCATTCCGTGACATTGACTCGGAAGTTGATCCTCCGTTGGGGTCAGTGTTCAATCCTATTTGGCTATTCTGCCCATTGTGTCTGTGCTATCTCTCCCCATGAGTGATTCCTGCAGATTCTTCCTGTTCAGATAATGATCCCATTCCCATTTGAAAACCTCAATAGACGCTGATTGATTGATTGTTACGTGTACTGAATTACAGTGAAAAGCTTTGTTTGCAAGTGGTACTGGCAGATCATAGTAAGCAAGGATGTACAGATCAAAAAGACTTGGACAGAGGCATACAGGTTACACAAGGCTTCAGTCCGAAAAGCAGCCCTCCACCACTACCCTCTGTCTCTTACCTTCAGGCCAATTTTGTTTCCAAATGGCTAGTTCTCCCTGTATTCTATGTGGTCTGAAAATCTTGATCACATCTCTCAACCTTCTCTTCATTGGAGACAGTTCCAGGGGTTTTTAAGCAGTTGATACCATTTTTTTATCCATTCCCCTCATGAGGGCATCTCTGGCCAGGCAGCATTTATTGCCCATCCCTAATTGCCCAGAGGGCAGTCAAGAATCAACCACATTGCTGTGGGTTTGGAGTAACATGTAAGCCAGACTAGGTGAGGATGGCAGTTTCCTTCCCTCAAGGACGTGAGTGAACCAGATTGGTTTTTCCCAACAATCAACATCATTAGACTGTAAGAGGGTTCTCTAGCTATCCAAACAAATTGATAAAGTTCAGACCTGCTCCTGCTAAGTCTCATCTCAGCACTTTGTGCTTTAGACACTGGTCACTAACTCACACAGGGACATGGACAGTTGCTGATTTCTCAGGAGTGTTAGCTTTGCGAAATGCCCATGCGTAAAAATGCCAAGATCCCATTATAGTGAAAATCCAGCCGTCTCTTTTTCCTGTTCATTAACTGATCCTCTATCCATGAGAATATGTCATTCCCAATACCATGAGCTCTTATTTTGTAAAGTTACATTTCTCGCAGTTGCTTATCGGGTGGACAGTGAAAATAACAAGTTGTTGTAAATGACAGGTTGTGGTTATCTCCAAAGGCCTGTTCAAGTCTCACTGTTTTTTAATTGCTGTTTAAAATTAATTTGTTGATTGAAAACTTCATAATCTATCAATGTTGCCAAGACAGTGATGATGCTACATCTCAACTGCAGGCAGATACAGGATCACAGAGTTGTTACTGGCGTGGAAGGAGGCCATTCAGCCCATCGTGCCTGCACCAACTCATTAAATGAACAATTAATAAATCTGGAATCCGACTAATGATGGTGATCATGGAACTATTATCGATTGTCATAAAATCCCAGTTGGTTCACTAATGTCCTTTCAAGGTGTAGGTCTGCCATCCTTTCCCAGTCTGGTCTACGTGTGACTCCAGCAACATGATTAAGTGGTGGGCACATGTCAGTTTAAGGGGTTATAGAATCAGACAGTACAGATGAGGTCCTTCGGCTCTTCAAATCTATACTGCCAAAGGTCACACATTTATGACAGAGATGAGGAGGAGAGAGAGGTTGGCAGATTGGGCAGATAAGTGACAGAATTTTTCTTTGCTCTTTCACAGGATGTAAGTGTTGTTGGTCAGGCCACAGCATTTCCTGTTTCCACACTGTAGGGATTCTATGATTCTATGATTTACCATAAGATCATAAGATGTAGGAGCAGAAATAGGCCATTCGGTCCATTGGATTTGCTCTACCATTCACTGAGATTGTGGCTGATCTGATAATCCACAACTCCACTTTCTTGCATATCCCTATAATCCTCAATTCCCTTACTGATTAAAAATCTGGCTATCTCAGTCTTGAATATATTGAATGATATAGTCTCAACAGCCCTCTGCGATAAAGAATTCCACAGACTCACTACTCTCAGAGAGAAGAAATATCAATTCTCATTTTCTCTTTCTCTCATCTAATGAATGTTTTTAATATTGTTTCTTGTTGCTGCATTTAACCTACATCTGACCTCAGGTGAAATCTTTGAGGGTTCTGAATGATGTGGACTCAGACCCCTAGGTTTCAGGATAGCCCACAAATCAACAACCACCCTGCGATAGCTACTGACGAACATAAAGGGTCCTATACCCACAACCAATAAAACTAACGTAATATACAAAATACCATGCAAGACTGTGAAAAACATTACAGAGGCTAAACTGGAAGAAAACTGATAATAAGGATACATGAACACCAACTAGCCACCAAGAGACACGACCAATTCTCACTTGTCTCGCTACACATGGACAAGAAGGAGACAAATTTGACTGGGACAACACATCCATAATAGAGATAGCAGGAACTGCAGATGCTGGAGAACCTGAGATAACAAGGTGTAGAACTGGATGAACACAGCAGGCCAAGCAGCATCAGAGGAGCAGGAGAGCTGACGTTTCGGGTCTAGACCCTTCTTCAGAAATGGGGGAGGGGAAGGGGATTCTGAAATAAATAGGGAGAGAGGGGGAGGTGGATAGAAGATGGATAAAGGAGAAGATAGGTGGAGAGGAGACAGACAGGTCTGAAGAAGGGTCTAGACCTGAAACATCAGCTTTCCTGCTCCTCCGATGCTGCTTGGCCTGCTGTGTTCATCCAGCTCTACACCTTGTTACATCCATCATAGCACAAGCCAACCAGTGACATGCCCGGGAATTCCTGGAGGCCTGGCATTCCAACCAGAGCTTCATCAACAAACACATTGAACTGGACCCGATATGCAAGCCACTGAAAAACAGAACCGGAACTGATGCTAACCATCCCAGCGAACCAAGGTGCATAAATAAAATAACAAGAGGGACAGAACACCAGTGCTTCACTGGAGGCGCATTGACGATGTTACCTAGCAGGGTGATGAAACATCTGCAAACACACCAGCTCGGCAAGCAAGTTTACAACCTCATCCACAACCTGAGCTACAAATCTTCTGAAAAACTTTAGACATGGGCTCTGAAACGAGGCAGGAGGGCCAGGAGGACCAGCAGGAACATATTGCTGCATCTTTAAACTACATTCTGGACACCAAAGCGAGAGTTTCACCAGACACCGGACAGAAAGAAAATAGGCTTGATTATATACTGTCTCTTCATATCTTAACCCATGAAGTCCAGATATCATTCTTACAAACCTACGCTGTACTCTCTCCAAGGCCAATATGTCCTTCCTCAGGTGTGATGTCCAGCTCTGCTCACCGTTCTCCAAGTTCAAGGGGAGGTGATGGCCTAGTGGTTAATCCAGAGACCCAGACAACATTCTGGGGACCTGGGTTTGAATCCTGCCATGGCAGGTGGTGGAATTTGAATTCAATAAAATATCTGGAATTAAGGATCTAATGATGACCATGAATGCATTGTAAATGGTTGGGTTCACTAATGTCTTTTAGAGAAGGAAACTGCCATCCTTACCTGGTCTGGCCCACATGTGACTCCAGACCCAAAGCAATGTGGTTGACTCTTAACTGTCCTCTGGGATTAGGGATGGATAATAAATGCTGCTTGGCCAGTGACGCCCTCATCCCGTGAATGAATGAAGGAAGTGGGGTCTAACCTCCTACAAAGGATTGTTGCTGGTTAAAGAACTGGTTAACTACAATCTTCCCTCATTAAAACGCAGCTTCCAATCCCAGTGCACAATGTGAGTGAACGAGACTCTGAGAATTTTCTGTCCAGGGAAACCAGAGCAAGCACCTGGGAACTCCCCATTTTCTGCAAAGGACCTCCATGTTTTTAACCAAGCACCAACATTTCAGATCACACTCTGAAATAACATACAGACACCGATATCCTGTCATTATGAACACACAAACAGTCCTTTAGTACTGCCTCATGGAGTCAGCTACCTGAGAGTCAGTATCTGTGACACCTCCCTTTTCACATGTCAGCCAGGGCTCCCTGTTTGGTCAGATTAACAGCCCCAATCAGGGAACTCATATTCTAAGACAGAGTTCTGAGGAAGGGTCACATTAACTCTGATTTCTCTCCACAGATGCTGCCAGACCTGCCGAGCTTTTCCAGCAACTTCTGTTTTTCTTTTCCCAGCTGGCTGACCTTGTTACAATCACTGCACAATCCATGGGCATAGAATCACGGAATAGTTACAGTGCAGGAGGCTGTTTGGCCCATTGTGTCTGTACATGATCCACAAATGAGCATCATTATGGTGTGTCAATCTTGTGCTTTTTAGCCCAAACCCTCACACACCATTTCTGTCCAAATTCCCACCCAATGCCCCTCTTGGATGCCCCAATTGAGCCTTCCTCCATCACATTTCCAAGCAGTGCATTTCAGACCCTAACTATTCGCTGTGTGAAAAAAGTCTTCTTCCTCATGTCACCCTTCTGCACAATATCACTGGCCACACGCACCCCATGTCTACGGTGATTGGCATCCAAATATGTGCCAGCCTCTGAGAAGTGTAATTGTCCACCTCTGGTCCACATACAGGATGTTTCTACATTTCAATGCTGCATCATGAGCTGCTCCAGCAACTCTCACTGTAGTGCTGTAGCAAGGACACTGTACACTCAGGGACACTCATGGACTGGACCAGGTTCCATCTCCAACGTGTTCACTCACTGATAAGAGTGCACCCTCAATCTGAGCTGACCTGGCTGCTCACACGATCCCTGCCTTGCTTTGCTATGCCTTCCCTTTCC
The DNA here is from genome assembly GCF_021869965.1 of Rhincodon typus. Taxonomy (NCBI): domain Eukaryota; kingdom Metazoa; phylum Chordata; class Chondrichthyes; order Orectolobiformes; family Rhincodontidae; genus Rhincodon; species Rhincodon typus. Next base: position 2,366,829 of record NC_063337.1, on the reverse strand, counting down.
GCACCTTCCCCCTCAGCTTCTGTGCTCATAGTACTGCTGTCCCATTTAACACGGACACAAAACAAGGAAGACTGTCATTTTAGTCAGCGTTCCTCAGTCTACTCAAGGGGGTCCAGCTATTGGTCAGGCGATCCCAGGACTGAAGGTCAAGGGTAGCCTCTGATACCAGTCCAGGGTTGTGTGCAAATGGAAATTCAGCCAGCAACAAGTCACTGTCTAAAGGTGTGAGGCTGGAATAGCACAGCAGGTCAGACACCATCTGAGGAGCAAGAAAGTCAATGTTTTGGCCCGATGCTGCCTGACCTGCTGTGCTTTTAACATTGAACATAGAATATAAAACATAGAACAATACAGCACAGTACAGGCCCTTCGGACCACAATGTTGTGCCAACCTATTATCCTACTAAGATCAATCTACCCTGCATGCCCTACATTTTACTATCCTCCATGTGCCTATCCAAGAGTCACTTAAAAGTCCCTAAAGTATCTGACTCCACTACCACTGCCGTAGCGCATTCCACACGCCCACCACTCTCTGTGTGAAGAACCTACCTCTGACATCTCCCAGAAACCTTCCTTTAATCACCTTAAAATTATGCCCCTCATAATAGTCATTTCCATCCTGGGAAAAAGTCTCTGACTATCCACTCTATCTATGCCTCTCATCATCTTGTACACCTTTATCAAGTCACCTCTCATTCTTCTTCGCTCCAATGAGAAAAGCCCTAGCTCTCTCAACCTTTCCTCATAAGACCTGCCCTCCAGTCCAGGCAGCATCCTGGTAAATCTCCTCTGCACCCCCTCTAAAGTGTCCACATCCTTCCTATAATGAGATACCAGAACTGAACACAATATTCCAAGTGTGTTCTAACCAGAGTTTTATAGAGCTGCAGCATAACCTCATGGCTCTTAAACTCAATTCCCCTGCCAATGAAAGCCAACACACCATACGCCTTCTTTACAACCCTATCAACTTAGGTTGCAACTTTGAGGGATCTATGGTCATGGACCCCAAGATCCCTCTGTTCCTCCACACTGCCGAGATTCTTGCCATTAACCCTGTATTCTGCATTCAAATTCGACCTTCCAAAACGAATCACTTCACACTTTTCTGGATTGAATTCCATCTGCCACTTCTTTGCCCAGCTCTGCATCCTGTCAATGCCCCATTTCAACCTACAACAGCCCTCCACGCTGTCCACAACTCAACCAACCTTCGTGTCATCGGCAAACTTACTAACCCACCCTTCCACTTCCTCATCCAAGTCACACCTACAGACTCTGACTTCCAACATCTGCAGTCCTTATTGTCTCCAAGCAACAAGTCACTGACTGGTTTGTGGCCTAGTGACCAGTTATCAAAAACTGTCTCGGATCACTGGGTGTGTCCAAGTGGTTCTTTTTGGATTTGGTTAAAATGTAGTTAAGAGAAGACTCAGCAAAAGGAATTTGCTTAAATGTGAATGTTTATTAAGTAAAAATAATGATAATAATATTACAAAATGGAAAAGAAAGAAAAAAGAATAAATCTCACGCCCTTCTGCCCATCAGGGACCCCTCGATTGACGCCTGGTCTAGAAGCTTAGGTTCACTCCTGGCACGATTCAAGAACCCGGTACAAGGTAAAGTCTAATTCTCAGAATGAAACTCTCTGTCTCTCTTACAGTGTAACGAACAGCTACTACAAAAAACCAGCTACAGAGAAACAAACTGCTAGTGCCGTCCTCAGCCTGTAAAGGAATGTTTACAGGACTCATTCAAGGTCATGCAGCAGTCGAATATCATCATTAACCTTCCCAGCCTATTTTCCCATCCTCTATAACCTCATTTCCCATCCTATACAATAACAAAAATGTTCTGCCCGCCAACCACTCTGTTGCTATAAGCTGTGACATTTTATTGATAAGTTGGAAACCTCTCATGAGTGAATCAGCCACCCTGTGCCTCTTGCAAGCTGGTGAAAGCATCTGGAGAAGGATGAATGAGAGACAATGTTCTGACAGTGCGAGAATCTCAGCAAATATGAACCACTGAACTACTTTCCCAATCCTTCCCTCTGTCTGTAATATCCATTCTTCCTGCACGTGTCTGTGTATGCGTGTTCTGTGGATTTATAAAGGGATTAGAGATTTAAGTTGCAGCGTTATATGTTGATGGTTTCACCCTTAGCTGGAGTCTAATTGCTTGTAATAAATAATGACATTAGTCAAGTACAGAAACCTGCTCTGACAACCTGGGTGTGAAAATCAAGTAAACTGGGGAATCTGGGTATTTCAAAACAATCTTTAACTTTTGTGCTGACTCTGGAGACAGGAGGGTTTGGTTTCCAGTGTGCTACTCCAATGAGCTGTGACAGTGAGAGGTACCAGAAAGAAGGTGGTGTACCTTACCCTGACAGAGAGGAAAAGGGCATTGACCTTCCTCCTACAGCACTGACACACAGTGGGGGGCACCATGGTCTGGGCATCGCCTGGTGTCGTGGCCTCCATTGCTGGTCCTGAGGGGAGAAGTCACCCCACATTAGTAATACCCCACTCAGCAGGAACACAGAATGGGGCAAGGACTTCCCCCGTCTGTCATTGTCAGGAAAAGTGTCAGGGACTGTGCAGGACAGCCTCAGGCCGACAGTGCTCACCTGGGTGCACAACAGGATTTTAAAGATGGGATGCAGGTGAATCACAGGGTATCCTGGCAGTTGTTCCAGCAGTGGCGTGTGGTATACTGGGGCTAGAATCCAACAAGAGGGGTAACATAGGGGTGGGTAAAGTCATCAATGAGGCAAATTTGGGAAGATACAGTGAGAGAACTCACTTAGCCTCAGGGAGAGGAATCTTCCATGAAACTTAATTAAATTGACACTGGGCCAAAAAGGTAAGATTCATTCCATTTATATTATCAAAACCTCCACAGAGGATGGCCATTCAGCCCAGCATGTTTACACTGGCTTTCCGAGTGAGCATCTCACTCAATGCCAGCCTCCTGCCTTTTCCCCGTAATCCTGCACATTCTGTATTTGCAGCTTAGAGCCTCATTTTCCTATTGGAAGCCTCCACAATCTAAGGCAGTGTATCTTATACCCTAAACAGTAACATTCAAACTACATAAATGTCGAAAATGACCATCTCCAACAAGAGAAAATCGAATCACTGCTCACTGACATTCAATGGCGTTAACATCTCCCACAGTCAAAATGCTGGGAACAACCACTGACCAGAAACGCAAGTGGACTAATCAAATATGAAAAAAACTCCACAGAGGCTGGTATCCTTTCACCAAGCCACCCTTTATTTACACAAGGAGAGTCCTTGACACTGATCCAGCTCCGTCAGATCCAGTTCTCAGAGTGAACAGAAACTCTGACACTCCTGTTTATATCTGTCAGCCGGGGTTCCCTGATCAGACCAGATTAACAGCCCCAATGAGAGAACTCATAATCTATCAGGTCCACCTGGCTGACCTCATTACAATCAGTACAATATAAACACAAGAGCAGGTCAAATGCTGGGAATCCTGCAGCAGGTAACTCAACTCCCATCTCTGCACAGTCTGTCTACTATCTATAAGGCACAAGTCAGGAGTGTGATGGAATACTCCCCACTTGCCTGGATGACACCACATCCACAAGCATCCTCTCCCTCCACCACCGACGCTCAGTAGCAGCAGTGTGTACTATCTACAAGATGCACTGCAGAAATTCACCAAAGATCCTCAGACAGCACCTTCCAAACCCACGACCATTTCCGTCTAGAAGGACAAGTGCACCAGATACACGGGAACACCACCCCCTGCAAGTTCCCTTCCAAGCCACTCACCATACTGACTTGGAAATATATCACCATTCCTTCACCGTCAATGGGTCAAAATCCTGGAATTCCCTCCCTAAGGGCATTGCGTGTCTACCTACAGCACATGGACTGCAGCGGTTCAAGAAGGCAGCTCACCCCCACCTTCTCAAGGGGCAATTAGGGATGGGCAATAAATGCTGGGCTCAGCCAGGGGCAAGTATGTCCCACGAGTGAAAAAAGAAAACACTCGCTGTGTGAAAGGGTTTATCATCAATATCACATTTGTTAATTCATCCATGAGTTCTTGTTCTAATACAGTGGGGTATTTTGTTTCCCCTTTGATAGGCCGAAGAAGACCTCGGTTTAAGTGTCAGCTCTGTCCCCCAGAACAGAACTCCCCCAGGACTGCACTGTAGGGTCATGTGTCAAGCCTCTCGAGTGAACACTCAACATTCTGATTCCCAGGGGAAATTACAAAACTGACAAAGTGAACCGATAGGTTTATTTAAAATCACAAGCTTTCATAGTGCTGCTCCTTCGTTAGGTGAAGTCTGTCCAAGCTTCAAAACTTGTGATTTCAAATCAACCTGTTGGACTATAACCTGGTGCCATGTGACTTCTGACATTAGCTACCCCAGTCCAACACCGGCACCTCGACATCACAACAAAGTTAACATCAACAGCTGAGGTGGCTCCACGGTGTTGAGTTGCGAGCGTTCACAGTTTTAACCCAGTGTTGATCACCATCCCAAATCTGACCAACTATTGTGAGGCCTCCTATGGTTCAACAGACTGCTTTCTGTGTGACAGGAGTCCCACTGTAGCATTTCATGGAGTGTCATCGCCACCTTGTGGCATAATATTAAACACCCCCATCCCATCCACACATCCACACACACTTTCTCTCTCCCTCTCACACACACACTCTTTCTCTTTCCCTCTCTCACATGCTCTTTCTCTCCCTCACATTCACACACTCTCTCTCTCCCTCACGCACACACACTTTCTCTCACACACATAAATCTAGGGGTGAATTTGCATTTGCAGATTTGAAATTGCAGATACATTCTATTTTATTCAAAAAGCACACAATTTGTAGACAATGTGGCATTTTATAAATTCCTACTTTGGAAATAAAAACAGTCTGACTCCAAGATAATATATAGCCAGATTCTAAACAAGGCCTCATACCTAAGATGTAATGTCTGATCTGAGATATCACTTCTGGTACACTGATAAAACTTTTAGTCATCTTGGGGCAGTGACTTGAAACAAATTCTGGGATTTGCATTTTAATCAATCAAAATCTGCATCTCCTTTCTAACTAATTAAAGATTTAACAGCCATCTTAAGTTTGTTCAATTCATTCCCATCAGTTCTATAACCCTCTGATCTTTTGCTTATAAATTCTGTGTCTGACACCTCTCTGACACCTGAAGAAGGAGCAAGGCTCCAAAAACTTGTGTTTTCAAATAAACCTGTTGGACTAAAACCTTGTTTCAGAGATAGTAGGAACTGCAGATGCTGGAGAATCTGAGATAACAAGGTGTAGAGCTGGATGAACACAGCAGGCCAAGCAGCATCAGAGGAGCGGGAAGGCTGATGTTTCGGGCCTAGACCCTTCTTCAGAAATGTCGCAGGGAGAAACGCTTCTGAAGGATCTCAATGTTCTGAATGTAGACATTGTCACAGTTGGCGCCAAATTGGGAAGGCCTGAATGTGGACTGTAGTCCATTGGGGATGATCTGGTTCCATAGGCAGGTACTAAGAAAGGTGATGTGGCTGTAGTACCTGGCTTGCTTCAGGACGTGGTCGAGCAGTTTCAAGGCCAAAGAGATTACGAGAGAGTTGCAGTGGGAGAGAGATCCACTGAGGTTGTTCCGGAGGGTAACTTCTTCAGGGTAGGCATCCTTAGAAGAGGCTTCGCAGTGGGGTTAAAATTGTTTCAGAGATAGTAGGAACTGCAGATGCTGGAGAATCTGAGATAACAAGGTGTAGAGCTGGATGAACACAGCAGGCCAAGCAGCATCAGAGGAGCAGGAAGGCTGAAGTTTCGGCCTAGACCCTTTTTCAGAAACTTTCTGAACTATAACCTGGACTATAACCTGGTGTTGTGTGATTTCTGACCTTGTTCACCCCAGACTAACACCAGCTCCTCCACATCATTAAACTGACACCAAGAAACAATATGTCATTCTGATGAAGAGTCTGTGTTAACTGGACACAAAAAAATGCTGGAGATCACAGCAGGACAGGCAGCATCCATGGAGAGAAAGCGAGCTAATGTTTCGAGTCTAGATAACTCATCATCAGAACTGAAGTGAAGGGTGGAGGGGGTAGTATTTATATGATAGTTTGGGGTGGGGTGGGGTGAGGGGGTGTCTAGGGTGCTGGTGGAGAAAAGACGTTGATAGTTCATTGGAATGTGAGAATGGCAGAACAATGGTGTGTCTCCTGCCAGACTGGAAAGGACAGTAACTGGGATGGAGGCAGGGGAGAACATGATAACAAGCTAAAGGAAAGGGATTGAAAGGATTATCCTCCGCCATTTCAAACAACTCCAGCAGAACACCACCACCAAACACAACTTCCTCTCACTCCCCCCCGCCGCCTGCATTTCACAGGGACTGTTGCCTCCTGGACACACTAGTCCATTCCACAACCACCAGTACTAGGCTAGGGTGGATAGCAAGAAGCTTTTTCCCAGAGTGGGGGATTCAATTATTAGGGGTCACGATTTCAAGGTGAGAGGGGAAAAGTTTAAGGGAGATATGCGTGGAAAGTTCTTTACGCAGAAGGTGGTGGGTGTCTGGAACGCGTTGCCAGCAGAGGTGGTAGAGACGGGCACGATAGTGTCATTTAAGATGTATCTAGACAGAAACGTGAATGGGCAGGGAGCAGAGGGATACAGATCCTTGGAAAATAGGTGACAGGTTTAGATAGAGGATCTGGATCGGCGCAGGCTCGGAGGGCCGAAGGGCCTGTTCCTGTGCTGTAATTTCTTTGTTCTTTGTAACACCAACCCCTTTCCCAACGCACCTTCCCATGTAACCAGAAATTTTTCTGAAGAAGGGTTCTGACCCAAAACGTCAGCTTTCCTGCTCCTCTGATGCTGCCTGGCCTGCTGTGTTCCTCCAGCTCCACACTGTGTTGTCTCAGATTGTCCAGCATCGGCAGTTACTACTATCTCTGAGATACTTGCTTTGCCGCTTACAAAAAGCACAGACGGTTGGAGTAAGATTCTCCCGGCATTAAGAAGGACTTCACTGGACTGCTCATATGATTCTACCATAAATCTTGCCACAGCCCACATCACTCCGCGCCCTATTAGCTTCCACTCAAACTGACTTTAATCAATGGCAATTAGGAAATATGAATGAAGAAGGCTAATGGAATGCTAGACTTTATACGTAGAGGGCTGGACTACAAGAATTCAGATGTTATACTGCAGTTATACACAACCTTGGTTAGACCTCACTTGGAGTGCTGTGAGCAGATCTGGGTATCAGACCTAAGGAAGGATAGATTGGTCTTGGAGGGAGTACAATGTAGGTTTCCAAGAATGGTACCTGGACTGCATGGGGTTACGTTATGAAAGGAGATTATACAAATTAGCTACGGTTTCTCTAGAATTTATCAAGTTAAAGAGTAATCTGATCAAAGTCTTCAAGGTACCTAGAGGAAAAGACAGGGTAGATAAAGATAAACCATTTCCACTGGTTGGGGATTCTAGAACTAGGGGCATAGTCTGCAAATTAGGGCCAGACAATTCGGGAGAGATGTTAGGAAGCACTTCAACACACAAAGGGTGGGAAAGGTTTGGAACTGTCTTCCACAAACAGTAGTGGATGCTGGATCAGTAGTTAATTTAAAATCTGAAATAGATCATTTTTGTTAAACAAATGCATCCGGGATATGGGCCAAAGGCAGAGATATGGAGTTAGGCCATAGAGAAACCATGATTTCAATGAATGGTGGAACAGGCTCAAGGGGCTGAATGGCCTACTCCAGTTCCTATGAATTGCTAACTTATACCTACACACAGCTTAAACTCTGCCTTAACTTACACCCTTCACAAACAGACAGAAATATAAATACTAATGTCAAGGAAGGGAACAGAAAATCAAATATCATGAAAAAGTAGTTCAATAGCACCAGTCTATATCATGGGATTTGATGAATTATTTTCATTCCACTCCTTTCAATTCCTATTAAGTACTTTGCTGTTGGGACAAGATTGTTTGCAGACTGATACTCTCTTTCATTCACATGCTGAGAATTCGTCCTTTCTTTGTCTCTAAAAGGTATTTTATTTCTCCTTCACCAGAGAATTTCCAGACAAAGTGAATTGTAGACAGTTGGTTGGTACTGGAAACTTTCCAGTACCTCCACACAAGAGAGAGAAATACAGACAGAAAGATTTTTTGAGATAACACAGTGTGGAGTTGGAGGAACACAGCAGGCCAGGCAGCATCAGAGGAGCAGGAAAGCTGACGTTTCGGGTCGGGACCCTTCTTCAGAAAATCTCTCAGAAAGATTTTTTGATGTTTTCTCTTATAGGCTGAATGGTTCTCTGCTGCACATGGCCAGGAGTCAATTGGATTATTGTTGTCAAGCCATTTTCCCTGTGTTCATAACCCATTGGATCAGTGGAATCTGTTTTGTGCTCTCACTGCTCAGGAACATGCAACATTCTGCAGGGAAGTATTTTACACAGAGGGTGGTAGATGCCTGGAACATGCTGCCAGGGAAGCGGGTAGAAGCAGATACAACAGCAACATTTAAGAGACATTTAGACAGACACACAAACAGGCAGGAAATAGAGGGATATGGACCATGTGGAGGCAGTGGAGGCAGATGGGATTGGTTTAGAATGGCATTGTGATCAGCACAGACATGGTGGGCTGAAGGGCCCGTTCCTCTGCTGTATTGTTCTATGTTCAGAGAATCACAGAATTGGTACTTACAGGAGGAGGCCATTCAGCCCACATTGTCTGCAATGGCTTGTGTGCATTTTGGATTGTAACCATCCAATGCCCCTATGGAATGCTTCAGTTGAGTCTGCCCCCATCACATTTCCAGGCAGTGTATTCCAGACCCTAACTACTCACTTGGTGAAAAGTCTTTTCTCACATTATTTTTGCTTCTTTTGCAAAGCATCTTAGAACTGTGTCCTCTGGTTCTCAATTATTTTATGAGTGGCTACAAATTCTCCCCACCTCTTCTGTCCAGGCCTGTCATGATTTTGAAGACCTCTATCAGATCTCCCTCTCCGTCTCCTCCTCTCCTAGGAGAACGTCCTAACTTCTTCAATCTCTCCTCATCTCTTCTCATTCCTCGGACCATTCTTGGAAATCACTCTCTCCAATCCACTCACATCTTTCCTATAATGTGGTGCCCACAGCTGTACACAATCCTCCAGCTGAGGGTCAAACAAGTGTCTTGTACAGATTCAACATCACTTCCTTGCTCTTGTACTCTTTGCCCCGTTAATAATAAATCTAAGGGCACTGTATGTTTTATTAACTGCACCCTCCAACCATCCTGCCACATTCAAAGATCTGTGCATATATACCTCCAGGTCCCTCTGCTCCTCCACTCCTTATTTTACATTGCCTCCACACATACCCTCGACCAAAGTACATCACCTCACACTTCTCTGCCACCCATCCGGCCACTCCAATTGTCAATGTCCTTTTGGAGCCCCACACTCACTTCCTCATCGTTGACAGTTCCAAGTGTTGTGTCTCTTACAAAATTTAAAGTTTTCCCTGGCACAACAAGATGCAGATCATCAATATACCTCAGGAAAAGGCAACGGTCCTGATACCATGCCATCGCTTTCCCCACAAGTCTGTTGTGTGGTAGTGTGTCGATCATGTTCTGGAGATCCATCCACACCACATTAACAGCTGTACCCTCATTACCCCTGTCTGCTAACGTGTCAAAAAACTCCAACAAATTAGTTAGACACCATTTTCCCTGACCCAACCCATATTTTTCCATGTGACTATTAATTTCTAACCTGAACAATTGTTTTTGCGTATCTCCCCCACCACTGAATTTAAACTGACTGATCTAGAACTGCTGAGCATTTCCTTCCAAACAATTTTGAACAAAGGGTAATGTCCTCCAGCACCAACCACAAATCCAGGGAAGGTGAAAGATTATTGTCAGTGCCCCTGCAATTTCCACTCTCATTTTTCAAAATCCTCACATGCATCTCATCCAGTCCTTGGGCTTGTCAATGTTTAAGTACTGACAGCTTATCCAATGCCACCTCATTATCAATTTTCAAAACCTTCTCATGACCGAGTTCCCTCCTCTGTCACCATGGCCTGGGCAGCATCATCCTCTTCTGTAAAGATAGATGTAAAGTATTTATTTAACACCTCAGACATGCCACACCTCCCGCCCCACATCTTTTTAAAACTGTGACCTGAAATAAGCAAGAACAGTTTTAAACCTAAGGATGGTTGCATGTTGCGAAAATAAGGAAAGTGATTATGTTTCTGAGCCGTGTTTGTGTAGCTGTGGGCTCCAGCAACATGCAGACAAACTAGAGCTGAGGGGCTGTTTCCAAGTGAAGCTGATTGGTGTGGACCAGGGACCAATAATCAATGATAAAGCTTCTCTGCCTGCCAACAGCTACGTGATTGGTTGTCAGGTAGTTGAACAGCTTGGGGCTTGTGAACAAGACAGAGAAAAGCTTTGTCAGATCGAAAGAAAAACCAGAGTCTGCAGCAGCCAAAAGAACTCTCCCTCTCAGTTTCCTGCAGTAAGCCACTTTACACTTGATGAAAACCAGCTTATCTTCTCTTTTGCAGATACTGCAAATTGTTGGTTTGAATTGGGTGAGTTAGAGACCTGTCATCAGTGAATCAGCCACCCTGTGTCTCTTGCAAGTTGGTGGAAGGATTCGGTCAAAGGAAGTTCAAGGAGAAACTTTCAGATCAGCAAGAATCAACCCAACAGATGTGGTGAAGAAAGACAACGGAACTGTTTTCTCAGTTTTCCCCTCAGATCATGTGTTTTTTCCTCTCTCTATGTATGTGCGTATGTGTGTGTGTGTGTGTGTGTGAATGTGTTTGTATGTGAGAGAATGTGTTTGTATGTGTGTGTGTGTGTGAATGTGTTTGTATGTGAGAGAATGTGTTTGTATGTGTGTGTGTGTGAATGTGTTTGTATGTGAGAGAATGTGTTTGTGTGTGTGTGTGTGTGAATGTGTTTGTATGTGAGAGAATGTGTTTGT
>NC_063337.1:2334431-2335792 GCF_021869965.1 Rhincodon typus | reverse complement strand
GAGGGTCAGTGCTGAGGGAGCGCCGCACTGTCGGAGGGTCAGTGCTGAGGGAGCGCCGCACTGTCGGAGGGTCAGTGCTGAGGGAGCGCCGCATTGTGGGAGGGTCAGTGCTGAGGGAGCAGCCTGAGCAGGGGTGAATACCTGACATCTCAGCATTTTCCCGTTAACTGTCGGAGCTTGGATCTCTGGGCGGTCCCAGAGAAACCAGGATGGCTGCTCACACAAGCTGGAGCTGCCAGCCCAGATAGTAAAGATGGCGGAAATTAGACAGAGTGAGGCAGGAGGAGTGAGAGAGGGCAGGGGTAAACAAAAGTGACAGAAGAAGAGACACAATGTTAAAGAGAGGAAGATAACGAGACTTTTATAGCGTGGGAGAGGAACTGTTCATGTTGCAGTACCTGAGGATTAAGTTCCATGTGGATTGCCTGCTATTAAGACACACAGTGAGCTCCATTACATTTTAATGAACCTCATTGTTTCAGCTAAGGACCAGATTCTATTGGAGGCCAGCTGTATCTGAGAAATTAGACGTTTGAACATCTGGTTCACAGAACCTGATACCAGAGGGTTTCCAGAAACTTCTCAAAGGCCTTATATGAAGGTGATCTGTAAGACAGGGTTGCAAAGAGAGCTCAGCAGTCCGTGTGTAAACTACCACATCAGCACGAGGGAGCACAGTGTCTCCGAGACTCTATAACAAAGGTAGGAATAGAAAACAACACATTCATTCACACAGGGTCCACCACAACGTCTGAAGTCTGATCTCTGTCATAGAGTGGGAAACATAGCAACCAGATCTATACACAGCAAACTCCTAAAGCTGGTTGAGGGATCAAAGTGGGCACAGGACCCTGACGAGAACAGCTCTTCTCTTTTTTCATCAGTTCTCAGGAGCATTCACAATTGACCAAGTGCATTCACTCCTCATTCAAACGGCATCACCTCTAACAGTGCAACACTCCCTCAGCGCTGACCCTCCGACAGTGCGGCGCTCCCTCAGCACTGACCCTCCGACAGTGCGGCGCTCCCTCAGCACTGACCCTCCGACAGTGCGGTGCTGCCTCAGCAATGACCCTCCGACAGTGCGGTGCTGCCTCAGCAATGACCCTCCGACAGTGCGGCGCTTACTCAGCACTGACCCTCCAACAGTGCGGCGCTCCCTCAGCACTGACCCTCCGACAGTGCGGCGCTCCCTCAGCAACGACCCTCCGACAGTGCGGCGCTACCTGAGCACTGACCCTCTGACAGTGCAACGCTCTGTCTCAGCACTGACCCTCCGACAGTGCGGCGCTCCCTCAGCACTGACCCTCCGACAGTGCCCCCTCCCTCAGCATTGACGCTCCGACAGTGCCAGCTCCCTC
>NC_063337.1:2328575-2334331 GCF_021869965.1 Rhincodon typus | reverse complement strand
CCCTCAGCACTGACCCTCCGACAGTGCGGTGCTGCCTCAGCAATGACTCTCCGACAGTGCGGTGCTGCCTCAGCAATGACCCTCTGACAGTGCGGCGCTCGCTCAGCACTGACCCTCCAACAGTGCGTCACTCCCTCAGCACTGACCCTCCGACAGTGCAACGCTCTGTCTCAGCACTGACCCTCCGACAGTGCGGCGCTCCCTCAGCACTGACCCTCCGACAGTGCGGCGCTCCCTCAGCACCGACCCTCCGACAGTGCAGCGCTCCCTCAGTACTGACCCTCCGACAGTGCAGTGCTCCCCTAGCACTGACCCTCCGACAGTGCACTGACCTTGCTTTCTCTCCACAGTTAATGCCAGGCCAGCTAAGGTTCTGCAGCAGCTTCGAGTTTTGTTTCAAATTCCCAGCATCTGCAGATCTCTGTATTTTGTTTAATGTTTGCTTCATGCTGCTAATCTGTGAGGCTGGAATTACATTCCAGACATTATGTCCTGAAGTTATACACTGAAATTCTGTCCCAGCAGCCACTGTGATGGGATTTGAACCTGTGTTTCCTGAGCATTAGCTGGGGTCTCTGGGTTATGAGCCAAATTAGATTTCCGGTGCACTGCGGTCTCCCTTGAACTGGGACTAAACAGAGTCAGGACTGGGATGGTGCTGCAGGAGCTCTGTAAGCAGTTACAGATTAGTGAGTAAAGATGGGGTGGTTCTGGAGTTTGAGTCTTGCCGTTTAACACAGAGATACTCAACTGTTAGTTTTGACCACCGCTCCTCTGCCTCTAGATGGTCTCTCCTGCCATCGCTCTGGCCTTCATCCCATTTCTGATGACCCTCATCATTCGTTACCGCCACTACTTCCTGCTGTTCTGGCGGGCAGTAATTCTCCGGAAGATTCAGGACTACACAACCGGCCTGTCCAGGGAAGAGAGGGCCTTCCAGTATGTGATGACGCACAGCATTCCCGGGGATCCGGAAAACATCATCAGCACCTTCGACACATGGTGCTATCGTTCGGAATACCTGAGCAACGTTGGGCCAGAGAAAGGTAAATGGGATTTGGTTGTGGGGCACCTGCAGGGGTGTGGGGTTAGCGGCACTTTGCCCTTACACTCCACAGCTGTGGGGCATCACTCTATCGAAGAGCCAGCGAGGGCACTGTGCTAATCGTGCAGCGAAATTCACCTTCAGACACTCACCACTGGCACCATTTCGAGGAAGGTCCCTGGAGATGTGGTCACCCCATGAGGTGTATTTGCTGCCACCATTTTCCTGTCAAGTTGGGAGCTGGAAGGAGCTGCTTGGTATAGTACTGTAGTGGAAAACCACAGGGCAATCTTAAAAGAAAAGCAGCTCCAATCTCAAACAAGATGTAGTTTATTCCCTGATAGCTACAAATTTCATTTGTTTATTCTCTTGTGCAACATGGGTGTTGCTGGCTGGGCCCAGCATTTCTTGCCCATCCCTAGTAGCCCTTGAGAAGGTGGGGGTGAGCTGCCTTATTGAACCGCTGCAGTCCATGTGCTGTGGGTTTACCCATAATGCCCTTAGGGAGGGAATTCCAGGATTCTGACCCAGTGACAGTTGAGGAATGGTGATATATTTCCAAGTCAGGATGGTGAGTGGCTTGTAGCGGAACTTGCAGGGGGGTGGTGTTCCCATGTATCTGCTGCCCTTGTCCTTTTAGATGGAAGTGGTCATGGGTTTGGAAGGTGCTGTCTGAGGATCTTTGGTGAATTTCTGCAGTGCATCTTGTAGATGGTACACACTGCTGCTAGTGAGTGTTGGTGGAGGGCATGGATACTTGTGGATGTGGTGCCAATCAAGTGGCTACTTTATCCTGGATGGTGTCAAGCTTCTTGAGTGTTGTTGGGGCTGCCCCCATCCAGGGCAAGTAGATTGTTGTGTTGGAAATTGCTACCAAGACAATGGGGAGACCTCCCTGGTTGGTCTTTCCCCTTTGAAATCCAGAGCTGTTCCTTCACTCAAGTCCATTTGACATCATCAGATTGGCTGGGGCCAAATATTATTTTAAGCATTGTAATAACCGAGATTGGAAGGTGCATGGATTCCTTTCGGATTTGAAATTAACCAGATGATAATCTGACTGTAACTTGTTTTGTCAGAGAAACTGGTCAGCCAGGTTACTTTAGTCAACGTGGAATATCTAGTTAACTATGCATAAAACACACTCAAGCTAATATGTAAATATTATTGACAATAAAGGTTTATAGTATGCAAAGGGAGATACAATTTATATTCTAATATCCCCAACATAAAACGAGGCAAATATGGGTAACAGACAAATCATGATTGAACACTCCACAGAACACATTAAACAGCAAATAAGAACATAAGAACATAAGAACTAGGAGCAGGAGTAGGCCGTCTGGCCCTTCGAGCCTGCTCCGCCATTCAATAAGATCATGGCTGATCTTCTCGTGGACTCAGATCAGATGTGATTGAGGCTAATCCCACAGATTTCTCAGCAAACCCGCAGGCATTAGTGACACTGCATGGCACCAAATCTCATCAAAACTTCACAACGGATTCCAAAAAGTTAACTTTTGACAAGAGATTCAAGAACAGCTTTTTCCCTGCTGTTATCAGACTTTGGAAAGGACCTCTCAGATATGAAAGTTGATCTTTCTCTGCACCTTCGTTGTAACTGTAACACTATACTCTGCATTCTGTTCTGTTACCCTTATGTACTTACATAAGGTATGATTTGTCTGGTTAGCACACAAAACAATATTTTTTCACCGTATTTCAGCATATGTGTCAATAACAAATCAAATCACCACCTTCTCAGGGACAACCAGACAGGGGCAATGTATACTGACCCAGCCAGTGATGCCCACAGCCCAGGGATAAACAAAATATACTTTTAAAAAAGTCTCCACTTGCATTCCAGTATCATATAATCCAAGAGGAGGCCATTCAGCCCTTCATACCTGTTCTGGCGTTTTATTATCTCATCATTGATCTGTATCAAAATGGTTTGCTTTGATTCCATAAAGCAGTGTTCCCCAAACCTTGTCCAATGTGACTTTGATATTACACCTCAGAGTTCATGTGATCTCAGGGTGAAAACCTGGAGGATATGAGAGCTGTTGAACCTTCTTGAGGGGGATAGAGGTGAAGAAGGCAAAGATCCATAACTGCCCTGAGAAAATATTGTCATGAAATGTTCAATTGCCCCTCAGTCTCGTCAGCTTTTTGTTGAAGGGTGAGAGCTCACAGTGCTTCATAATAAAGTATGTTTCCAAATGTTGTTATGTAGCAATAACACAGCACAGCATACAGCAAGATCCCACAAACTGTGATTCTCACTTCCTTCTCTTAATATATCCTAACCCCAACCCGTTTGTAGGGAAGATCCTGGAACGCCTGATCTCTGAGACTGTTCCCTTAACTGTGCTGGAACTGGGGACTTACTGTGGTTACTCAGCTCTCCGTATGGCCAGGAACCTGTCCCTCAGTGCCAGGCTCTACACGGTGGAGATGGACAAGGGGAATGCAGCAGTGGCTGAGAAAATAATCCGCCTGGCAGGATTCGACGAGGACACGGTCAGTATTGCAGCTGATTCATCGCCAACTGCAAGGACAGAGAGAGAGAGAGAAAGAGAGAGAGTGAGAGAGAAACACAGAGATTGCTCACCCAGTCAAAACTCACATTTGTTTCATTATTTTACTTACTACATTTTGTCACCTCTACCTCAGCTCATCAGTTGGTAAAACTCGCAACTGTGTGTTTGTTAATGATGAGGCTAGTTAGTGATTCTAACACAGAGGGGATGATAACATAATGCACACTGTGTGATGAGGTCAATCTAGAGTGAGCTTTACTCTGTATCTAACCCCGTGCTGTCCCTGTCCTGGCACTGTTTAAGGGAGACAGTGTAGAGGGAGCTTTACTCTGTATCTAACCCCGTGCTGTCCCTGTCCTGGCACTGTTTAAGGGAGACACTGTGGAAGGAGTTCAGGCAGGAAGCTGACACAAGATCACAAGTTGGACAATGTCCATTCTGAAGTCCTTCACCTGATGAACACAAATTTCACCCTCGGCTTCAATAGGTTCAAATAAAGGTTTCGTGCGAAATGATTTACAATGATTCTGTTTTTAATAGGTGGAGCAAATCATTGGTCCAACTGATGAAGTAATCCCTCAGTTGAGAGAAAGTTTTGGAGTGGACAAGTTTGACTTTGTTTTTATGAACCATTGGAAACGCTGCTACCTCAGGGACCTGCAGTTACTGGAAGACTATGACCTGCTGCAGGAGGGAAGTATTGTTGTGGCAGACAACGTGATCTTCACTGGAGCTCCCCACTTCATGCAGTACGCCAAGAGCTGTGGCAAATACAGCTGGAAAATCCACCGCACACACCTCGAGTATTTCCGACATATCAGAGACGGAATGGCAGAGCTAACCTACATTGGGCTCAAGTGAAGTACATAGCACCAAGTCCTTCAGGAATTGAAAGCACAGTTCCTATGGAGGAAAAGCAGAATGTTTGAGATTGAGAAAGTGTTCTTAGATTCAATCCTAATGTCTCATCATCTCCCTTCAATTCTCCTTTCAACCCATGTCATTGAGTCAAAGTCCCTCAATCCCTACCTCTCCATGTGTCCCTTCATCCCTACCCTCTCCCTGTTTCCCTCAATCCCCACCCTCTCCCCTTATCACTCAATCCCCACCCTCTCCCCGTGTCCCTCAATCCGCCCCTCCCCGTGTCCCTCCATCACCACACTCTCCCCTGTGTCCCTCAATCCCTACCCTCTCCCTGTGTCCCTCAATCCCTACCCTCTCCCTGAGGCCCTCAATCCCTACTCTCTCTCCGTGTCCCTCAATCCCCACCCTCTCCCCATTTCCCTCAATCCCCACCCTCTCCCCGTGTCACTCAATCACCACACTCTCCCTGTGTCCCTCAATCCCTATCCTCTCCCCGTGTCCCTCAATTGGCCTCATAAGGCAGTCGTCCCAAAGCACATTCTTGATTCTTAACTGCCCTCTGAAGTAGATTAACAAGTCACTCACTGATTAAAAACTTCTACAAGTGGTTTATGCATCGACTTATCAAAATGGTCCTCAGGAGAGTGAGGGATGGGCAATGGTATCACGGTATTGTAAACCTGACACCCAGGAAACGTGCTGGGGACCTGAGTTCGATTCCCACTGCTGTAGACGGTAGAATTAGAATTTTTAAAATATCTGGATTCAAAACTCTAATGATGACCATAAATTGTCATAAAAATTCATTCCAAAGTGAAATATCATTTAGGGAAGAAAATCGATCCTCCTTACCCAGTCTGGCCTTCACCTGACTCCAGACCCACAGCAATGTGACAAGCTCTTAAGTGCCCACTCTAATGGCCCAGCAGGTACCTCGGTTGTAGAAACCAATAAAAAGACTCAAGGAAGGACTGAAACTGGACAGACCACCTGGAATTGGCCTAGACACCAGAAACTCAGCCCTGTCGACCCTGCAGAGCTCACCTCATCAATGAGTGGGGACTCGTGATAAAGTTGTGGGACAGTGCGGCACTCCCTCAGCTCTGACCATCCAACAGTGCAGTGCTCCATCAGCACCGACCCTTCGACAGTGCGGTACTCCCTCAGCACTGACCCTCCGACAGTGCGGTACTCCCTCAACACTGACGCTCCGACAGTGCGGCACTTCCTCAGCACTGACCCTCCCACAGTGCGGCGCTCCCTCAGCACTGACCCTCCGACAGTGCGGCACTCCCTCAGCACTG
>NC_063337.1:2308455-2328565 GCF_021869965.1 Rhincodon typus | reverse complement strand
ACTCCCTCAGCACTGACCCTCCGACAGTGCGGCACTCCCTCAGCACTAACGCTCCGACAGTGCACACTCCCTCAGTACTGACCCTCCGACAGTGCAGCGCTCCCTCAACATTGCTTTCAGCCTGATTATCAGCCTGGATTTTATGCTTGAGTCAGTGGATGGTGATGTCAGTTTGGGAGTGTTCCAGACTGATCCAATTGACAGCTGCATCATAGGATGATGAATGAGCAGATTGTTCACTATAACCTCAGACCTGATTGCTCCTCGAAATTCTAACCTGAGATGACAGTGTCCCACTGGATGGAGGGTAGGGAGGACATGAGGGACTAGCTGCTGATTTCTGCTTTATCAAGAAGCATTCATGGTCTAGACAGTCCCTGCTGAAGCACTGTAACAAATCAACAGAAGTTATCAAAATTAAAAATGACGTATCACAGCCCCGTGGTGCCCACTGGTCCCTAAAGACCTTTATTGTGTCAGGGGACTCTCCAAGTTCCATCTTTCGGGACACTGCAAGTTCCTTCTCTCGGAGCACTCAGATGCGGATGTAAACACAGAAGAGGGGCAGACAGTCAAGTGCTCACAGCCTGGTCTTGTCCATCTCCTCCTTAACTGGAGGTCCTCCAATCTACACCACCACCCCGCCCAACAAACTATCTGTACGGCCTGCCCATATGACAGGAATGTGGGATTGAGTGCATACAAAAATTTAAATCAGCTCCTTAACAAAACTAAATAGGCACTGGAAATGAAAACATTCAACGTAAATGTGAGAAATTGTTTTTTCAAGGCAACAAAAATTTCTGTCTTCTCAGTTGCTTGCAAGTTTCTTTTTGCTTGGCTTGGTTTGTTTCCTAAGTAAGTTTTACGGCACTCTGGTGAGTAAAGGACATGACCAGAGACGATCATAAAATAAAATGAAATGTCATGATTTGAAATTCCATGAGTAAGAAGCTTATTGGTTAATGAACTTGTTTTTTTTGGGCAAGAGCAGATCATGGGGAATAAAGAGGGAAGGGGTGCTACGGGGGGGAAGGTTTAAGGACGAAGGGTGATTTAGGAGTGGGGGGGTAAGGAGTCGAGGGAGTGAGGAGGAGTAAGGAGTCGAATGAGTCGAGTGAAGAGTGGAGGGAGTGAGCAGGATTGAAGAGGGGAATGGGGGTGGAGCGAGTGAAGTAGAGTGAAAGAGGGAGTGAGGAGGAGTGGAAGGAATGAGGAAGAGTGAAGAGAGGGAATGAGGAGGAGTGGAGGAGGGGAGGGAGTGAGGAGTGAAAAGGAGTGAGATGGAGTGAAGAGAAGGAGTGAGGAGGAGTGGAGGGAGTGAGGAGGAGTGAAGAGGGAGTGAGGAGGAGTGGAGGGAGAATGAAGAAAGAACGAGGAGAGAGTGGAAAAGGTGATGTGGTCTAGGATAGAGGGGATGTTAGTGGGGAGTTGTTGAGGATTGGGTTGAGGGGGTGAGGTATACCATTTGAGGGAGAGCAGGGTAATGGAGGTGGGGAATATATTTATCCCTGCTACAAACTCTTGGTTCCGCACAGAGTTTAAACCCACCCGGACCCGGGAAGCGCTGCACACGGCCACCGGAACCGGAAGTGGGCTATTTCCCTGCCGCTCGGTGTCCCCGCATCTGCCTCGGGGGAGGGTGTTCAGCGGCGGAACCACTTCCGGCGGTCACAAAGGTAGGCGGCAGTTAAAGCGGGCGGCGGACACCGGGGCCTGGGCCGGGGGTTACCGGCCGGAGAGGAGCGGGACGGGGAGATCGGCGGCACCTGGTTGGCCCAGCCAGACCCCGCCCCCTCCAGGCCCAGATCCACCCTTAAACCCAGACCCCGCCTCCTCCCACTGCAGCCCCGCCTCCTCCACTGCCTCCTCCTGCTAGCCCAAGCCCGATGGGCTGAAGGGTCTCCTCCTGTGCTGTACGTCCTCGAGATTTAGGTAGGGTTGCTGTTCCTCACCATTATTGCTGCAGGTAAGTGCCCAAGAAGCCATTCAGCCCCTCTAAATTCTTCGGGACCACAGCATGGTGTTGGATCTGTGACTGATATCCCTGCCTGTGCCTCATATCCCTGAATTTATTTGCTTGAGTAAAAAGCATCAGAGTCAGCTTTTGATCTGTAACAATTCCATTTGGTGGACGGAATTGCATTTGGCTTTAATCTGTTATTTGAAGAAGTGAGTTTTCCCTTAAGTTCACGAGATATAGGGGCAGAACTAGGCCATTCGGTCCTTCTAAGTCTGTTCCGCTATTTGATCATGGCTGATATATTCCTCACCTCTATTTTCCTGCCTTCTCCCCATAATCCTTCAATCCATTACCAACTAAAAATCTGTTTAACTCCTCCTTATATTTACTCACTGTCCCAGCATCCAACTTACTTTGGGGTAGTGAATTCCACAGATTCACAACCCTTTGGGAGAAGTAGTTCCCCACAATTTTGTTTTAGGTTTGCTACCTCTCATCTTAGAATGCTCCTCAAGAGGAAGAATCCACTTCACGTCTATTTTGTCCACACCTTTTATCATCGTGAATACCTCAATTTGATCTCCCCTCATACTTCTGCAGTGTATAGGCCTAAACTCTTCATGAACTCTCCCTTCATACAATAAATCCCTCATCTCTGGGATCAATCTAGTGAACCTCCTCTGAACTGCCTCCAATGCTATTACATCTTTCCTCAAATAAGGGACCAAAACTGTGCACAATACTCCAGGTGTGGTCTCACCAATGCCTTGCATAGTTGTAACGATACTTCCTTACCTTTGTATTCCATTCCATTAGCTATAAAAGCCAACATTCCATTTGCTCTCTTTATTGTCTGCTGTGCCTGCATGCTAGTTTTCTGTGACTCATGAAATGTCTCATTTTTACAACATATCCGCGAAGACTCGGCGACTGCTTCACAGAACATCTATGCAAAAAAGACCCTGAACTACCTGTTGCCTGCCACTTCAATGCACCATCCTGCTCCCTGGCCAACATCTCTGTCTCTGGCTTGCTGCCGTGTTCCAGTGAAATCCAACGGAAGCTGGAGGAACAGCACCTCATTTTCCGCTTGGGGACCCTACAGCCCTCTGGACTCAATATTGAGTTCAATAATTTTACGGCCTAAACTCTCCCATGTCCCAGCCCCCTACCCCACACACCAGGCCTTGTTACCACATAGCCTGCCATTACACACCCGCTGTTGTTAGTCACTAACAGTCCCCATTAACAACTATTCACCCTCTTGTCTAGGGCTTTTTTCATTTGAGCGAAGAAGGATGAGAGGTGACTTGACAGAAATGATGATGAGAGACAAGATGATGAGAGGCATAGATAGAATGGATAGTCAGAGACTTTTTCCCAGGGCGGAAATGACTGTTACAAGGGGACATAATTTCAAGGTGATTGGAGGAAGGTATAGGGGAGATGTCAGAGGTAGGTTCTTCACACAGAGAGTGGTGGGCGTGTGGAATGCGCTGCCGGCAGTGGTAGTGGAGTCAGATATGTTAGAGACTTTTAAGCGACTCTTGGATAGGCATATGGAGGATAGTGAAATGTAGGGTATGAAGGGTAGATTGATCTTAATAAGATAATAGGTCAGCACAACATCGTGGGCCGAAGGGCCTGTACTGTGCTGTACTGTTCTATGTTCTATCTATAGTCTTTTTGTTTATTCATTCATGGGATGTTTCTGTGGTTGAAAGGGTGCATTTATTGGCTATCCCTAATTGCCTTAACTGAGAAGCTTGCTTGGGTCAATTTAGAGGGCAAATAAGAGCTCTGAGGAAGGGTCACCAGACCCGAAATGTTAACTCTGTTTTTTCCTTCACAGATGCTGCCAGACCTGCTGAGCTTTTCCAGCAACTTTGTCTTTGTTCCTGATTTACAGCACCCGCAGTTCTTTCGGTTTTTATTGGGCAAATGAGAGTTGACCACATTGCTGTGGGTCTGGAGTCCCAGCTAAAGACGGCAGATTTCCAATTCTAAAGGACATTAGTGAACCAGATGGGTTTTTACAACAACAGTCATCATTAAATCAGCTTTTTAATTCCAGATTCATTATTTGAATTCAGTTTTTTCCATCTGTCACAGTGGGATTCAAACCTAAGTTGCTAGAACATTAGCCTGGGATTCTGACAATTATTTGTCAGTGGCATTACTACTGCACCACTATTACCTTCCCTAATTAAGTGAGGGGAATGTTTCTGCCTATCTACCCTACCTGGCCACATTGCCCTTATAGCATTTCAAATGCTGACATTATAAGAGACTGCATCCAGCCTGGTCATGGAGCAAATTAATTGCTTTTAAGCTTTTGGGGGAGAAACTGCAAAGCTCACAGATTTCCACTTCCTGTCCAAGTGTGTAAAAATCCACAAAGGATGGGAAGCATCTCCACTTTCTCTGTTTCTAACTGCCCTTTTATTTTCTCTGTCTTGAGGATGTCAACACTTTTTCCTTCACTCTTTCCCCGAGTGACAGAGTCGTTATGGTTTAACCTCGATCGACCATGTGTGGATGAAAATGAACTCCAACAACAAGAGAACCAGCATCAGGCTTGGGTCAGTGTCCGTGTGTGTGCATGTGTGTTTTTAACCTCAGTCTGTCAGTTTATTTTTTAAATTCATGTTATGTGGGCATCGCTGGTTAACTAGCATTTGTTGCCCATTCCTAATTGTCGAGGGGCAGTTAAGAGTCAGCCACATTGCTATGGGTCTGGAGTCCCATGTGGGCCAGATTGGGTAAGGACAGCAGATTTCCTTCTCCAAAGGATGTCAGTGAAGCTGATGGGATTTTCCCAACAATCGACACTGGTTAATGGTCATCACTACATGCTTAATTCCAGACGTTTATTGAATTCAAATGGTGCAGATGGTGGGACTCAAACCTGAGCCCACAGAATGTTACCTGGATCACTGGATTAATAGTCTCACGATAATACCACTATGCCATTGCCTTCTTTCAATATTTATATGGCTAGTCCAGAATGTTAAAAGTGAGGCACTCTTTGATAGTAACACAATTGAATGTTAAGAGGCAATGGTTAGATTCTCTCTTGAGCACTTGTGTGGCACAAATATGTTACTTGCTACTTATCAGGTGAAACCTTGATATTATCCAGGCTGTGTGTGTAGGTGTGTCCTTCTGCAGGTAAATGATGTGACCTGAATAGAATGGAAATGATCCCAGCTGTGAAGAGGCTAATTTCTAGCATTTGGAATGAAAGTTAAGCAGAGAATGTCCTCAGTATGAAGCAGTACTCAAAACACTTTCCAGTACAGGAACAATGGGCCAAAAGGCCTCCTCCAACATTACAATTCTGTGATTTTTAAACAGCTCTTCACATAATTGAGGTTAGTAGGAGGAAACAATTAAAGTTTAAATTTGTAACAAATTAAAACTCTTACGGGGAAAGATATTTCTGGTTGTGCTATATCTTCCTAGCAGTGTGAGGGATTAGGGTCAGATGTTGAGGAAACTCAGGTCTGATGAGTAATAGGGCTGAGGGAGCTGCAATTTCAGAATGGTGGTTTCAGTCATCCGATTTTACAAGTTTTATTTCTCTCTCTCTCTTCCCCTGTCACATCCCATGCACAGTTGCAGAGTATTGCTGAGAAGAACAATACTTTGGTCCCAATTGGAAAGCCTGCTTCTGAGGTGAGTGTCTGACTGGGCCCTGGGTTTCTGTATAAGGCTTGTTGTTAGATTTGCTGAGATCTCTTTGCATGATGAAGTTTGGGGAATGCTGGACAAGAACAGAGCAGATACTCAGCATAAGGGGTTGTCCATCTTGGAATGATTTGAGGAACATCATTGCAGCGAGATATGTGAATCTTCAGAATTCTCCACCCTAAGGAACCTGTGATATTCATCTGAATCCGTTAGGAATTTAGAAGAATGAGAAGGCAGTCTCACAGAAACTTATAAAAGGCTGACAGGAATAGACAGGGTATATGCAGGAAGGATGTTTCCAATGACTGGGGAGTCCAGGACCAGGGGTCACAGTCTAAGGATATGGGGTAGACGATTTAGGACTGCGATGAAGAAAAATGTCTTCACCCAGAGAGTGGAATTCTCTGCCACAGAAAGCAGTCAAGGGCAAAACATTGTATGATTTAAAGGAGTTGGATATAGCGCTTGGGATGAAAGGGATTGAGAGATTTGGGGGAAAGCAGGAACAAATTATCGACGTGGATGATCAAAATGAATGGCAAAGCACGCTTAAAGGGCCAAATGGCCTGGTCCTGCATCTTTTTTCCTATGTTTTTATCAATAATTTTTTGATCTCAGAGGAAATTAAGGGCTACAGAGACTGGGCAGGAAAAGCAGAGTTGATGTCAGGACTTGGGCATGATCATATTTAATGTAAAACCAGGTTTTAGGAGTCTAGGGACAATTCCTGTTCCCATTCCTTATAGGGGGTTGATTAGTTCAGTTGGCTAGACAGCTGGTTTGCGATGCAGGGTGATGCCAACAGCGTGGGTTTAGTTCCTGCACTGGCTGAGATTCCATGAAGGAGTCTCCTTCTGCAGCTGTCCTCTCACCTGAGATGTGATGACATTCAGGTTTAACCACCATCAGTTGTCTCTCTCTAATGAGGGAGCAGCCCTATGATCTGTGACTTCACCACACAAGAGGGAGTTCAGCAGAGTTTTTTGGAAACAATTGTATTTGAAGATTAAGTGGTGATCTTACTGAGGTATTTAAAGGACTGCATTGAGTTTTTTTTCATCATTCATTCATGTGATTTGGGCATCACTGACTGGGCCAGCATTTGTTGCCCATCTGTAGTTGCCCCTTGAGAAGGTGGTAGTGAGCTGCCTTCTTGAATCTGCAGTCTATGTGCTGTAGGTAGATGCATAATGCTGTTAGGGTGGGAGTGGTTTCTAGGATCCTGAAGGAATGGTGATATATTTCCAAGTCAGGACAGTGAGTGACCAGTGTCCTTCCGGCTAAAAGAACTGAAGATTTCAAAACTGCGATTGCTGGATTTTTCTTGGGTAAAGATCATGATATTTATAAAACCAAGCTGGGATGAATGGAGTTAAAATACAGATTAATTGTGATTTAAGTCAACAGTGGAACAGGCTCAAGGAGTTACATGGCCTCCTCCTAAGACCATTAGACCATAAACATAGGAGCAGAAGTAGGCCATTCAGCCTTTGAGTCTGCTCCTGCATTCATGAGATTGTGGCTGATCGGATAATCCTCATCTGCATTTTATACCCTTTTCCCCATAACCCTCGATTCCCTTCCTGATTAAAAATCTGGCTCTCTCAGCCTTGAGTATACTTAATGACCCAATCTCTCCAGTAAAGAATTCCACAGATTCATTACCCTCTGAGAGAAGAAATTCCTCTTCATCTCTGTCTTAAATGTGTGATCCCTTATTCTGAGATGATACCGCCTGGCCCTAGACTCCCCCACAAGGGGAAACAACCTCTACACATCTATCCTGTCAAACCTAAGATGTTTCAATAAGATCACCTCTCATTCTATTACATTACAATGAGTACAGGCCCAACCTACTCAACCTCTCCTCATTACACAGCCCCTCCAGACCTGGTATGAGCCAGTGAACCTTCTCTGGAGTAGATGCCAGTATATCTTTCCTGAGATAAGGGGCCTAAACCTGTTCACAGTATTCCAGCTGTGGTCTGACTGGTGTCTTGTACAGTTTTAGCAAAAAATTTTCTACTTTTACATTCCATTCCCTTTGATATAAAGGTCAGCATTCTATTTGCCTTCCCTATTATCCGCTGAACTTGGATACACAGATGAGAATTCTCAAATCCCCCAGTGTTGCAGCTTTCTGCAGTTTTCTTCCATTTATATAAGATTCATGCCCAACGTGAAGTGTAATTAGGCTATATAGAATATATTCCATATATATCTGAGACTTTACTGCTTAAATGTTTAATGTGTGGTGTGCAATGAGGAAGTGTAGTCAGTCTGTTTTCTGTTTGATGCCATGTTGGGATCATTCACAGCAGAACTATGATGATGAGGAAGAGGAGGATGATGAGGATGACGAGGACAGTGAAGAGGACTCTGAGGAAGATGAAGACATGCAGGACATGGATGAGATGAATGATTACAATGAGTCTCCAGATGATGGAGAGATAAATGAGGTGAGCAGGGCAATGGCCAGTGGGGTGGGTGCTGGAGCACAGCAGGGTGGGATCACTTGTACCCTGTTGGAGAAATTGTTTATCGAGAGGGCTGCTATGTTGTGTTTGTCACAAGTGAGTCAGCTTTTGAAGTGGGGAGAGGGCAATGAGAAATGCACAAGCTTAAAGAAACACAGCACTGCGGTTTGGGGTCCATTGTTTATGAGGCCTAGATAACCTCAACATTCAGCCCTGGTTCCAGTTCCCAGCAAAACTGTTAAAAAGGCACTCTCTGCTTGTGCTAATAAGGGACCAAGCGACTGATTGCTTGTTTTAAGCAATGACTGCCCTTGTTCTTAGCTATTCCAGTCAGGATATCTGCTATCACGGTCTATCACATTGGTCTGTTTTTCACCGTCACTATCCACCTATTTCTGACATCCACTGTTGCTACCTCTAAGTGCTCTGCGAGTCACCCAACTACACCTTTTTCTTCCACCCCCAACTCTAATGAGGTTGTTTCTCTTTGTTCAGGGAATATGGGCATCACTGGCTGGCCAGCATTTCTTACCCATCCCTAGTTGCCCCTGGAGAAGATGATGATGAGCTGCCTTCTTGAACTGCTGCAATCTGTGTGCTTTAGGGGCAGACCCACAAAATCCTTAGGGAGGGAATTCCAGGATTTTGACCCAGTGACACCCATATTTCCAAGTCAGGATGGTGAGTGGCTTGGAGAGGAACTTGCAGGGGGTGGTGTTCCCATGTATCTGCTGCCCTTGTCCCTCTAGATGGAAATAGTGGTGGGTTTGGACGAAGCTGTCTAAGGAGCCTTGGTGAGTTCACTACAGGGAAAGCTTCTCTATTCATTGTTATGTTGAAATGTGACAGTAACTCACTAAAACTTTTGTTCCTGCAGATCGACATGGAGGGTGCAGAGCAGGACCAGGACCAGTGGATGATCTAAAAGGCCTTTGACTCTCTCTGTGCTCTTCAAATTCAGGGATTCAGTTTATTCATCAAATTTGACACTGGGAGCAAGAGATCTTGAAGAAAAGTCCGATCATAAGTGCATGCATGCCTTCTCCTCCAGCCAGCACCCACAACCCTAACCCTGACTTGTTCAGATCCCTCTGTCTGACACTGTTTGAGGCATGGACTTTTTTGAACGGCTGATGATTGCTCTATTCCAGACAAGAACAGGAGGCCATTTAGCCCCTCAGGTTTGATCCTTCCACACGTATCGGTTCCATGACCCTTGAAGATGTGTATCCTCCCCCCACCCTGGCAAAATCAACCTCCATCTTGAGATTTTCAGCTGATTCACTCCCTCCTTCTCTGGGGTGGAAAGTGCTGGATTTCCACAGACCATTCCCACACCAGGGAACTGGGGTTACAGTTTGTGAAATTGTTATCCAGTGGAATCCTGTCTTATGGTTTGTAGAATTGAGGAGGTTTTCGGAATACAGAGTTGAGATCCCAACCTCGGCCCAACAGTCAGGGGAGGGGCCAAGCTGAGACCAGGTACAATTTGTGTCAAATTCGTGTCAAACACTCCATGCTGCTCTTAATCACACCTTTTCCAACTTTATCTTTCCAGCACATCCTTCTATCCCTTCACTTCTCCTTCAGCTCTTTTTGTTTCTTTTCAATGCATCTCAGCTGTTCACCATTTAACCACTGCCTGCCATGGCAAGTTCCACATTCTAACCAGGAAATGGATTCTCCTCTAAACACAGGACTGAAAGCATTGCAGGTTTCTCTTTACTGCCTCTATTGAACAATTCCTTGGGGACATTTCTCGTGAACTTTAAAATAAAATGTTTTGTTGGTCCTCCCTGAGTATTTATTTTATAATTATCTTTAGCCTCAGTTTGCACTACTCTCAGGACAAGTTCTGGAACCGAGACTGGTTCTAATGTAATGAGGGGTACTCCAACTTCCAAGTGATCGATTGTGATAGGGGACTCTCTAATCAGAGGCACAGGCAGACATTTCTGCGACCGACAGTGAGAAATCAGAATGGTGTGTTGCCTCCCTGGTGCCAGGATCAATGATATCTTGGAGAGGGTACAGAATATTCTCAAAGGGGACAGGGACTAGCATGAGGTTATTGTACACCTTGGAATTAATGACATAGGTAGAGAAAAGGGCAAGATTCTAAAGACAGAATATAGGCAGGAATTTAAAAAGGAGGTCCTTGAGAGTAATTACTCCCAGTGCCACGAGCTACGGAGAGTAAGAATAGGAGAATCGAGCAGATGAATACGTGGCTGAGGAGCTGGTACAGGGGAGAAGGATTCACATTTTTGGATTATTAGAATCTCTTCTGGGGTAGAAGCAACCTGTATAAGGACAGTTTGCACCTGAATTGGAATGGGACTCATACTGGCAGGGAGATTTGCTAGAGCTGCTTGGGAGGATTTAAACTAGTAAAGTTGGCGGTGGGTGGGGGATGCAGGGGGATAGTGAGGAAAGAGATCAGTCTGAGACTGGTGCAGTTGGGAAAAGGAGCAAGTCAAACATTGGATGTAAGAGTAGAAGGGTGGATTAGTAAGTTTGCGGATGATACGAAGGTGGATCAAGTTGTGGATAGTGCAGAGGGCTGTTCTAGGTTACAAAGGGACATTGATAGGATGCAGAGCTGGGCTGAGAAGTGGCAGATGGAGTTTAACCCTGAAAAGTGTGAGGTGATTCATTTTGGAAGGACAAACTTGAAAGCAGAATACAGGGTTAACGGAAAGATTCTTGGCAGTGTGGAGGAGCAGAGGGATCTTGGGGTTCATGTCCACAGTTCCCTGAAAGCTGCCACCCAGGTGGATAGAGTTGTTAAGAAGGCATATGGTGTGTTAGCTTTCATTAATAGAGGGATTGAGTTCAAGGGCTGTGAAGTTATGCTCCAGCTATACAAAAGCCTGGTTTGGCCACATCTGGAGTATTGTGTCCAGTTCTGGTCGCCTCATTACAGGAAAGATGTGGAAGCGTTGGAAAAGGTTCAGAGGAGATTTACCAGGATGTTGCCTGGAATGGAGGGAAGGTCTTACGAGAAAAGGTGGAGAGATCTAGGGCTTTTCTCTTTAGAATGACGAAGGATGAGAGGTGACTTGATAGAGGTGTACAAAATGATCAGAGGTATAGATAGACAGCCAGAGACTTTTTCCTGGTGGAGGTAGCTATTATGAGGGGGCATAGTTTTAAAGTGAGTGGAGGTAGATATAGGGGAGAAGTCAGAGGTAGGTTCTTTACTCAGAGAGTGGTCGGGGCGTGGAATGCATTGCCGGAGAGGGTAGTGGAGTGGGCCCCATTTAAGTGGCTATTAGATAGGCATATGGATGATAGTATAAGGTAGGGGTGGAGGTTAGATAGACCTTAGGATTAGGGTTAAAGTTCGGCACAACATCATGGGCCGAAGGGCCTGTACTGTTCTATGTTCTATACAGAGCAGGCAGGAACAAAGCAGAGAATGAGGTAGGACTGATAAATATAACTCAATTTATTTCAATGCAAGAGGCCTAAAAGGTAAGGCAGATGGACTCAGGACATGGTTGGTAGCACGGGACTGGGATATCATAGCAATTACAGAGATGTGGCTCAGGTATGGACAGGACTGGCAGCTTAATGTTTCAGCGTATAGATGCTATAGGAAGGATACTGGGGGACAAAAGGAGATGGAGTGTCGTTTTTGATCAGGGATAACATTACGGCTGTACTTGAGGATGTATCCTGGGAATACATCCAGGGAAGTTATCTGGGTGGAACTGAGAAATAAGAAAGGGATGACCACCTTATTGGGATTTTACTACAGAACCCCCAATAATCAGGAGAAAATTGAAAAACAAGTGTGTAAGGAGATCTCTGTTATCAGGAAGAATAATAGGGTGGTTTTGGTAAGGGATTTTAATTTTCCAAACATAGCCCGGGGACTGCCATAGTGTTAAAGGCTTGGATGGAGAGGTTCTGATTCAGTATGTGAATGCATCTACTAGAGAAGCTGTGAAACTTGACCTACTCTTGGGAAATAAGACAGAGCCAGTGACTGCGATGTCAGTGAGGAAGCACTGTGGGGCCAGTGACCATAATTCTATTAGTTTTAAAATAATGGTGGAAAAGAATAAACCGGATCTAAAAGTTACAGTTCTAAATTGGAGGAAGGCCAATTTTGATAGTATTACGCAAAAACTTTCAAATGTTGATTGAGGCCAGATGTTTGCAGGGAAAATGGGAAGCATTCAAAAATGAGATGATGAGTCCAGAGACAGTATGTTCCTGTTAGAGTGAAGGACACAGCTGGTAGGTGTAGGAAATGCTGGATGGCTAGAGAAATTGAGGTTTTGGTCAAGAATAAAAAAGCACATGTCAGGTTTCGACAGCAGAGATTGAGTGAATCCCTACAAAAGTATAAAGGCAGTAGGAGTATACTAAAGAGGGAAAATCAGGAGGGCAAAAAGGGGATATGAGATAGTTTTGGCAACTAGAGTTAAGGAGAATTCAAAGGGATTCTACAAATACATTAAGGACAAAAGGTAACTAGGGAGGGAACAGGGCCCCTTAAAGATTAGCAAGGCTGTCTATGTCTGGAAGCACAGAAGATGTAGGAGATACGAAACGAGTATTTGGAGAAGGATGTGGAAGATAGTGATGGGGAAATAAATAGGGACATCTTGGAAAATATACATATTACAGAGGAGGAAACGCTGGATGTCTTAAAATGCATAAAGGTGGATAAATCGCCAGGATCTGATCAGGTGTACCCCACAACTCTGTGGGAAGCCAGGCAAGTGATTACTAGGTCCCTTGCTGAGATATTTGTATCATCAATAGCCACAGATGTGGTTCCAGAAGACTGGAGGTTGGCCAATGTGGTGCCACAGAAAGGTGGTAAGGAAAAGCCAGGGAACTATAGACTGGTGAGCCTGACATCAGTGATGGGCAAGTTGTTGGAGGGAATCCTGAGGGACAGGATTTACATGTACTTGGAAAGGCAAGGACTGATTAGGGATAGTCAACATGGCTTTGTGCGTGGGAAATCATGTCTCACTAACACTTAATTGAGTTTTTTGAAGAAGTAATGAAGAGAATTGATAAGGACAGAATAGTGGACATGATCCAAATGGACTTCAGTAAGGCATTTGACAAGATACCTCACTGTAGACCGGTTAACAAAGTTAGATCACATGGAATACAGGGAGAACTAGCTATTTTGACACAGAACTAGTTGAAAGGTAGAAAACAGAGGGTGGTTGTGGAGGGTTACTTTTCAGACTGGAGGCCTGTGATCAACGGTGTGTGACAGGGATCAGTGCTGGGTCCACTGCTTGTCATCATTTATACAAATGAATATTGGGGGCATGGTTAGTAAGTTTGCAGGTGACATCAAAATCGGAGATGCAGTGGACTGCAAAGAAGGTTATCTCCAAGTACAATGGGACCTTGATCAGATGGGCCAATAGGCCGAGAAGTGGCAGATGGAGTTTAATTTAGATAAATATGAAGTGCTGCATTTTGGAAAGGCAAATCAGGGCAGGACATATGCACTTAATGGTAAGATCCTGGGGTGTGTGGCTGAACAAAGAGATCTTGGAATACAGGTTCATAGTTCCTTGAAAGTGGAGTTGCAGCTAGATAAGATAGTGAAGAAGGTGTTTGGTACGCTTGCCTTTATTGGTCAGTGCATTGAGTATAGGAGTTGGGAGGCTCATGTTGCGGCTGTACAGGACATTGGTTAGAGATAACAAGGTGTAGAGCTGGATGAACACAGCAGGCCAAGCAGCATCAGAGGAGCAGGAAAGTTGACGTTTCGGGCCTAGACCCTTCTTCAGTTATTGAACATGTTATTGAACTTGATAACACCTTGTTATCTCAGATTCTCCAGCATCTGCAGTTCCTACTATCTCAGGACATTGGTTAGACTGCTTTTGGAATACTGCACATATTTCTGGTCTCCCTGCTATAGGAAGGATGTTGTGAAACTTGAAAGGGTTCAGAAAAGATTTACAAGGATGTTGCCAGGGATTTGGAGGGTTTGAACTATTCAGAGAGGCTGAATAGGCTGGGGCTATTTTCCCTGGAGTGTCAGAGGCTGAGGGGTGATCTTATAGAGGTTTATAAAATTATGAAGGGCATGGATAGGATGAATAGACAAGGACTTTTCCCCAGGGTGGGGGAGTCCAAAACTAGAGGGGCATAGGTAAGATTTAAAAGGGACCTAAGGGGCAACTTTTTCACGCAGAGGGTGGTGTGTGTATGGAATAAGTTGCTAGAGGAAGTGGTGGAGGCTGGTACAATTACAACATTTGAAAGACATCCGGATGGGTACATGAATAGGAAGGGTTTAGAGGGATATGGGCTAAATGCTGGAAAATGGGACTAGATTTATTTCAGATACCTGGTTGGCATGGACGAGTTGGACCAAAGGATCTGCTTCCATGCTGTACAGCTGTATGGCTCTAT
The DNA here is from genome assembly GCF_021869965.1 of Rhincodon typus. Taxonomy (NCBI): domain Eukaryota; kingdom Metazoa; phylum Chordata; class Chondrichthyes; order Orectolobiformes; family Rhincodontidae; genus Rhincodon; species Rhincodon typus. Next base: position 2,314,024 of record NC_063337.1, on the reverse strand, counting down.
GAGGTACAGCACAGGTTTAGATACAGTGGAAAGATCTGGGACTCATTGAAAATAGGAGGAGGTCATTTGGCTCTTTGAACCTGCTCCATTGTTCAATCATTGATCATCCAACTCAGTCCCCTGTTCCCAATTTCTCCCCGTACCCTTTGATTCCTGTCGCCCCAAGAATTATATCTAATTCCTGTTTGAAAACATTCAGTGTTTTGGCCTCAATCGCTTTCTGTGACAGAGGATTCCATAGGCTCACCAATCTCTGGGTGAATAAATTTCTCATCTCAGTCCTAAATGGCCTACCATTATCCTTAGATGTGATACCCTGGTTCTGGACTCCCCTGTCATCAGGAACATCCTTCCTCCATTTACCCTATTTAGCCCAGTCAGAATTTTGTACGTTTCTAGGAGATCCTTCCTCATTCTTCTATTGAATTGACTCAAAGCCACTCAGAATGATAGAAATAACAAGGTGTAGAGCTGGATGAACACAACAGGCCAAAGGGTCCAGACCCGAAACATGCTCTGATGCTGCTTGGCCTGCTGTGTTCATCCAGCTCTACACCTTGTTATCTCAGATTCTCCAGCATCGGCAGTTCCTACTATCTCTACCCTCTCTCTCTCTCTCACTTAGAATGATAGAATTGTTATGCTTCAGAATGAGGCTATTTGGCCCATTGTGTCTGCACTGGCCATCCGAATGTGGATTAGTACCATTCTCCTGCCTTCTTCCAATAACCCACATCCTTCTAACCCCGGGGGAGGTGGTACCTCCTAAGCCACAACTGACAGGATGCAAAGATTATAAGATGGATATAGGACAGGACTGCAGTGGTTCAAGGAGGCAGCCCACTACCTCCTCAAGGGCAACTAGAGATGGGCAATAAATGCTGGGCCCAGCCAGCGATCCCCACATCCTTTAAGTGAATTATAACAAGCAATGTCAGTACGGCTAACACAGATACCATGCAACATCAACAATTTGCATTTATATGTCATCTTGAACATTAAAAAGAATCCCGAGGTACCCTACAGGAGAGATTATCGAACATAATCTGACACCGAGCCACATAAGGTGCTATTAGGACAGTTAGCCCATAGCTCAGACAGAGAAATGAAAAATGAAGTATTTTGCAGTCTGGGATTGCAGGAGAAAAACATGTTTTGTAAGCGAATCAGCCACAGCAGTAAAGATAAAGGATATGAAGTAGAGAAACAGTCAGATAAAAAACAAAAAGAATTGAGTTCAGTAAAGACCTTGAGACAGTTCCGATAAAATGAAGACCTTCCAGACTGTCTCAACCTCTGTAGCAATAAACTATTCACTACAGTTTTGTTTTTCATTCAATCATAGGATGCAGGTGTCAGCATTTATCACTGATGACTAATTGTCTGTCAGTAGGAATTGGGCACAACTGCATATAAACCGACATTTTCCCAGCTACCATCAGTTCTGAGGAAGGGTCACCGGACCCGAAACATTAACTGATTTTTTTCTTCACAGATGCTGCCAAACCTGTTGAGCATTTCCAGAAACTTCTGTTTTTGTGTCTTTCAGAAGGTATTGGGCACAACATGGTGGCTTAAAGGCCAGACCAGGTAAAGGTGACAGACCACCCCTTTTCTAAATATAGCTTGTACAGGAAGGTCCATACATTAATTCACAGAGCCCTGTTCTTTGCGGACAGAAAGAAACTGTACACACACTGCGCCTGTTTCAATTCAACTAAATAGGTGGGCCATTTGTTGGTTCATGTTTCAGGTCAATGCCTTGATTGATTTGAGTCAACCTGTTTGGTTTAAAATTTAAACAAGATTTAGCAGTTAACTGTCAGTCATCATCTAACTTGTACATTCTCCATGGAAATGCCTCTATCAATCAAAGTCCACTTGGCAACTAATCACCCCTCTCCTGTAATTCAGTATAAAGGTTGCTTTCTGTTTATAGCAAGGAGTGAGGAAGGCAAATGTTCTGTTCGCCTTCATTGCAGGAGAAGAAGAATATGGAAATCTTGCTGCAGCTATACATGCCGTGGTGTGACCACACCCAACCACAAGGCTATGGGTCGAGTGCTGGGAAATGAGATTAAAATAGACAGATGGTTGACAACCAACTCAGACACAATGGTCTGAAGGGTCTTTTCCCAGGCTGTAAAAATTCCATGGCTCTGTTGTGTACAGGTTTAGATCTTCTTACCTAAGGAAGGATGTACTTGATATAGAGGGAGTGCAGCGAAGGTTCACCAGACCGATTCCTGTGTTGACAGATTTGTCGTATAAGGAGAGATTGGGCCGACTGGGCCTGTATTTACTGGCATTTAGAAAAATGAGAGGGAGCCTCATTGAAACACTTACAATTCTGTCAGAGCTGGATAGGCTGGATGCAGGAATGATGTCTCCACTGGCCAGGGGGATCCAGACTAAGGGGTTGTGGTCTCAGGATATACAGTAGGCAATTTCAGACCAAGATGAGAAGTTTGTTTGAATCACTACAGTGTGGAAACAGACTATTTGGCCCAACAAGTCCACACCAACCCTCCGAATAGCATCCCACCCAGAACCAACTCCCTAACCTTTCCCTGTAACCCTACATTTCCAAAGGCCTAACGCACCTAAGCTATACATCCCTGGACACTATGGGACAATTTAGCATGGCCAATCCACCTAACGTGCACATCTTTGGACTGTAGGAGGAAACCGGAGCACCCATCAGAAACCTACACAGACACTGGGAGAATGTGCAAACTCCACACAGACAGTTGCCTGAGGGTGGAATTGAACCCGGGTCCCTGGCGCTGTGAGGCAGCAGTGCTAAACACTGAGGCACCATGCCACCCCTAAGAGGGGTCAGAGGTTTGCTCAGAGGATAGTGAACTTGCAGTATCTCTACTATAGAAGGACAGAATAGAATAGAATCCCTACAGTGTGGAAACAGGCTCTTCGGCCCAACAAGTCCACACCAACCCACAGAGCATCCCATCCCCCTAAAACCCACTGAATCTACACATCCCTGAACACACTATGGGCAATTTAGCATGGCCAATCCACCTTGCCTGCACATCTTTGGACTGTGGGAGGAAACCAAAGCACCCAGAGGAAACCCACACAGACATGGGGAGAATGTGCAAACTCCACACAGACAATCGCCCAAGGGTGGAATCGAACCTGGGTCCCTGGCGCTGTGAGGCAGCAGTGCTAACCACTGAGCCACCATGCTGCCCCAAAGGATGTGGAGACAAAGTCATTGAATATAATTAAGAAAGACTTAGTTGGTTTCTGGAGCTAAAGGTGTCCTTGAATCTTTGAGGGTCTTCCATGGAACCATGACATTTCTCGATGAAGAGTCTAGGCCTGAAACATCAGCCTTTCTGCTCCTATGATGCTGCTTGGCCTGCTGTGTTCATCCAGCCCTGCACCTTGTTGTCTCACATTTCTCCCTCTGTCTGATTTCTCAGCTAAAGCCTCCAGCATCTCCATCTGTCAGCCTTGAGCCCTATCTCTGCCTTGGAGTTCATATTGCAAAACCTTCTATTGCGACAATATTTGATTTGTGCAGTTTACCTTTAGGAGGAAGATGGATTTTTTGGAATGTCAGGGAGTTGAGGGTGGTGAGGAGCTGGTACAAAGGAGTAGTTGAGGCCTGGGGCAAATCAGCTATGATTTTACAGAATGGCAGAGCAAGTTTGAGGGACTGAATAGCCTACTCCTGCTCCTTTTCCTTCCATTCTTAAGAGATTGTCTACCTTCAGGAAATGAGGTACAGAATAAGGCTTGCAGGCAGAGTTCAGAAGGAAACAGCAGTGCTGTAGGGACAGAAACTAGGCTGAAATTTCTAGATGAGGTGGGAAGAAGAATGTTGTGCTCTGCCTACTTTGATCTGAACATCATAGGAACATTGCAAATGCCCAATAATCAAAGCCTTTTATTACCAGCTTGGAGGCAATGGTGCCAGTGATGACAGCAAAGGAGCACAATGCCTGGACCCTGGGGTGGAGGTTGGATGGAGGCAACTGGAGGACCAGAGAGGGTAAAGGCAATGGAGAGGGAAAGATGAACTTTTGAAGCTGTTTCAATTTTAGTAATATCAATTTAATATTAATTTATTCAGTATCTTATGTTAGGATGGAGTGGTCGAACCCCTCTGATAATTAAAATAGTAACCCAAGCCCCCAGTCTGTTATGGTGGGAGTAGAGGTCCCCTTCTAATAATTAAACCTGAAACACCCAGAGAAGCTCGACTCATCTTGCCTAATCTGTTAAAAAGGAATGGTTAAATGAAAGAAAATCCCTGATATTCACATTATAAGCCATAAGTAACAATTTATTTATTTAACCCTAGCAGTGTACAAATTAGCAGAATTGCTAACAAACTGGACAATTCCCCCTTAACTACTAACCATTCCCTAACTGAACAAAATTCTACTGGTATGCCCTTCCAATAAATACTAGCCCTACTTATAAAAACCCAAGTAATAATAAAAATAAATTAAAACTTAGACTCTCTAAAGTACAGCAAGGTTAAGTCTTCCAAAATATTCATTTCCTTCTCCGTTGATCCTTCTGTCAGGAATGCTTTCTCTGTGAATTCTTCTGTCAGGAATCTTAGCTAGGAGTGCCATGGTACCTCTACAAATAGATGGGGCTTTCTCAGAGAGCTTAGAGATTTCTGTGAGAGTCAGATATTTACTCTTCAGATAGCTAGTCAAAAACCCTCTTCTTATATACCCCAGATGACCCGTCAATTTTCTTATAATAGGTTTAGTACAAGGTTGTCAAAACCATCAGATTTAAATTCAATTGGTTTTCAATCACTAAGTACTTGGTTTAAATTAATTGGCTGATCTGCAAGCTAGTTGCCAAAACATCAAAACAAGCCTTAGGTTTCCAATCACACAGCCAACTGATATATGTCTAAACCTCTTCAGCTGCTTACAGACACGTTTTCGTTTAAATCTTCAAGTTCAGAAAAGCACAACATCTCTTAAAGAGACTACGCACTCTTCCCCCCTGTCATTCTTACAAACAAATCCTACATTCCTGCCTTCCAATTCACAAGTACTGTACACAATTTCGTAACACTTACCAGCTATACAATTTATTTGGTAATTTATTCTGTAATTCAAGATGGCACTGGAATGTGGCAACATTATCTACTTTTCACTGTACCTAGGTACAAGTGATAATACCACTTAAGTCCAAATACATTCTAATTTTCTACCCTCCCCTTACTTATGAAGAATCGCTCTCGCTCTCTGCCTTAAAAATATTCTCAGATTTTGCTTCCAACACCTTTTGAGGAGGAGAATGCCAAAGATTCACAACCCTCTGAGAGAAAACATGTCTCTTCATCTGACTGATTGATTGACTGATTGTCATGTGTACCTTAGTACAGTGAAAAGCTTTGCTTATGAGCAGTACAGGCACATCATAGTAAGCAAGGGTGTACAGATCAAAAAGACTTAAACAGAGGCATACAGGTTACATTGCACAGGGCGTGAGTAGGCGAGATCAACATTATCAAATGGAATTTGCAAACAGCGGTCCCAGGTTCTTGAATCTCCCCCAAGAGGAAGCATCT
>NC_063337.1:2300820-2307955 GCF_021869965.1 Rhincodon typus | reverse complement strand
GTGTGTGTGTGAATGTGTTTGTATGTGAGAGAATGTGTTTGTATGTGTGTGTGTGTGTGCGTGAATGTGTTTGCATGTGTGTGAATGTGTTTGCATGTGTGTGAATGTGTTTGTATGTGTGAGAATGTGTTTGTGTGTGTGTGTGTGTGTGTGAATGTGTGTAAGTGTGTGTGTGTGTGTGTGTGTGTGTGTCCACGCATGTGCATGCGGCCATGATGGGGAGTTTACAAGGGGTTTAGAATTTTATTTGGTCGAGTTTCCTTGATGTAGTTTAATTGTATGCCTGTAGCTAGAATCCAATGACCTGTAATAATTCTTGAAAAGTACCGAAACCTGACCTGTGCTGTCTATCTGCTTGGGTCTGAACATCAGATAGTTTGGAAATTTTATGCATTTCTTTTAAAATCTTTAACTTTTGAGACAACTTCGGGAATAGCTAGACTTGATTTCCAACCTGTTATCACAGTGAGACCTGACAGTCCCTAATCAGTCCTACTCCTCCTTTTACTATTGATGTGGAGGTGCTGGTATTGGGCTGGGGTGGACAAGGTCAGAAGTCCACGACACCAGCTTATATTTCAACAAGTTCAAGTAAAGCTGTTGAACTATAACCTGATGTTGTGTGACTTCTGATCCTCTTTCACTACTGATGTGCCCATAGAAGACTTTGGGATGAGAGATAGTAGGAACTGCAGATGCTGGAGAATCCGAGACAACAATGTGCAGGGCTGGATGAACACAGCAGGCCAAGCAGCATCATAGGAGCAGAGAGGCTGACGTTTCGGGCCTAGACCCTTCATCAGAAAAGGGGGAGGGGAAGGGGGTTTTGAAATAAATAGGGAGAGAGTGGGAGGCGGATAGAAGAGGGATAGAGGAGAGGATAGGTGGAGAGGAAACAGACAGGTTGAAGAGGCGGGGATGGAGCCAGTAAAGGTGAGTGTAGGGACTTTGGGATGTCCTTGTTTGTTAGACACTGGTCTGTATTGATAATCCCTCTTTGCTTCATTAAGGAGGAGAGCTGTTCCAAATTAGAAATGAGTTTAATCGAGTAAATAAGGAGAATCTGATGGCAGGAAGGTGGGTAAGCAGGGAGACCTAAATTGGAAGTAATTTGTGGTGCAGACGTGGCGACAGTGTTTATTCACATGGTGATTGCTATGGTTTGGAACATGCTGGAGATGGAAACAGATTCAGGAGGAATTTTCAAAGGGGGTGACTAGCTGCAGGAGAAGGAGTTGCGGGGATACACAGACAGAGGATATGGAGTGGGATTAATTAGATAGAATTTCAAAATGGCCAACCCATTAATAGGCTGAATGTCTTCCTTCTGTGCTGTATCTTTTTATGATTCATTTCCCATCCTCAGTCACCCTGCATGAGGGGAGGGTGTTTGACCTGGTGAGAATTTTATACACCTGAGACAGTATGTTTGCTGCTTGACTGTTCAGAGTCAGTAATGCTGGTGTGGGACTGTGTGAAGGAGACAGCAGTGAATGACAATCCCATTTTGTTTTTATTTATTCACAGGATGAGGGCATTCCTGCCTAGGCCAGCATTTATTACCTAGAGGACAATTAAGAATCAACCACATTGCTGTGGGTCTGGAGTTACATGTAGACCAGACCAGGTAAGGATGGCAGTTTCCTTCCCTAAAGGGCATTAGTGAACCAGAAGGGTTTTTCCTGACAATTGACAATGGATTCATGGTCATCATTAGACTCTTCAATTCCAGATATTTATTGAATTCAAATTTCACCATCTGCCATGGCAGGATTCGAACCCAGGTCCCCAGAACTTTACATGGGTCCCTGGATTGACAGTACAGCGATAATACCACTGGGCCAATGCCTCCCTGTAGCTTCATGGGCACTTGTTCCTAATGTGTCTCAGCTGAATTAAAATTTTTAATCTAATCTTGTGGAATTTGAACTCAAATTCTCTGGGTTGTGAATTTAGGTCCCAGGATTACAAACCTGGTGACAGACACATGCCCACTGTAGAAGGAGGGGATAGAGAAAAAGTTCAACTTTAAAGGTGATATACTAATCTCTCATGTGGGACTTTGTCAAAAGCCTTCTGAAATTTGAAGTAAACCACATCTACTGGCTCCCCTTCATCAACTCTACTCGTTACATCTTCAAAAAATTCCAGTTGATTTGTCGAGCATGAATTCCCTCTGTTAAAACCATGCTGACTCTATCTGATCCTGCCACTGTTTTCCAAGGGTTCTGCTATTAAATCTTTTATAATAGACTCTAGCATTTTCCCCTAATATATTCCCCTCAGCATGAAAAACTAAAAACATTTGTTTTCCTAACTAACTTGGTTAGTAGCCAGCAGAAGTTTCGTAATAAAGCTTCGAGCACAGTGTGGATCCAGAGCCTCATCAGTAATTCCCTGTAATTTAAGACAGGCTGGTTCCCCTGACAATGAGGCTACTTTCTGCACAGGGTACAGTGCAGATCAAGCAGAGAACTATCAGACTTTGTAGTAAGTTACAGAGGGATCAGTGTCCCTGTTAATTCCCAGCACAGAACCAGAATATCTGCTTTACTCAGAGTTCACTGAGAGCCCTGTCCTCTCCTCCACAGGTTTCCCTCAATTTCTCAAACATCATATTTACTGAGTTACAAGTCCCCCACATCCTCCCCACTCCTGTCTCCAGGCCTGGCAATAGCACAAACTATTAAACTAGCTCAAGCAAAGCAAGACAATGGGTGCCTGGCAGATGCAGAGCTGAGGGGAGATTTATTACCTGGTAATTTTCACTTCCACACTAAGCAACTCCCTCTTTCACAGAACCTCTAGGCTCCAACAAAGTGTTGGGAGAGTCAGCAGCTGCCAAGAGCTGTAAAGCCTGAGCTGGCAGCAGCTCCCAGTACAGAGCTGGAAAACTGTGGGGAAGCTGAACGGGGAACAGGACCGTCTCCGATGGTCAACAGGACACCGAAGATTTAGACAGGTACAAGATCAGGACCTGCACCATGCGTTATTGGAGCTCTCTGCCTCTCTCCTGCTCCCTCTTTCTCCACCTTCATTTGTCTGTCACCATTCCTCCAGTGGGTTTTTCCCTCACTCTGCCTCTTCCTTTGTGCTTGATCTTCCTCACTCTATCTCCCATGTTCTCTTTCTATCCCACACTCCGTTGATGATTCTGCTTTGTACTTTCTCCGCTCACTATTTTCCTACTAATCTCTGTGTTTATTGTTGTGTTTTGTTCTGTCTAAACCCCTCCTCTCACCTACTCTCTCCGTGTTTCTTCCTCCCTCAACCTTGCCATCTCTCCCTCCTTCTGAATTTTTCCCTATAGTTTTTGGCTTCTTTGTCTCTCTCTCTCTCTCTCTCCCTCTGTCTTTTCCCTTAGTCACATTCTCTTTCTCTCTCCATCACCGTCTCTGGCTCACTCTCTCAGTGTTCTTACCTTGACTGGAAAAGATTGAAACTCAAATGTATTAATAGATGCGGGGTATTAGTAAAAATTCAACAGTGGGAACCAGTCAAATAGTAACTCCAGTCGTTTGGAGAGACCGGATAGTGTGATGGGATCAGTATAGAGGTAGCTTTACTCTGTATCTAACCCCGTGCTGTCCCTGTCCTGGGAGTGTTTGATGGGGGCAGTGTAGAGAGAGCTTTACTCTGTATCTAACCCCATGCTGTCCCTGTCCTGGGAGTGTTTGATGGGGTCAGTGTAGAGGGAGCTTTACTCTGTATCTAACCCCGTGCTGTCCCTGTCCTGGGAGTGTTTGATGGGGTCAGTGTAAAGGGAGCTTTATTCTGTATCTAACCCTGTGCTATCCCTGTCCTGGGAGTGTTTGATGGTGACAGTGTCGAAGGAGCTTTAATCTGTATCTGACCCTGTGCTGTCCCTGTCCTGGGAGTGTTTGATGGGGACAGTGTAGAGGGAACTTTGATCTGTATCTAACCCTGTGCCGTCCCTGTCCCTGGGAGTGTTTGATGGGGATAGTGTAGAGGGAGCTTTACTCTGTATCTAAACCTGTGCTGCCGCTGTCCTGAGCGAGTGTGATGGGGGACAGTGTAGAGGAATCTTAACTATTGCTCCCTAAGCTCGGAGGAATGCTTGTTCTCTGGTGTTGGGATTCTCAGTCCTTTTGGCAGAAGGTGCGGATTTCCTTGCAGAATGAGGCTGGAACGTGGAACTTGCTGACTGAAGGGATTGTAGGAAAGCTGAGGTTGCTCAGTGAAAGAATCTGTTCTCATTCGCAGGGTCTACTAAGGAGAGAGAACAGGCCTTCAAAGTCTGGTGACAATTGTGGGACAACTGCTCTGAAATGAAAGAGCCAGTGTTCTCAGAGTCTTTCCTTGATCCCTTCCAAAAAAAAAGTCACACTTTCCTTTCTTTTCTCAGTTAATGCGTCTTCCAAAGTTGAAGGCTTTAACCTGATTGCTTTGATCTGTCCTTCAAACTGAAGAGGGCTTTACTGAATCAACAAACGTATCACACTTAATCTTTTCAGGGGCATCCAGCTAATTCGATTGGTCAAGAAGGAAGTCAAGCCATGCTCACACCAGTTGTCTATTGGTTGGAGAAGAGGCCATTGCTGCCTGGTCTGCAGATCCTGATGTTCCTCCTCCTCCTCATTTGTTCGGTTCAGACCCTCCATCCCGACGAGGCTGAAGGGTCCATCTTTGGCTTGGGATTCCCAGAGCCCGGGCGAACCAATTGCAAGCCCATCCCCCGCAGCATGGTGCTGTGCCATGGGGTAGGCTACAGCGAGATGAGGCTGCCCAACCTCCTTGGTCATGGGACCATGAAGGAGGTCTTGCAGCAAGCTGGCTCCTGGGTTCCTCTGCTCAACAAGCAATGCCACTCTGACACCAGGAGGTTCCTCTGCTCCCTCTTTGCTCCTGTCTGCCTTAATGAGCTGCAAGACTCCATCCAGCCTTGCCAATCCCTGTGCCAGGCAGTCAGGGATAGCTGCACCCCGGTGATGTCTGCTTTCGGCTTCCCTTGGCCTGACATGTTGGATTGTAACCGCTTCCCAGTTGACAATGACCTTTGCATCCCCTCTGCTACTTCCGAGGAGGACAGACGCCTGCATGAAGGTGAGTGTCACCCATCATTTCTCTATTCACTCAGGACCATTGACCTGAGATGTCAACTCTGTTTCTCTCTCCACAGATGCTGCTAGCCCCATATTTCCAACCATTTTCTCTTGAAAATAGTTGACACAAGTGATCTTGGCTTTTATAAATGGGGCATGAATTATATAAAAAAAAGTTATGGGTTTTGTTCATTCTTTCATAGCATCACTGGCAAGACCAGCATTTGTTGCCCATCCCTAACTGCCCCTTGAACTGAGTGACTTGCTCAGCCATTTCAGAGGGTGGTTAACAGTCATAGAATGATAGAATTTTACCGTACAGAAGGAGGCCATTCGACCCCTCATGTCTCTGCTGGCTCCTGAAAGAGCTACTCAGCTTAAGCCATTCTCCAGCCCTACCTCTACAGCCCTCTAAGTTAAATCACTTTCAACTACATATCCATTGCTGTGGCGTGGAGTCACATATAGGCCTAAACAAATCAGCATTTCCTTCCCTGAAGGACATGAGTTTACCAGATGGGTTTTTACAACAATCAATGATCATTTCATTGTCCCTATCAGGAAGACTAGCTTTCAATCCCAGATTTCACTAAATGAACTTAATTTCACCAGCTGCTATGAGAACCACAGAATCCCTATGGTGTGGAAGCAGGCCATTCCACCCATTGAGTCCACACTGACCCTTTGAAGAGCCTGAGGTGGCACGGTGGCTCAGCGGTTAGCCCTGCTGCCTCAGAGCCAGGGACCCGGGTTCGATTCCACCCTCGGGTGACTATCTGTGTGGAGTTTGCACGTTCTCCCCATGTTAGTGTGGGTTTCCTCCCACAGTCCAAAGATGCCCAGGTTGGGGGGATTTGACCGAGCTAAATTGTCTCATAGTGTGCAGGGATGTTGTGGGCAAGTCATGGGAAATGCAGGGTTACAGGGATAGGGGGAACCCAATGGTCTGAATGGCCTGCTCCCACCCTGTGGGGATTCTATGCTGTGATCGGATTGGACACCACCTCCCCAGAACATTAACTTGGGTCTCAGGATTATCTAGCTCAGTGACATGACCACGACGTCACGGATTCCCCTGAATATTCTGTCTGCTCCTGGCCATGCCCCACACTTTCAGAACGATGTGAAGGCTTTGGACTGTATGCAGGAAAGATTCACAAAAATGATACGCCAGGGAGTAAGAGGTTCCAGGAGGTGGTGTTGGACGAATGAGCAGGGCTGCTGCAATTTGTGTCCAATTTTGTGTCAAGTTGTTGACTCTTCAATGTCCTGTGGGGTCAGGATCAAACTGACTCCTGACAGCAGTGAGTGACCCTCCCAGTTCTGGATCTGCACGTAAGGACTGTCTGACGTGTCGTTTGCAGATTCTTGACAGTGGGGTCACGGAAGGTGTGTGTAACAGCAATATGGAAACCGCATTAATCAGCCACTTTTTTAATATTTCAGAACCCAAAATCTGTGATGCTTGTAAACCTGAGGAAGAAGCTGAGAGAAGCATTCTCGCACAATTGTGCAACAATGATTTCGGTAAGATTATGGGGAATACAGCAACCTTTTCACTCAGCAAAGGAAATGAAACCATTTCCGATTGCGTTTAAAGGGCAGCCCTAACGTAAGTCCCGGGGCAGTGATTTGAAACACAATATGGCTCTGAGCAATGAATGGAGGTCTCAGAGCAGATGGCTAAAATCTTGTTCAGAAAGGGAGTTTTATTAATTGTCAAAAAGGAACAAAGAAAAAGACAAACAAACACAGAGAATGCTGGTAAAACTCAGCAGGACCGGCAGCATCTGTGGAAAGAGAAACAGGGTTAATGTTTCGAGTCTGGTGTGACCCTCCTCCAAAGCTGAGGGAGTGCCACACTGTGGGAGGGTCAGTGCTGAGGGAGTGCCACACTGTCGGAGGGTCAGTGCTGAGGGAGTGCCACACTGTGGGAGGGTCAGTGCTGAGGGAGCGCCGCACTGTCGGAGGGTCAGTGCTGAGGGAGTGCCACACTGTCGGAGGGTCAGTGCTGAGGGAGTGCCACACTGTGGGAGGGTCAGTGCTGAGGGAGCGCCGCACTGTCGGAGGGT
>NC_063337.1:2299265-2300720 GCF_021869965.1 Rhincodon typus | reverse complement strand
CAGTGCTGAGGGAGCGCCGCACTGTCGGAGGGTCAGTGCTGAGGGAGTGCCGCACTGTCGGAGATGCTGTCTTATGGATGAGATATTAAACTGAGGCCCTGTATTCCTTCTCCGTTGTAAATGATCCCCTGACACTTGAAGGAAGAGAAAAGAGTGAGGGTGGAATTTCTCCCTCCTGTATTGGCCAATATTGATCAAATGTTTACCCGTCAGCCAACATCATTGGAAGAACATTCCATTGCTTTGGAATGACCTTGGGAACATGCTGTGCACAAATTGGTTGTCAGTTTACCTATATCTGAACAGTGATGACCTTTCAATGGGGCCTCTCCAGCTGTAAAATATCTGGGAAATCCTGAGTTGGCAGAAAGTGTCAGTGAAATGGAAGTGCGGTCTTTTTAACTCTCCCTGTCTTTCTCTCCCCTGGGGTACCATCCTGGATTGTCACAGTGCTGAAGGTCAAAGTGAAGGAGATCTCGTACCTGGACAATGATGCCACAATTATTCCAGAAGGTCGGAGCAGGGTGCTGTATGGGCTGGAGGGTTGGACTGAGAGCGGAGATGGGAGGATGCAGCTGTGGCTACCCGGAGGCTCTGGATGTACTTGCGATGAGCTGAGGGACCTGAGCGCCTCCTACCTGCTGACAGGGAGAAAACAGGCCCAGGGGCGGCTGCTTGTCACCTCTGTCAGACAGTGGAGAGGAAGCAAGAGGGAGCTCCGAAGAATGACCAGGAGCTTCAAGAAAGCTCGCTGTCAATCATCGGACATTACAGGGCAGCTCAATAAATAATGTCCCCCAAACCAATCCCCCACCATGGAGAGTACAAACCCCACCCTCCCCCGTACCCATGTGCTAGTCTATCCACTGTCTGACATCTCCGTGGTGTGGTACATGCTCATGGTTCTAACTACCATCACTGTCCCTTCAATTCTCACCTCAAACTACCATCAAGTATTTGTTCACAGTCCATTTTATGTTCTACAGGACCTTGCTGTGTGCAATTTAGCTGCTACCTGTTCTTCTTCACAGTTAGCAAAAGGCCCAATAGAAATACAAGATTTTGTTGAAGAGGGTGTTCCACCTGTTAGTCATGAGAGAGTCAGGCTGAGAGGTTAAATGCAAAGCAGATTGTCTATATTTCTGAGGACAATTGAAAGAAAAATCCCTGCCCAGAGACCAGAGAAGATCTGTCTCCCTCAAAACAGCACCTTGCGATTTGTACATCCACCTGTTAGGGAAGGTGAGGCTTGTGTAATACGTCATCTGAAAGATGACCCTCTGACAGTGCAGCACTCCCTCAGCACTGACCGTCCGACAGTGCGGTGCTGCCTCAGCACTGACCGTCCGACAGTGCGGTGCTCCCTCAGCACTGACCTTCCGACAATGCTGCCCTCCCTCAGCGCTGACCCTCCGACAGTGCGGTGCTCCCTCAGCGCTGACCCTCCAACAGTGC
>NC_063337.1:2298818-2299165 GCF_021869965.1 Rhincodon typus | reverse complement strand
CTCCCTCAGCACTGACCCTCTGACAGTGCGGCGCTCCCTCAGCACTGACCCTCCGACAGTGCCCCTTCCCTCAGCGCTGACCCTCTGACAGTGCAGTGCTCCCTCAGCACTGACCCTCCGACAGTGCGGCTCTCCCTCAGCACCGACTCTCTGACAGTGCGGCGCTCCCTCAGCACTGACCCTCCGACAGTGCGGCGCTCCCTCAGCACTGACCCTCCGACAGTGCGGCGCTCCCTCAGCACTGACCCTCCGACAGTGCAGCACTCCTTCAGCACTGTCCCTCCGACAGTGCGATGCTCACGCAGCACTGACCCTCCGACAGTGCGGCGCTCCCTCAGCACTGACCC
>NC_063337.1:2292144-2298718 GCF_021869965.1 Rhincodon typus | reverse complement strand
GCTCCCTCAGCACTGACCCTCCGACAGTGCGGCTCTCCCTCAGCACCGACTCTCTGACAGTGCGGCGCTCCCTCAGCACTGACCCTCCGACAGTGCGGCTCTCCCTCAGCACCGACTCTCTGACAGTGCGGCGCTCCCTCAGCACTGACCCTCCGACAGTGCAGAGCTCCCTCAGTGTTGAACTGGGAGTGTTTGGCTAGAATATGAGCTCCTTTCTGTCAACTCAGACTTGAACTCACAGTCGACAGCCTCCAGTGTGAGATCCATCTCCCCTAACTATTAAAGCCTTGTGGGAAACTGGAAGAAAGCAGTGTGTTTCCCAGATCAGAGCCCCTACTGTCTCGTTATCAAATAATAACCCGTTATGGGCAAGACATGCTGGACTAGCCAAGATGGCCTCATCTCCTGAATGAATAGAAATTATCTGGTATGTGCCTGGAAACTCATCTGTGTGTTTACACAGCTGCCTTTGGTTGGGGATCCCTTGTTTATCCCAGAGGAATAGGAAATAGTCAATAAAGAGAGGGGTGACTGAAAGAGAAGGTGTTGGATGACAGACACATTGTTCAAATCTGAGTGTCTTTTTTGACTGAGTGAATCTCTCCAAGTTTGAGGTGGAACCGGACAGTTTGTGAGCGTTTCAGCATAAACTTCCCACCACCATAGGCTCGTTTATGGTCAAACATTAAATATAGGAACATTTGTTCAAAGGACAAGAGTGTGCTCCACACCAAGGGATGTCCTGCTCTCTGCCTTCACCTGCTTATCTACATCTCATTTTATTGAAATGCTTCGTGTTTGTGTTTGTCCCTGCTAGCGTGCGTTCTCTAAACTGCTCCATTCCGGAATAGTGACTTCATCCACATCAACTCACATCCGCACAATCCCCATAAGACCATCAGATATAAGAACAGAATTAGACCATTTGGCCCATCGAGTCTGCTCTACCATTCAATCGTGGCTGATACATTTCTCAACCCCATTCTCCTGCCTTTTCCCTGTAACCCCGGATCCCCTTACTAATCAGGAACCTATCTATCTCTGTCTTAAATGCACTAAATAACTTGTCCTCCACAGCCCTCTGTAACAATGGGTTCCACAGATTCACCACCCTCTGGCTGAAGAAATTCCTCCTCATCTCAGTTCTAAAGGGTTGTTCATCACTTTGAGGCTGTGCCTTCAGGTCCTAGACTCTCCTACTAATGGAAACATCTTCTCCACATCCACTGTATCCAGGCCCCTCAGTATTCCGTAAGTTTCAATGAGATTCCCCACTCATCCTTCCAAACTCCATCAAGTACAGACCCAGAGTCCTCAATTGCTCCTCACATGACAAGCCCTTTATCCCCGGCATCATTCTTGTGAACCTCCTCTGGGCCCTCTCCAACACTGGAACATCCACCCTTAGATACAGGACCCAAAACTGCTCACAATATTCCAAATATGGGTCTGACCAGAGCCTTATACAGCCTCAGCAGTACGTTCCTCCTCTTGCATTCTAGCCCTCTTGAAATGAATGCTAACACCACATTTGCCTTCCTAACTGCCAACTGAACCTGCATGATAACCCTAAGAGAATCCTGAACTGGGACTCCCAAGTCCCTTTGTGTTTCAGATTTCTGAAGCCTTTCCCCATTTAGAAAGTAGACTATGTCTCTATTCTTCCTACCAAAGTGCGTAACCTCACACTTTCCCATTTTGTATTCCATCTACCACTCCTTTGCCCAGTCTCCTAGCCTGTCAAAGTCCTTCTGCAGCCTCCCCACTTCCTCAACACTATCTGTCCCTCCACCTCTCTTTGTGTCATCTGCACACTTAGCAACAATGCCCTCTGGGACCCTCCCTGATTCTAGTGATTCCTGAAAGATCACCTAAAAAGCCTCCACAATCTCTTCAGTTATCTCCTTCAGAACTCTGGGGGTGTAGTCCATCCGGTCCAGGTTATTTATCCACCTTCAGACCTTTCAGCTTCCCCAGCACCTTCTCCTCAGTGATGGCCACTACACCCACACCTGGCCCCGATACTGTTGAAGTTCTGGCATTCTGCTGGTGTCTTCCACCATGAAGGCTGATACAAAATACCAATTCAGTTCCTCGGCCATCACTTTGTTTCCTATTACTACTTCTCCAGCCTCATTTCTCAGTGGTCCAATATCCACTCTTGTCTCTCACTTACCTTTTGGATATCTAAAACAAAATCTTCTTTTACGTTCCTAGATGGCTTACTCTCATGTTTTACCTTCTCCTCCCATATTGCTTTTTTAGCTGTCCTCTGCTGGTTTTTAAAGGCTTCCCAATTCTCTGGGTTCCCACTGGTCTTCACCACATTGCATATGGGTGCAGCCCCCTCCAATGCCACCCCTGGTTGATCAGCCTTTGCCTTACCTGGCAGTTTAAACCAGGTGAGTGAAGGAGGGTCACTGGATCCGAAACATTAACTCTGCTTTCTCTCCACAGATTTTGCAAGACCTGCTGAGTTTGCACTATATACACACGTGCTCATGTACACATACACACCAAACGCATACACATTTGTATGCATACAGACAGACAACACTCACTCACACACTGGTACACAAAGGTATGCACATTTCAACATAGATTGTACACATACTTACATTTGCACGGACACACACACCATATACACACAAACACTCATGTACAGGTGCATGTACGCACACACATCACTCGCACACACACATACATGACTACATGTTCACTTACTCCCTCACACTCACGCATACAATCATGCAAATGTACACATTTACAATAACACAACAAACACATTCTCTCACTCCATGCTATCACAAGTTTACCCTTATACACACACTCACACTTACACAAAGACACATAGACACTCACACATGCACACATTCTATTCACACTAACAAACACAATGATCCAGGAACACGCCAATACACACTCTCACATGCACAGAAACTAACACATGCTAATATGTGCCCTGAAACAGACATAGTAACATGAAATCTCAGAAAGACTCAGGCACTCACACATTCATTTTGTGAGTCATACACTTGCACAGACACCATACATATCCATTGAAATGAACACACACACTTGCACAATAGCAGGCACTGAAACAATCACACACACATACTCTCTCACACACACACACACACACACACACACAGACACATACTCTCTCACACACACACACACGACAAACTCACACACATACATACACACACACATACACACACGCACACACAGACACACACTCACATAGACACACACACAGACACACACACACGCACACACAGACACACACTCACATAGACACACACACACACACTTACACACACAGAGGCATACATACACACAGACACACGTGCACACACACACACACAGACATACAGACACACACAGACACACACACACATCGACACATACACACAGACTTTGCTGAGGAGATCCCTGGGGTGTGAATGCCTGGTTGTTTTTTTCCTGCTGCCTGAGCTGACAAGGGTTAAGGGGATGGATTGGACCCATTCTGAGAGTGAGCAGTCTATTTTGGATTCTGACTGAAGGGGTGTTTGGTGCTGTAATCTGAAACCTGGGGGTTTTCAGGGATTTTCACACAACAGTTTGGCTAAAATCAACTGTACGATTGAAAAATAAAGACCGCTTCATATTTCCTGTTGTAATATCAAGACATTACTCAGCAAAAATTGTAATTTTAGATGACTAAATGATGACATTTCCTGTTAAAAATAAACTTTCTTGAAGCAGTGCCTCAAGCTGTATGTTGCTTAAACCAGTCAGGAAATTAAGCATACGTATTATATATCACGTTATGCAATGAATCACAGTACAGGGTGAGACCACTTGGCATACTTTATTTATTCATTCACAGGATGTGGGCATCACTGACTGGGCCCAGCATTTATTACCCATCCCGAGTAGCCCTTGAGAAGGTGGTGGTGAGCTGCCTTCTTGAATTGCTGCAGTCCATGAGCTGTGGGTTGACCCACAATGCCCTTAGGGAGGGAATAGCAGGATTTTGACCCAGCGACACTGAAGGAACGGTGATATATTTCCAAGTCAGGATGGTGAGGGGCTTGGAGGGGAACTTGTAGGGGGTGGTATTCCCATGTACCTGCTGTCCTTGTCCTTCTAGATGGAAGTGGTCGTGGGTTTGGAAGGTGCTGCCTGAGGACCTTTGGTGAATTTCTGCAGTGCATCTTGTAGATGGTACACACTGCTGCTACTGAGCGTTGGTGGTGGAGGGAGTGGATGCTTGTGGATGTGGTGTTGATCAAGCCGGTTGCTTTGTCCTAGAAAGACAGAAGGGAAGAGAAAGCTGGTGGGGTAGCATGCTTAATAACAGATGAAATGAGGACAGTTGTGTGAGATGATCTAGGCTCAGATAAAGCACAGTCCATTTGGGTGAAGGGATGAAGACATGGTTGGAGTGGTGTATAGACCCTCAAACAGTAGGTACAGGGTAAGAAAGGGCCAAAATCAACTAAAAATAGAAGGACATAAAAAGAATAGAGCAATAATTATGGGTGACTTTAAGTGATGTATTGAATTAATCAAAATAGACAGGGTAGCCATGACAACACATTATTGAGTGCATTAGGGATTGTTTCCGACAGCAATATGTCATTGAGTCAACCATCTGATAATTAGTGATTAGGCAGGATTAATAAATGACCTCACAGTAAAAGATTCCCGAAGAAGTAGTGATCATAACATGATTGAACAATATTCAGTTCGAGAGTGAGAAACCTGGGTTGAAAACAACTGAGTTTAACTTAAGAACAAGGCGTAGAGCTGGACGAACACAGCAGGCTAAGCAGCATCAGAGGAGCAGGAAAGCTGACATTTCGGGCCTAGACCCTTCTTCAGAAATGGGGGAGGGGAAGGGAGTTCTGAAATAAATAGGGAGAGAGGGGGAGGCGGATAGAAGATGGATAGAGGAGAAGATAAGTGGAGAGGAGACAGATAGGTCAAAGAGGCGGAGATGGAGCCAGTAAAGGTGAGCGTAGGTGGGGAGTTAGGGAGGGGATAGGTCAGTCCAGGGAGGATGGACAGGTCAAGGGGGCGGGATGAGGCTAGTAGGTAGGAGATGGGGGTGGGGCTTGAGGTAGGAGGAGGGGATAGGAGGGAGAAAGGACAGGTTAGGGAGGCGGGGACAAGCTGGGCTGGTTTTGGGATGCGGTAGGGGGAGGGGAGATTTTGAAGCTTGTGAACTCCACATTGATACCATTGGGCTGCAGGGTTCCCAAGCGGAATATGAGGTGCTGTTCCTGCAACCTTCAGGTGGCATCGTTGTGGCACTGCAGGAGGCCCAGGATGGACATGTCGTCTGAGGAATGGGAGGGGGAGTTGAAATGGTTCGCGACTGGGAGGTGCAGTTGTTTAGTGCAAACTGAGTGCAGGTGTTCTGCAAAGCAGTCCCCAAGCCTCCACTTGGTTTCCCCGATGTAGAGGAGGCCACATCGGTAACAGCGGATACAATATACCACATTAGCAGATGTGCTGATGAACATCTGCTTGATGTGGAAAGTCTTCTTGGGGCCTGGGATGGGGGTGAGGGGGAAGGTATGGGGCAGATGTAGCACTTCCTGCGGTTGCAGGGAAAAGTGCTGGGTGTGGTGGGGCTGGATTGGAGTGTGGAGTGGACAAGGGAGTCCCAGAGAGAGTGGTCCCTCCGGAAAGCAGATAAGGGTGGGGAGGGCAAAATGTCTTTGGTGGTGGGGTCGGATTGCAGATGGCGGAAGTGTTGGAGGATGATGCGTTGGATCTGGAGGTTGGCGGGGTGGTACGTGAGGACAAGGGGGATTCTGTTTTGGTTGTTATTGCGGGGAGGGGGTGTGAGGGATGAGTTGTGGGAAATGCGGGAGACATGGTCGAGGGCGTTCTTGACCAATGAGGAGGGGAAGTTGCGGTCCTTGAAAAACGAGGACATCTGAGATGTTCGGGAATGGAATGCCTCATCCTGGGAGCAGATGTGGTGGAGGCGAAGGAATTGGGAATAGGGGATGGCATTTTTGCAGGAAGGTGGGTGGGAGGAGGTGTATTCTAGGTAGCTGTGGGAGTTGGTGGGCTTGAAATGGATATCGGTTTCCAGGTGGTTGCCAGAGATGGAGACAGAGAGGTCCAGGAAGGAGAGAGAGGTATCAGAGATGGTCCAGGTTAACTTAAGGTTGGGGTGGAAGGTGTTGGTGAAGTGGATGTTCCCGTTGTGGCCTCCTCTACATCGGGGAAACCAAGCGGAGGCTTGGGGACTGCTTTGCAGAACACCTACGCTCAGTTCGCACTAAACAACTGCACCTCCCAGTTGCGAACCATTTCAACTCACCCTCCCATTCCTCAGACGACATGTCCATCCTGGGCCTCCTGCAGTGCCACAACGATGCCACCCGAAGGTTGCAGGAACAGCACCTCATATTCCGCTTGGGAACCCTGCAGCCCAATGGTATCAATGTGGATTTCACAAGTTTCAAAATCTCCCCTCCCCCTACCGCATCCCAAAACCAGCCCAGCTTGTCCCCACCTCCCTAACCTGTCCTTCCTCCCACCTATCCCCTCCTCCCACCTCAAGCCC
>NC_063337.1:2276382-2291644 GCF_021869965.1 Rhincodon typus | reverse complement strand
TCCTCTGATGCTGCTTGGCCTGCTGTGTTCATCCAGCTCTTCCCCTTTATCCATCCTGCTTATTACCTTTTCAAAGAATTCTAATCAATTTGTCAGGCATGATTTCCCCTTCGTGAAACCATGCTGACTCTGCTTGATCATAATATGTATTTTTAAATGCTATTATATCTTTCATCATAGACTGTAATGTTTCTCAATAACATTTTAAGCTAACAGCTTTTTATCTCCTTCCCTTCGTAAATAAAGATGTTACATTGGCAGTTTTCTCAAAAATGTGGAAGTTTTCCAGAATCTAAGGATTCTTGGAAAATTACTGCCAGTGCATCTACTATCACGTAAGCTACTTCATTTATTTTCCTCAGATGTATTCCATCAGGTAAAGGTGACTTGTTGGTCTTTAGTCCCAGTACTTTCCGTAACACTTTTTCTCTAATGATTGTTATTGTATTTATTTACTCTTTCTTTTTGCCCCTTGATTATTTAGTAATTTTGGAATGCTGTTAGTGAAGACTGGTGCAAAGCATTAATGGAAAAAATATTTGGAGTTTCTGCCATTATTATTCATGGCTCCAGATTACAACATGCATTTAAAAGTGTACATTCCCACGGGAACTCTGACTCCAAGGGGATGGATGGTATGTTGGATGGCTGGAATAGGGACGTGAATCAGATCAATATAAGCATCACAGAGTTTGATGCACATTCAAGCTGGGGTAGATTCAGGGCTTCTTCCTTGTCCTACCCATGATGGAGGTTGTGGTACTGTGGGTTGGACCTGTCCCTGGGAGAAGAACTCAAGAAGGAGAAAGATTAGTAAGGGTAGAACTGCTTCACATTTTGATCACATCTCTCTGCAACATCTCTATACATTACACTGAATTAATTTGAAGTACTTTGGTTGCCATTGTACAAGCAAATGCAATAGCCTTTCAATCAGCAGCAAAAAAATCCCCACTACATGACCATGAGGTGACTGCTTTTTTGGGTGAGGTAATGATCTGTGAATCTTTGAAAAGCAAGGGAGGATGCATTTTCGGGATGACAACCCATAACTACTGGGAGCCATAGTTCTCCCTACTCCACTTTGAATATACATGCATTACCTTTTTGAGAAACACTTTGAATTGTTTGCTGAGTCCAGCAAACAGGAGTTGAATCGGATCCTTTCTCCTGTAGACTGGATTCAGTTTCTCAGCTCTCTTGCAGTGATTCTGAGTGCGCAAATGCCTTATGATGTCTTTCTCCCCGTGTCTGGCACAGCTCAAGTAGACCTCACATATTGTGCAGTAAAAGTCCTGGCAGCATTCTGGAACAGGCTGAATACATTGATATTTAATTGTCCATTCAGTCTTGAACTGGTGGGTGGACTTCTTCTGGCTTTGATATTTCATCTTCTTTTCCTACTTCTCTGCTGAGTTTGACATGGGATTGAGGAGAGGCGGGAGACCAAGAGGCAGACATGGAATTAGAGACTTGAGGGAATATTTCACTCCCTGGAACTCCTGACTTTTCAATTCTTAAACTTTAAAAATTGTAGTGCGGACTATATTTCTCAAGCAAAAATGTCATGATGCTTCAGGTGTCCTTGGTAAGCTAGGCAGATATATCTCAGTAACACAGACGTCACAATAACGTGCTGTGACAGAGCAAGTGTAAATGCTACCTTGTAATGGTTGCGGTTTAAGTTAGGTTAATTTGGTTGATCTCTGCCACTTTATAAAAGGGTTTCAAATCGCAAAGGAAGAGGTATTGAATAGATTGCTTGGCTTTAGAGGCACCAGGATTTGAGGAGATGCAAATGAAGGAACCATGATGTGGACATTGCCGAGGCACTAGCTATAACTTTGCAATCTTTCTTAGACTTAGCTGGTGCCAGAGGACTGGAGAATTGCAAATGTTTGAAATGGGTATAAAGATCCACTCAGCAACTACAGGTCACTGTAGATTTGTTAAGGACAATTTGTGTTTAACTAACATGAAGGAGTTTTTTTTATTGTGGTAACAGACAGGGTTGGGCAGGGCCTGCTGCTGATGTGTAGTGCATTGACTTCCAACGTGCTGCACACAATCTTGTCAGGAAAGTTAGTGTTTAGGTTATAAAAGGGAGAATACCAACATTGATATGAAATTGGCTAAGTAACAGAAACGGAGAGTAATGGTCAATAAATCTTTATGAGATGGAGAAAGGTTTAAAGTGGAGTTCTTTAGGGATTGGTATTAGACTGCAGCTCTGATATCCTGATGGATATTAATGACCTAGGCCTTGGTGTACAGGGCACATTTTCAAAATGAAGTCAGTTAAACATTTGATAGTGAATTATGAGGAGCATTTGAGGAGAACTTCACAAGGACATAGACAGGTTGCTGGAGTGAGTGGACAGGTGTCAGGTGAAGTTTTAATGCAGAGAAATGCTGAAGTGATTTATTTTGATAGAAAGAGGGCACTGCCTGAGAGTATGTGGAGGTGAATTAAATTGAATGTAAAAGAGGGAACTGGATTATTAATTGAACAGGAAGAATATATAAGGCTATCAGGAAAAGGACAAACATTAATGTTCCGGTGTCATTGATTCAAATACCACCACAGTAGCTGGTGGAATATAAATTCAGTTAATGCAAATACCTGTTTCAGAAATGTGGAGGGGAGATGATGGCCTAGTGGTATTTTTGCTATGCTGTTAATCCAGAAACCCAGGTAATATTCTGTAGACCCAGGTTTGAATCCCCAATGGTAGATGGTGAAATTTGAATTCACCATTAAATTTGGTTCCACTGTGAATGGGGTGGGGAGGGAGGCGGGGGGGGGAGGTCTTCTCGGGCCTCTCTCCCCATCCCATGTCCTTACTCTCCTCAAAGTTCTCTTCCCGCTCTCCCCGTCTCAAAACTGCATTTCTTTCCTGCACGTGTGCAACAGCCTACCGGGCCTCCCTGCCCCCACATCTTCACTTTTCCACTGCATCCTCCCGAGGCCTCCAGCAACATGTGCTGATGTTGGGGACAACTGAACAGAGGAGCTGAAGCAGTTAAGTCGACCGTATCTGGAGGAAAAGAGATAAAGAGGCCTCATGGAGAGAAGTAGAGATAGCCAGAGGATTTTCTCAACCAGTTATGAGCACCGTAGGGTTAATTCCATGTGAATACTTCATCTTCCTGGTTTAACCTTAATTTTCCTCCATATTTATACAGACCTGATGCCAGTGGAATAAAGGATCCCAGGTTTATGTATGATGATACTGTGCCTTTAAGAGCGATGCACTCTGCCCTGTTTCTCTTGCAGAGACGTTTTGCCATAGTGGTACTGGAATGTCTCCTTCACACAAACAGTTGGTAAACAGCTTGTGAGTTCTTCCAGGGTGTTTTTTAAAATGAAAGTATCAGAGGTGGGTGGGGTCAGGGCTCACACAGACCCAGGATAGTTTTAGCTTTGCTTTTAGTTAGTTGAAGGTCTGCCGGCTGCTGAGCTAAAAGCTTTGAGTTCCCTGCTGCTGGGGTCTTAGACAGCAAAGCTTCCTCTTAAAAATCAAAAGAGGTGAGAACCAGAACTGTTTTGCTGAATTGCATTTTTGCCAAAAGGGTGTGTTTGTGGGATGCTTGCCTATATTGGAACAGTTAATGATTAGTGGTTAAATAGTACATGATCTTGTTGAGTATTTCAATAGAGTTAAGGTTATGCTAATTCTTTTCTTTTGTATTTTAACTGTGTTGTAAGAATAAAGTATGTTTTGCTTAAAGCCCAGTGGTGAACCCATCAAATTATGTGTGGAACACTATACCTTATATTTGCCTTTAAATAAATATAAAAGTTAGGGTGTAGGCTATCTCCTTACTGTGTTTCGAGGATTTCTCTTCTGGTCCATAAGACATAATCTTCAGATCATCCCAGAGGTTCGGAGACATTATGATTGGTGCAGAGTTTCAAATATTTACTGATGCGTAAATACTGCAGTGACTTAGATTTCCATAACAGTCAAACAATCTTGTGATATCTACCCTGTATTTTTAAATGAGATGTGAACCCAGGACCTTCTCACTTAGTCATTTGGTAAAGCACTATCTAATTAACAAACCTAGCCATACAAAGCAGGAGATCCCCACTTTGATTCTTGCTGTATGTTAACTGACCTCAGCAATTAGGTGTCTAAGAGTGGCCTCAGCATCCCTGTCTTTGTAGCCAAATCAATCGGAATTCTCTCTCTTGAACAACATCTAGTTGTTTCTGCTTCTGGGAAGTGAACATGTATGAAGTTTGGATGAGGAAAGATTTGGTTCAATGCTGAAGGTCCTTATAGTTGTCTGCCCATCTGTACTCACAGTTCAGCCTTATATGTAGATAATGGCTGTGGGGAGGCGATGGCCTAGTGGTATTATCGCTGGACAAGAGATCCAGGTAACGTTCTGGGGCCCTGGGTTTGAATCCCGCCACAGCAGATGGTGGAATTTGAATTCAATGAATGACTAGAATTAAGAGTCTATGGACTGTGAACCCATTGTCGATTGTTGGAATAATCCATCTGGTTCACTAATGTCCTTTCGGGAAGGAAACTGCCATCCTTACCTGGTCTGGCCTACATGTGACTCCAGACCCACAACAATGTGGTTGACTCTTAACTGCCCTGTGGGCAGTTAGGGATGGGCAATAAATGCTGGCTAGCCAGTGATGCACTCATCCCGTGAATGAGCAGAGAAAAAAAATCTGATGTCTGCCTGTATCTGTGGTTCCCATAGCTCATAAGGACTCACCTTTCACATGATGGGAGAAAACTAAGAACAAGAAAGGTATATTCTCTCAGCTACTGAAGCCGAACTGGACCAAAATGGTGCCAGTTCAGTGAGCACTGGCTGCATTTTAGGCATCCGATGCTCTTCTAATTTTTCTGTTGTTTTTCAGTAATTATGTTGCAAAACCAATATAAGTTGGATGACGGCAAGAGTGTCTCAATGGATTGCTTTCCAATAAGGAAGATCTTCAAGGGAGGATATCAAAGTAAGCACTTTTTTTCTTTTCATACTTGGAAGATACTTACTAAGGTGAACCCAGGAAAGAGTTTTTCAAAAAAGTCCATCCTTGTGTATCTGCAAGCATCTCCTTGGTATTTTAGAGTTGTCCATGGTGCTAACTCTCACTCCACCACAGCACACTTCCAACATCCACCATTTGAGGCAAATCCGTATTTTAAAATATAAACAAATGGTATTAATAAACAAAAATAGCAAATTAAAATTGTAAAACAGTTTTGATAATATCTTGTAGCACAGAGGGAGACCATTTGTCACAGATGGCTTTGTCTGTTCTTTGAAAAAGGTACCCAAATAGTCCCATTCCCCATAGCCCTCCACATGTTTCCTTTCCACATAATTACCTAATTGTCTTTTGAAAGTTTCTGTTGAATCACCTTCTACCACCCCTTCAGACAGTGCACTTCTGGTCAGAACAACTGCTCATCATCCCTCTGACCTTAAATCTTTGTCCTCTGAGTACCTAACTAATTTTATCAAAACACTTCATTACTTTAATACAAAAATAATAAGGGCAACCCAGTGGCTCAGTGGTTCCCACTGCTGCCTCAGCGCCAGGGACTTGGATCCAATCCCAGCCCCCTCTGTGTGGAGTTTTCAAATTTTCCCCAAGTCTGTGTGGGTTTCCTCCGAGTGTTCTGGTTTCCTCCCACAGTCCAAAGATGTGCAGGTTAAGTGGATTGGCCATGCTAAATTGCACATAGCATCCAGAGATGTGCAGGCTGGGTGGATTGGCCATGGGAAATACAGGGATTGGGTGGGATCTTTGGAGGATCAGTGTGGACTTGATGCGCTGAATGGCCTGTTCCCACACTGTAGGGATTGTATGATTCTAATGTAATTGAGGTGTTATTGAATTTCTTTCTAACCCTCTCTGCCAAATGGAGAACAATCCCTACATTTTCATTCTCTACTTAGGTCCTTTGTAGCGTAATGGAATAATACAACAGATAAGGAACATTTTTTTTATTCTTTCACGGTAGGTGGGTCAGCATTTATTACCCATCCCTGATTGCCCCGAGAAAGTGATGGTAAGCTCTGTCTTTGAACTGCTGCAGTCCATTTGGTGTAGGAAGATCCAAGTGCTGTTCGGGAAGGAGTTTCAGAATTTTCACCCAGTGCAAATTAAGGAGCAATGATATACTTATAAGTCGAGCCAGTAAATGACTAGGAGGGGAACCTGCAATTGATGTAGTGATCCCATTGCATCTGCAGCCCTTGTCCTACTGGATGGTGAAGGTCATGGCTTTGGAAAGTACAGTTGAAGGAGCTATAGTGAATTGTTGCAGTCCATCTTGTAAATGGTACTGCCACTTCATGTTAATGGTAAAGGAGTTGAATGTTGAAGTTGGTGAACAGGGTGCCAATCAAGTGGGCTGCTTCATCTGGATAGTGTCAAACTTCTTGAGTGTTGCTGGACCTGTATTCATCCAGACAAAAGGAGAGTATTCCATCAAACTGAATTGTGCCTTGTAGATCATGGACAAGCGTTGAGAAGTTAGGAGGTGAGTTACTCACCACAATATTCTGAGCCTCTGCTTTGGTAACTACTGTATTTATTTGGCTGGTCCACTTCAGTGTCTGGTCAATGATGAGGGTGTTGATAGTAGGGACTCAGCAAAGGGAATGCCAATGTATATCAAGGGGAGATGGTTGGAGTCTCTGTGAGGTATGCAGAGGAATGTCCTTCCACATGTGATCTTTGAAATCCTTCTCTATGCATTCTCAACACAACTGAAATATGAGGCAATGAGTGGGGTAAGTAAATCCAACACTACATAAAAGAATATTTGATTTGCTATCACTTAGTTGGCAATTTCAAATGGGTAAAGCTAATGGTGATGATAACATCTTTTACAATTAGTTTTGTCCATTTGATTTAATGGTCATTAGTTTGGGTGCATTTACAATTAAACGTTCAGTAGTTTATTGATCTTCAAAGCGCATGATAATATTGATATGGCAGGATCCCATGAAAAAACTCTCAAGTGGACTGGCCCAGGTGGAGTTCCCAGCCATGCACTCAGATGCAGCGTGCACCAGCTGGTGGGAGTATTCGTTGACAGCTTTAACCTCTCCTTACTATTATCTGAAGTCCCCACCTGCTTCAAGAAGACCATCATCATTCCAGTATCAAAGAAAACTATGCAGCATGCCTCAGTGACTAGGATGACAAAGGCTCTGACCTCCATAATTATGAAGTGCTTTAAGAGGTTAGTCATGGCTCATATCAATTCTAGCATCCCAGCCTGCCTTGATCCCTTGCAATTCACCTACCGTCACAACAGGTCCATGGCATACACATTCTCCTTGGCCCTACACTCATTCCTGGAACATCTGGATAACAAAAAAGTTATGAACACAAGTCAGTCAACCACGCAAGCCAACCTTCCATCTATTGACTCTATCTATACTTCTCGCTGCATCAGAAAGACAGCCAACATAATCAAAGACCTTTCCCAGCCCAGCTATAATCTACTCCAACACTTCCATCAGACAGAAGATACAAACACTTAAACACACATACCAACACATTCAAGAACAGCTTCTGAACGGACCTCTCAAATTTCAAATTTAATGTTGACCTCATTCTTTGTGCATCTTCTCTGCAGTCATAACATTGTATTCCTTGCTCTGTTCTATTACCGTTATGCACTTTGTATCGTGTGATCTACCTGTACTGAATGCAAAACAAAACTTTTCACTGTACCAAGGTACATGTGACAATAATAAATCTAATCTAATCAAATCAAATATTACTCTTCCATGGCCACAGGATTCAGGCATGTCCTTATTCTCATCCACCACTTCTAGGGGAGGCGATGGCCTGGTGGTATTATTGTTGGACTGTTAATCCAGAGATTCAGATAATGTTCTGGGGACATGGGTTCAATACCTGCCATGGCAGATGGTGGAATTTGAATTCAATAAAACATTTAGAGTTAAGACTCTAATGATGACTGTGAATCCATTGTTGATTGTTGGGAAAAATCCATCTGGTTCACTAATGTCCTTTAGGGAAAGAAACTGCCATCCTTAGCTGGTCTGGCCTACATGTGACTCCAGATCCACAGCAATGTGGTTGACTCTTAACTGCCCTCTGGCCAATTAGAGATGGACAATAAATGCTGCCTAGCCAGCAATGCCCTCATCCCGTGAATGAATAAAGAAAACAAAATTCATACAGAACACCTAAGTCTGATTTATTTGAATGTGCACTTTTAAAATTTAAAATAAGTTTCCCACAACTCTTAGTCAATTTAATACCCATGCTGTCATTGTCCGTTAAATCCCATGACTTTAATTTTACGAATAAGTCTATCATGTGGTACCTTATGCAACATCATTTGAAAACCAATTTGCACAACATCAATTGAACTAACCTCACTAACCCTCTCTTGGTATTTAGTCCAAAGAATCATCAACTTAATCAAAAACAATTTGACTTTAGCACAGTGGCTCAGTGGTTAGGACTGCTGTCTCACTAGCCAGGGACTCAGGTTTGATTCCAGCCTTGGGTGACTGTCTGTGTGGAGTTTGCAGGTTCTCCCCATGTCTGCGTGGGTTTCCTCTGGGTGCTCCAGGTTCTTCCCTCAGTCCAGGTAAAGGTGGATTGGCCATGCTAAATTTCCCACTAGTGTCCGAGGATGTGCAGGCTAGGTGGATCAACCATAGGAAATGTGGGGATAGGGTGGGGGGTGCTGGGTCTTGGTGGGATGCTTTTCAGAAGGTTGGTACAGACTCAATGGGCCAAATGGCCACTTTCCACAGTGTAGTGATTCTATGATTTAAACAGAATCACACTCTTGACTGAAACTATGGCAAACTATGTCCTTTATCCCATTAAAGTGGATTGTTTCTCTAGATAAATGCTGTGAGAGGATGCTGAGATTATATTATGTAACATCATTCTCAGTGGCAGGGGATAGTCTTGCAACCTTACACACAGCCTTTGTTTTGTGCTTTGTTTACAGGTGCTGGACACTGGGTGAAGGCTCAGAAAAGCACTAAGGAGAAGGCTTTTCATGTTGTAATTGGTCCAAAGCTAGTTCAAAGCTTGGATCCACAGTCAGCCCCCGTGGACACAGCCCGACAATCTGACAAGTCTTCTAAACCAACTAAAGAAAAAGTGCTGGATGGAGATTTCTTGGTGAGTGTTGGTGAGCTCCCCGGCTCTTCTACAGATGGTAAATCTGGTTGGACTATTTTTTCTCCTTTATTCATTCATGGGATGAGGGCGTTGCTGACCAAGCAGCATTTATTGCCTATCCCTAATTGCCCAGAGGGAAGTTCAGAGTCTACCATATTGCTGTGTGCCCGGAGCCACACGTAGGCCAGACCAGGTAAAGATGGCAGTTTCCTTCCCTAAAGGACATTAGTGAACCAGATAGGTTTATCCACCAATTGACAAATGGGTTCATGGTCATCATTAGATTCTTAATTCCAGATATTTTATTGAATTCAAATTCCACCATCTGCCGTGGCAGGGTTTGAACTCAGGTCCCCAGAACATTATCTGGGTCTCTGGATTGACAGTCCAGTGATAATACCACTGGGCCATTGCCTCCCTCTTATTAAACCCATTATTCCTGCAAGTTTCATAATATCAAATGAACTACCTCCAGGTTTTTGCCATTGGTTGTCTGAAATCCACCCTCATATCATCCTGTTTGTCTATGCTCTCCTTTGCTGTTTCTGACCTGCAAGAATTTGATGCTGACAGTGTAGAGGGAGATTTACTCTGTACCTAGCCCTGTGCTGTACCTGTCCTTGGAATGTTTGGGGACAGTGTAGGGGGAGCTTTACTGCATTTAACCTCATGCTATACCTGTCCTAAGAGTGGCTGGGGACAATGTGGAGGGAACTTTACTCTGTATCTAACTCCATGCTGCACCTGCTCTTGGAGTGTTTGTAACTGTCTAGAGGGACCTTTACACTGTACCTCACCCTGTGCTAGACCTGTTTTGCGAGAGTCTGATGGGACAGTGTAGAGGGGACTTTACTCAATATCTGATTCTGTGCTACATTCGTCCTGGGCGTTCTTAGAGGGCTGTTGTGCATAGTTTTTTAAAAAATTTATTCATTTTTTGGATGAGGGCATTGCTGCCTGGCCAACATTTATTGCCCGTCCTTAGTTGCCCTTCAGAAGGTGGTGGTGAGCTGCCTGCTTGAACCACTGCAGTCCACCTGCTGTGGGTTGACCCACAATGCCATTAGGGAGGGAATTCCAGGATTTTGACCCAGCGACTGTGAAGGAAGGGCAATATATTTCCAAGACAGAGTAGTGAGTGGCTTGGAGGGGAACTTGAAGGTGGTGGTGTTCCCATATATCTGCTGCCCTTGTCCTTCTAGATGGAAGTGGTCAGTGGTTTGGAAGGTGCTGTCTGAGGATCTGTGGTGAATTTCTGCAGTGCATCTTGCAGATAGTACACACTGTTGTTACTGAGCGTTGGTGGTGGAGGGAATGGATGTTTGTGGATGCAGTGCCAATCAAGCGGGCTGCTTTGTCCTGAATGGTGTCAAGCTTTTGAGTGTTTTTGGGGCTGCACTCATCCAGGCAAGTGGGGAGTGTTCCATCACACTCCTGACTTTTGCCCTGTGGATGGTGGGCAGGCTTTGGGGACTCAGGAGGTGAGTTACTTGCTGCTGTATTCCTAGTCTCTGACTTGCTTTTGTAGCCACTGCATTTATATGGTGAGTCCAGTTGATTTTCTGATCAATGATAAATCCCAGGATGTTGATAGTGGGGGATTCAGTGATGGTAACACCATTAAATGTCTAGGGACCGTGGTTAGATTGTCTCTTGTTGGTGATGGTCATAGCCTGGCATTTGTATGGAGCGAATGTTACTTGCCACTTGTTAACCCAAGCCTGGATATTGTCCAGATCTTGTTGCAACTGGACACAGACTGCTTCAGTATTTGAGGAGTAGTGGAGTATCGAATGGTGCTGAACATTGTGCAATCATCGGCGAATATCCCCACTTCTGACCTTATGATGGAGGAAAGGTCATTGATGAAGCAGCTGAAGATGGTTGGGCCGAGACACTACCCTGAGGAACTCCTGCAAAGACATCCTGGAGCAGAGATGACTGACCTCCAACAACCACGACCATCTTCCTATGTGTCAGGCATGACTCTAACCACCGGAGAGTTTTCCGCCTGATACCCATTGATTCCAATTTTGCTAAGGCTCTGTGATGCTACACTCTGTCAAATGCAGCTTTGATGTCAAGGGCTGGTACTCTCACCTCACCTCTAGAATTCAACTCTTTTGTCCATGTTTGAACCAAGGCTGTAATGAGGTTAAGAGCTGAGTGGCCCTGGGCGTCACTGAGCAGGTTATTGCTGAGCAGATGCTGCTTGATAGCTGTTGATAATACCTTCCATCACTTTACTGGTAATTGGCCAGGTTGGATTTGTCCTGCATTTTATGTGCAGGACATATTTGGGCAATTTCCCACATTGTCGGTCAGATACCAGTGTTGTAACTGTGCTGGAACAGCTTGGCTGGGGAGCGGCAAGTTCTGGAACACATCTTCAGTACTATTGCCAGAATGTCGTCCGGGCCCATACCTTTGTAGTATCCAGTGCCTCCAATGTTTCTTGATATCAAATGGAGTAAACAGCTTTGAGGGAACATTAGCCATGTCCTACAAATTGGAGTACATATCTATTACGACTAGTGTCTGTTTCCTACTCCATAACCAATTCCCTGCTGGTGAGCTATATTAGAAGCAGTGACCAGGATGTGGAAGAGTTAAGGGTTTTGTCGGGAACAAAGGCATCAGGAGGCTAATGTAATTTGGCATGTCCATAAGGACCTTCACCAAATTTTACAGATGCACCAAAGAAAGCATTCTGACTGGGTGCATCACGACTTGGTACAGCAACTGCTCTGCCAAGGACCGTAAGAACCTCCACAGCCCAGACCATCACGCAAGCCAACCTCCCATCCATGGACTCCATCTACACTTCTCATTGCCACGGAAAGGCAGCTAACATCATCTAAGACCCCTCCCATCCTGCTTATACTCTCTTCCAACCTCTTCCATTAGGCAGAAAATACAAAAGCTTAAATACATGTACCACAGGTTCGAGAACAGCTTCTTCCCTGCTGTTAATAGACTGCTGAATGGACCTCTCAAATTTCAAATCTAATGTTGATCTTGCTTTTGAGCACCTCCTGTGCAGCCATAATCGTGTATGCCTTGCTCAGTTTAAACACTGTATGATTGTATGTCTGTATGTTATGATCTGCCTGTACTGCATGCAAAACAAAACGTTTCACTGTGCTTAGGTACATACGACAACAATAATTCAAATCAAATCTGATGTGGAGGTGAGCAACTGATTGTTTAGAGAGACACGTGTAGAAGTTGCGCAGCATGCAAATGACAAATGATTGACAATTGGGAATTTGCAAATGCAGATGTAAATGACTTGGGCAAAGTTTTTAATAAATATGAAGAAAAGTTGTGTGTGGTCAACAACTTTTCACTGTTACATATCGCTCTTCTGATTAAAGAGGTCAGGATAGCACAGGTGACTACTTGTACCTGTTTCTGGGATATGATTCTAAAACTAGGGTCATTAGTAATCCCCTAAAATTAAACAAAGAACTCAGAATACTTGAGATCTGAAACAAAAACATAAATTGCTGGTGAAACTCAGCAGGTTTGGCAGTACCTATGTGAAGAAAGCAAAGTCAATGTTTTGAATCCTGTGACTGTTCATCAGAACTCAGATGCTGCCACACCCCCTTCCCCTCCCCCATTTCTGATCCCTAACTCCCCACCTACACTCACCTTTACTGGCTCCATCCCCGCCTCTTCGACCTGTCTGTTTCCTCTCCACCTATCCTCTCCTCTATCCATCTTCAATCCGCCTCCCCCTCTCTCCCTATTTACTTCACAACCCCCTTCCCCTCCCCCATTTCTGATGAAGGGTCTAGGCCCGAAACGTCAGCCTTTCTGCTCCTATGATGCTGCTTGGTCTGCTGTGTTCATCCAGCTCTGCACCTTGTTGTCTCGGATTCTCCAGCATCTGCAGTTCCTACTATCTCTGATTCAATTTTAACCCCACTGCGAAGCCTCTTCTAAGGATGCCTAGCCTGAAGAAGTTACCCTCCTCCCTCCGGACAAACCTCAGGAGATCTCTCTCCCACTGCAACTCTCTCGTAATCTCTTCAGCCTTGAAACTGCTCGACCATGTCCTGAAGCAAACCAGGTATTACAGCCACATCACCTTTCTTAGTACCTGCCTACGGAACCAGATCATCCCCAATGGACTACAATCCACGTTCAAGCCTTCCCAATTTGGCCCCAACCGTGACAATATCTACATTCATAGCATTGAGATCCTTCAGAAGCGTTTCTCCCTGCGACTCCTGAAACACACACTCGCAGCAATGCGCTGGCATCTCCAGGCACTACAATCAAGCCTACCCCAGCTCAGAGCCTCCCTCTCCCAGACCTGCAAAGGACCTCTCCTGTTTTTTATTCTTCGTAGGATCCACAACCTGAACTCACAATTCTACTCAGCTTTATTGGACACTAAAAACCGTAAGTACAGTAAACTTACTGGTGCCTACCACCCAAAACGGGCTTCCTCCACCCCCCAAATCCCCAACCCTACCCAGGACCTTCCCCACAATGTGCCCGCTGTCATTGGCCATGAGGCTACTGTCAGAGAACCCACAGATGACGTCACATCCGCCACCGCCGGGTACCCCACTTCTGGGACAGCGAACGCCATCGCTGCAGATGCCACCGCCTCCATTTCCGAGACCAACACCACAGACACTGAAGTCGCACCTACCGTCACCGTTGCTGCCGCCGCCTACCCCGCTCCCCCAACCACCGACGCCGCTCCGCCCATCACCGACGCGGACGCAACTCCGCCCACCGCCGACGCTGATGCAACTCTGCCCACTGCCGACGCAACTCCACCCACCGCTGACGCCGACGCAACTCCGCCCACAGCCGACGCCGACACAACTCTGCCACAGCCGACGCCGATGTCGCTCCGCCCACAGCCTCCACAGCCAGCAGCTCCAGAGGAGACAGTAGCACCCAGCCCTGCCGAGTCTTCACCATTCCCCCAGACCTCCCCCTTACTAAG
This sequence comes from Rhincodon typus, assembly GCF_021869965.1. Taxonomy (NCBI): domain Eukaryota; kingdom Metazoa; phylum Chordata; class Chondrichthyes; order Orectolobiformes; family Rhincodontidae; genus Rhincodon; species Rhincodon typus. The sequence goes on along the minus strand of NC_063337.1, from coordinate 2,277,506 downwards.
GACAAATGGTCAGTCCTCAATAAAGGGCTTACTTTTGTCCCCCTCCACCCACACATCAACGAATACCGCTCACATTTGGACATAGAGCAGTTTTTCTGCCGCCTCCACCTCCACGCTTACTTCTTCAACCGTGAACCTAACCCTCCCTCTACTGACCCCTTCTCCCGCCTCCAACATACCCCCTCCTCGTGGACACCACCCCAAGGCCTCCAACCCTCCCTTGACCTCTTCATCTCCAACTGCCGTTGAGATATCAATCGCCTCAACCTCTCCACCCCTCTCACCCACTCCAACCTCTCCCCCGCAGAACGTGCAGCCTAAAAAACCTCACCATAAAACCCGCGGACAAGGGAGGCGCAGTTGTAGTATGGCGCACTGACCTCTACATCGCCGAGGCCAGACGCCAACTCTCCGACACCTCCTCCTACCGCCCCCTTGATCATGACCCCACCCCCGAGCACCAAACCATCATCTCCCAAACCATCCACAACCTCATCACCTCAGGTGACCTCCCACCCACGGCCTCCAACCTCATCGTTCCCCAACCCCGCACCGCCCACTTCTATCTCCTTCCCAAAATCCACAAACCTGAATGCCCTGGTCGACCCATTGTCTCCGCCTGCTCCTGCCCCACCGAACTTATCTCCAACTATCTGGATTCCATTTTCTCCCCCTTGGTCCAGGAACTCCCTACCGATGTCCGTGACACCACCCACACCCTCCACCTCCTTCAGAACTTCCAATTTCCCGGTCCCCAACACCTCATCTTTACCATGGACGTCCAGTCCCATACACCTGCATTCCCCATTCAGATGGCCTAAAGGCCCTCCGCTTCTTCCTGTCCCGCAGGCCCGACCAGTCCCCCTCTACTGACACCCTCATCCGCTTAGCCGAACTCGTCCTCACCCTCAACAACTTATCTTTCAATTCCTCCCACTTCCTACAGACAAAGGGGGTGGCCATGGGTACCCGCATGGGCCCAAGCTCTTTGTAGGTTACGTGGAACAATCCCTCTTCCGTACCTACACCGGCCCTAAACCCCACCTCTTCCTCCGTTACATTGATGACTGTATCGGCGCCGCCTCGTGCTCCCACGAGGAGCTCGAACAGTTCATCCACTTCAC
>NC_063337.1:2261318-2275882 GCF_021869965.1 Rhincodon typus | reverse complement strand
TGCTGAGCTTTTCCAGCAACTTTGTTTTTGTTCCTGATTTACAGCATCCGCAGTTCTTTTATGGTTTTTATTTAGTGTTACATATGAATTTGCACATGCGTGTGCATCGTTGGGCTTGCACTTACTTGCAAAACAGATTAGTTTATACCAAGCGCATGCCAATGTTTGTCATACTACCAGAGTTTGTTTCATGTGGTCAGATATAACTCTTTAGTGTGGTTATCACTGCACTAATTACAGCTAACTATAGCCTCCCAGAGCTATACTATGGGAATTGTGAGCTCTATGGAAGTGAATGTCGTGGTGTTTTTTTTAAAATTCATTCACTCATGGGACTGGACATCGCTGACTGGGCCAGCATTATTACCCATTCCTAAACGGCCTTGAGAAGGTGGTGGTGGTGTACCTTGTTGAACTGCTGAAATGACTGTAGAGCTCACAATTCCCATAGTATAGCTCTGGGAGGCTACAGTTAGCTGTAATTAGTGCAGTGATAACCGCACTAAAGAGTTATATCTGACCACAATTACATTAGGATTGGAGTTTGAGGAAATTGACCCAGTGATGCTAAATGAATGACAATATATTTCTAAGTCAGAATGGTGTGTAGCTTGGAGGGAAACTTATTGGTGTTGGTGTTCCCATGTATCTCCTGTCCTTGTCCTTCTATATAGTAATGGTCACAGACTTGCAAGGTGCTGGTGAATTTCTGCAGTGCATCTTGTAGATTGCACTATGCTACTCAGCGTTGATGAATGTTTACGAGCATTCTTGAATGTACAATCTGAGCCTTTCACCAACACAATTCCTTCTGCACCAATTATCCATCTTTTGAGTCCTGCATCAACACATTATTTGAATTTCAGTTTCTGTTTCTTTGCACATTATTAGGAGTCTAACAAAGATGACGAAATCTGACGTTCAGTGAATGAACATTCAGCTAGAAAACTACTTTTTGCTGTCCCGCAGTATCTTACCATAACTGTCCTTCTTTACTCCACTTGGAAGTTCCTTCAAAACCTATTTTTTTGACAAAGTTTTTACTCATCTGTTTGAATGTCTCCTTCCATACTTTATTATCAAACTTTGCTTGAGAAAGCCCTTGAGAAATGCCCTGGGGTATTCTAACAAAGCCAAGTTTGCTATTTAAAGACAAGCTGCTACTGAGTACTGATGAAGGGTCTAGGCCTGAAACATCGACTCTCCTACTCCTGATGCTGCCTGACCTGCTATGTTCCTCCAGCTCCACACTGCATTGACTGCTACTGTACAAACTATTCTCACAGAACTAGTTCAAAAGGAGGAGAGGACTAGGGACAGTACTTTGGGATACAAGATTTTCGGGGTGTGGTGGATCTTGCAGTACTGATTGAAAATTTATTACAACCCCACAAAGGATGATGTAAAGTTAAGGGCCAAAAACAAAACCTATCTGGTTGGAAATAAAACAGATGCTACTGGTTATTTACTATAGAACCAGAAGGAGGTCATGTAGCACCAATGTGGTCGTGACTGAATGCCATTGATTTGACTTTTAAAACAATAAAGAACAGAGAATATTACAGCATAGGAACATGCCCTTCAGCCCTCCAAGCCTGCATTGACATGTGGCCCCTCACAACTGAAACCTCCTACCCTTCCAAGGATCGTATCTCTCTATTCCCATCCTATTCATGTATTTGTCAAAACACCCTTTAAAAGTCACTATCGTATCGGCTTCCACTACCTCCCCCAGCAGCGAGTTTCAGGCACCCACCACTCTTTGTGTAAAAAAAAACTTACCTCATACATCACCTTTAAACCTTGCCCCTCACAATTTAAACCTATGGCCTCTGATAACTGACCCTTCCACCCTGAGAAAAAGTTTCTGACTGCCCACTCTGTCCATGCCCTTTATAATCTTGTAGACCTCTATCAGGTTGCCCCTCAACCTCCGTCGGTCTAGTAAGAACAACCCAAGCTTCTCCAACCTCTCCTCATAGCTAATGCCCTCCATACCAGGCAACATCCTGGTAAATCTTTTCTGCACCCTTTCCAAAGCCATCACATCCTTCTGGTAGTGTGGCGACCAGAATTGAACACACTATTAAAAATGTGGCCAAACTAAGGTTCTATAAAGCTGCAACATTACCCGCCAATTTTTAAACTCAATGCCCCGATCCCTCTGCCTCTTAGTACTCTTAAGGGCTTGGCCATTTACTGTATATTTTCCACCCGGATTAGACCTTCCAAAATGCATTACCTCACATTTTTCTGGATTAAACTCCATCTGCCATCTCACTGCTCAAGTCACCAACTGATCTATATCTCTATCCTTTAACGGTCCTCATCGCTATCCACAATTCCACCAATCTTTGTGTCATCGGCAAACTTACTAATCAGACCAGTTACATTTTCATCCAAATCATTTATATATCTTACAAACAGCAAAGGTCCCAACACTGATCCCTGAGGAACGCCACTAGTCACAGCCCTCCATTCAAAAACGCACCTTTCCACTGCTACCCTCTGTCTTCTATGACCAAGTCAGTTTTTTATCCATTTTACAAGCTCACCTCTGACCCCGTGTGACTTTACCTGCCATGAGGGACCTTGTCAAAGGCCTTACTGAAGTCCATGCAGACAACATCCACTGCCCTACCCTCATTGATCATCTTCGTCACTTCCTCAAAAAAGTCAACCAAGTTAGTGAGACACGACCTCCCCTTCATAAAACCATGTTGCCTCTCACTAATACACCCACTGATTTCCAAGTGGGAGTAAATCCTGTTTCGAAGAATCCTCTCCGATAATTTCCCTACCACTGATGTAAGTCTCACCGGCCTGTAATTAGCTGCATTATCCTTGCCACTCTTCTTAAACAAAGGAACAGCATTGGCTGTTTTGTCACATATTTCTGAAAATGTTTGGCTATGAACAACCTATCAATCTCAAATTTAAAAGTTATATTGATTTAGTGTTGTAAACTGCTGTTAATGAAAGACAAATTGAAACCTCTACCATTCTTTATGTGAAAAAAGTGATTTCTAGTTTCATCACAAAGATCTGGTTCTAAATTTACATTGTGTCCCAAGCCTGCAAATCACCAAGTAGAAATAGGTGGACAGAGAGAAACTAATCAGTTTTCCTTAGTATCTTAAAGATCAAGAGGTGATTTGATCAAAGATTCAAATTTAGGAGAATATAACGCTGGCATGTACATCCACCTTTGGAATCCTTGAAATCCAGATGGAATTCTCCTAAATCCAAGCTGCAGTCCCTCCAAGATCAATGTCTCCTTCTAATTCTCTATATGTGTCTAACTAGGTATTAGTATTTAGTGAGGAGCAAACTACAGTAAGACGATAACAGGGCTTCTAATATAGTCCAGTGTGTGGAAGACATAACACAGCGGGCCTACACATGCCTCTTTGTGTCTGTACTGGAAAGGCAGTGCGCCTTCTCGGAGGCTTCCCAGATTTAGAAAGCTTAAAAAATCCTTATTGAGAAAAGCACAATACTGCAGATCAAAAACAAAGTTGCTGGAAAAGCTCAGCAGGTCTGGCAGCATCTGTGAAGGAAAAAACAGAGTTAACATTTCAGGTCCGGTGACCCTTCCTCAGAACTGATGGTGGCTGGGGAAACGTCATTTTATATGCAGAAAAAAAGGGAGGATGGGGAAGGAAGTAAACGATAGGATACAACGTAAAGAGAGATAAGAGCAGTTGGACAGACAAAGGTGTTGATGATGATCAGGCTGGGAGGGTGAATAGTTGTTAATGGGGACTTTTAGTGACTATGGCAGGTAGTGTGTAATGACAGGCTATGTGATAACAAGGCCTGGTGTGTGGGGTAGGGGGCTAGGACACGGGAGAGTTTAGGCCCTTAAATTATTGACCTCGATATTGAGTCCGGAGGGCTGCAGGGTGCCCAAGCGGAAAATAAGGTGTTGTTCTTCTAGCTTACACTGAGCTTTGCTGGAACACTGCAGCAAGCCTGAGACAGAGATGTTGGTCAGGGAACAGGGTGGCGTGTTGAAGTGGCGGCAACAGGCAGTTCAGGGTCTTTTTTGTGAGCAGAACATAGATGTTCTGTGAAGCGGTCACCCAGTCTACGTTACGTTTCCCCAATGTAGAGGGGACAATGTAGAGTTTTTATTTAGTATTTAATTCACTGCCACAATGCTGCGGATGTTGCAAATTTGACAATAGAAAATGCTGAAAATATTTAGCAAGAGCCATTGAGTCATAGAGCTGTACAGCACAGAAACAGACCCTTTGGTCCAACTCATCCATGCCAACAGGTATCCTAAATTAATGTAGTCCCATTTGCCAACATTTGGTCCATATCCCTCTAAACCCTTCCTATTCATGTACTCAGATGCCTTTTAAATGTTGTAATTGTACCAGCCTCCACCACTTCCTCTGGCAGCTCGTTCCATATGCGCACCACCTTCTGCATGATAAGGTTGACCCTTATGTCCGTTTTAAATCTCTCCCCTCTCACCTTAAACCTATGCCTTCTAGTTTTGGACTCTGCTACCCTGGGGAAAAGACCTTGGCTATTTGCCCTATCTATGCCCCTCATGACTTTATAGACTTCTATAAGGTCACCCCTCAGCCTTCGACACTCCAGGGAAAGTAGCCCCAGCCTATTCACCCTCTCCCTATAACTCAAACCCTCCAACCCTGGTAACATCCTTGTAAATCTTTTCTGAACCCTTTCAAATTTCACAACAACATCTTTCCTGTAACAGGGAGACCAGAATTGAGCACAGTATTCTAAAAGTGTCCTAACCAAAGCCCACGATGTTGGAGCCAGTATTTTGGTGTCAAGAGAGATTTGGCTAATGGACAAGGAACAATGAGTGGGGATAAGGGTTTTTTGTTTTTTCAAATTTGCAACCTGTGAGCAGTGGGGTTCCACAGGCAACTGTTTCCAAGATATATTAATGAATTGGAGAACAAAAGTGAATGTATGGTAACCAAATTTACCAGTGACACAAAAATAGATGGAAAGATAAATTGCGAGAGTGGTACAAAACAGAGAGATACTGAGTCCTGAAACATTGACTGCTCCTTTCCTCCAGATGCTGCCTGGCCCGCTGTGTTCTTCCAGCCTCCTGTTTGTCTACCTTAGAGAGATAGTGATGGATGAGGTAAGTGGGCAAAAAATTGGCAAATTCACACAGGATAATGTGTGACAACGTAAAGTTGCTCATTTTGGTAGGGAAAACAAAAGAACTGTAATATTTAAAAGGGGAAAAACTGCAGAAAGCTGTAACATAAACAATCATGAGGATACTTGTGCACGGAACACAAAGCTAGCACATGGGTGCAGCAGTAATCAGGATGACTAATGGAATGTTGGGCCTTATTTCAAGGGCAACAAAAACAGAAATTGCCAGAAAATCTCAGCACCGGGTATGGAAGGTTTGATTTATAAGGAAAGGCTGGGACTTTTTTCACTGGAGCGTAGGAGGTTGAGAGGTGACCTGAAGGAGCTTATAAAACAACGAGAGGTATAGATAGAGTTGATGGTAGTTGTCTTTTCCCTAAGATGAGGAATTTCAAGACTACGGGGCACATTTTTAAGGTGAGAGAAGACAGACTTTAAAAGAACACGAGGCAAATTTTTTTTACACAGTGGTTGGCTCACGTGTGGAATGAATTTCCTGGTGAAGTGGTGGATGTGGGTACAATTACAATGTTTAAAAGACATTTGGATGGATATATGAATAGGAAAGGTTTGGAGAGATATGGACCAGGAGTAGGCAGATGGGACTAGTTTAGACTGGAGATTATTTTCGGTATGGACTGGTTGGACTGAAGGGTCTGTTTCCATGCTGTATGACTGTGACTAGGAGGTCTGGCAGCAATATATGGAGAGAAATCAGAGTTAAAGTTTTGGGTCCAGCAACCTTTCCTTCTTCAGAACCCATTCTGAAGAAGGGTCACTGGACCCGAAACATTAACTCTGATTTCTCTCCACAGATGCTGCCAGACCTGCCGAAATTTTCCAGCACTTTGTTTTTGTTTCTGATTTCCAGCATCTGTAGTTCTTTTGGTTTCTTATTTGAAGGGTGTTGGAATATAAGAGTAGAAAAGTCTTGCTGCAACTGTACAAGGTACTGGTGAGAGCACATCTGGAGCACTGAGAGCAGTTTTGGTCTCCTTGTTTAAGGAAATATATTATTTCATTGGAGGCAGCGCAGAAAATGTCCACTAGGACGATCCCCAGTATGGGAGGGATTGTCTTATGAGCTATGGCTAAACAGGTTGGGACTGTACTCACTAGAGTTTAGAAGAATGAGAGAAAGAGATCTACTTGAAACATAGGATTCTTAAGAGGCTTTACCGGGTAAATGCTGAGAGGATATTCCCCTTATGGGAGAGTCTAGGACCAGAGGACATAGTCTTAGAATAAAGGGGCACCAATTTAAGACTGACATAAGGGGAATTTCTTTTCTCAGAGGGTTGAGTGTTTGGAACTCCTTGCCACAGAAAGCTGTGGGGCAGAGTCCATGTCTATATTTAAGGCTGAGATAGATTCTTGATCAGTCAAGGATCAACCCAAGGGTTATGCGGAAAGGGCAGGAAAGTGGACGTGAGGAATATCGGATCAGCCAATGATCCTTTCGAATGATGGAGCAGGCTCGAGGGGCCAAATGCCTAGTTCTGTTCCTATTTCTTATGGTCTGAAGTCTGTCAGCGTCCATGAAGAAAAAGTGAACATTTGAAGTTGGTGACCTGACCAAGGGATCTGCCTCTATAATAATATCACATTCTTGCCCACTCACTTAATCGGTTGATATGCTTTAGCAGACTGTTTATTGCTTTATTCAGACAGTTTCCTTTCCCAGCTAGGTTCCATTGGCTGCAATTGCAGAGCATCCGTTGAACTGCTTTAATTAAATTTTATGTATTTAAGTAGCCAAGTTCATATTTTTAGCTTGACTAATTATCTGATCTAGTTTATTAGACAGCTGGATTCACAGAATCATAGAATCCCTACAGTGTGGAAGGAGACCATTCGGCCCATTGAACCCACACCGAGCCTCCGAAAAGCATCCCACCCAGATGCACCCATTATCCTAGACACTGTGGACAATTTAGCATGGGCAATCCACCTAACCTGCACATCTTTGGAAAGTGGGGGGAAACCAGAGCACCCGGAGGAAACCCACGCAGACACCGGGAGAACGTGCAAACTCCACACAGATAGTTGCCCGAGGCTGGAATCGAACCCCGGGTCCCCGGCGCTAAGAAGGAGCAGTGCTAACCACTGAGTCACTGTGCTGCCAAAGTTTATCTTTAATTTGCCCTACAGCCCCTCGTCCCCACTCTCTTCCCAGCCTCACCCTTCACTCGGGTCTCAGCCTCATCTTTTGATGGTAAGGCCATTAACTTCTCCTCTTGCCAAACATCAAGTGGTAGAATGGTCATTTAAGTTGGAAGATGGGAAGACAGCTTATCCAATCTTTGCATTTTTTTTTTAACGCTTGTCACCTTAGTTCTGTATTTTTCTGCACAGATTCTGCCTGGCCTGCTTAACGCTTCCAGAATTTCCTGCTACATTTCAGCTCTCGAGCACCTAAGCTTTACTGGAATGGTCCTAGGCATGAGGGGCTTCTGTCATGTGGAGAGACTGGAGAAATTGCAATTATTCTTATAGCAAGAGAGTCAAAGGAGGCAAGGGAAAATATCTTTTGACAAAGCAGCTGTTGTGTTATGGAGTGGGATGCCTGGAAGCACATTGGTCAAAACGGCTTAGGTTCACTAAATGGTTACAGCACAGGAGATCGCTCAGTCTATTGCATCTATTCCAGCTCTTTAAATACCAATTCAACTAGTGCCTAGTGCTTTCTCCCTGTAACCCCGCACATTCTTCCTTTTCAGATAATAATTCACTTCCCTCTTAAATGCCTCAACTGAATCTGCCTCTACAACACTTCACTCAGCACATTCTGGATCGTAACCACTTACTGTGTGAAACAGCTCCTCATGTCTCCGTTGCTTCTTTTGCCAATCCATAAAAGTCGAAGGAGAAGTAGGCCATTCAACCACCAAGTCTGCTCCACTGTTCAATGAAATCATAACTGATCTGATAACCCTCAACTCAGTTTCCTGTGATTTTCCGCCCAAAATCCTTGATTCCCTTACTCATTAAAAATATCTCAATCTGCTTAAATCTGTGCCCTTTGCCTCTCCATCCTTCCCCCAGTTTAATAGTTTCTCCCTATTCACCTCAATTAAATCTCCTTTCAACCTTCTATCCTTCAAGGAGAACAGTCCTAGATTTTCCAATCCACGTCATTGAAGAGCATTGAACATTGAAGTAACAAAAACAGCATTAGATAAATATTTACAGGGATTGATTTTATAAGGTCATGGGGGAAAGGACAGGGGAGTGAGATAAGGCACAGGCACGATGGGCCAAATGGCTTCTTCCTGTGTTATCGTGTTTGTAAAGATGCACAATTCAGTGTGGTTACACACCGCCATCCTCTGGACTTACATGGTACTACAGTAAATGTTCCTCACCACGCTACAGTTTGTAGTAATTACCCAAAAACGGTTGATTGAATCACACACCCATAGATCACCTTCAAAATTCACTCCCTCCACCAGCAACACACAGTGGCAGCAGTGTGTCCCATCGACAACATGACAGTAACTCACCAAGGTACCTTTGGCGATAGTAGGAACTGCAGATGCTGGAGAATCCGAGACAACAAGGTGCAAGGCTGGATGAACACAGCAGGCCAAGCAGCATCATAGGAGCAGAAAGGTTGACGTTTCGGGTCTAGACCCTTCATCAGACCCTTTTCTGATGAAGGGTCTAGGCCCGAAACGTCAGCCTTTCTGCTCCTATGATGCTGCTTGGCCTGCTGTGTTCATCCAGCCCTGCATCTTGTTGTCAAGGTACCTTTGGCAGCAGCTTTCAAATTCACGACCTCGGCCACCAAAAGGACAAGGGCTGCAGATACCTGGGCACATCACCATCTACAAGTTCTCTCAAGCTCTCTTTCAAGCCACTCACCATCATGACTTGGAAATACAATAACCGTTCCTTCAGGGTCACTGGATCAAAATCCTGGAACTGTCTTCCCCATGGCATTGTAGGGATCCCTACGTCCCACAGACTGCAGCAGTTCAGGAAAGCAGTTCACGGCCATCTTTTCTAGTGCATTTAGGGATGAACAACAAATAATGGTCTAACCAGCAATGCCTACATACTATGAATGAATAAAAGAAAGCCAAATGCTTCTAAATCTCCAAGTTCCCAAAACATTAATCACATTAACCTTTAAGTAATACAAATCCCAAGGCACTTCCCAAGAGTGTAAGAAATAGAATATGTCACTGTCATATACTGTAAAGACCATGTCTTTTTATTTTTGTGCTTTTTAAAATTGAAATGGGAAAAAAACTATTTTAAGCACAGTGTTTAAAAGGACTGCTGCACGTTTTCAAAGCAAGTAAGCTGACGCTCCTGACAAGCATCGTTAACAGCTGTTTGAACAAGAGACACAAAACAAAAAGAGAGAGAAAAGAAAGTGAATCAGAGAGAGGGAAGAGTAAATGAAACTGACAAACAACACATGCAAGAGCCTTGGGCCAATTCAAACAGCAGCGGCTGGGATTTGTGGCTGTGGAGCATGAGCTATGAGTGAAGAAGAAAATCAATTTTGAACTTGAGAGAAAGAGAGAGATGGAGAGGTTAAAAGGAAAACTTCAAGAACAGTAAACGTTTAGGTATTAAACTGTTTTCAAACATTTTCTGAAAAATTTTATTTAAAAGTCAACATGTTAGATGATGTGGGAAGGCGTCAGCCTAGTGGTATTATTGCTAATCTAGAGACCTGAGTAATGACCCGGGGACTTGGATTCGAATCCTGCCAGGGCAGATGGTGGAATTTGAATTCAATAAAAATCTGGAATTAAGATCTAGCAATGACCATGAATCCATTGTCGATTGTTGGGAAATCCATCTGGTTCACTAATGCCCTTTATGGAAGGAAACTGCAATCCTTACCTGGTCTGGCCTACATGTGACTCCAGGCCTACACCATTGAGAGTGATGCTTAACTAGGCAATTAAGGATGGGCAATAAATGTTGGCCTAGCCAGCGATGCCTTCATCCCGTGAATGAATAAAAAAAATTCTCAACTAATTGTCCAATATCATAATTCATCCCTACTGAAAAAACAAAATTAAAAAGTGATTTTTTTTTTCACCAAACAAAATCAAAGTCAGCCTATAGTACTTCTCAACATTTAAAATGGGGCATGTGTAGTTGGGAGATAATTGCCCAAGAATATAAATATGAATAAAAATAAAAATTATGAGGGTCTCGATTTAAATGCATATAAGCTTTAATATTTTTCTGGATGATTAGAATCCCTGATCTCCCATCCTGAGGATGACACAAAACATAGTTCCAATTTATACAAGTTAACATTCTTCATCAGTGAAATTCATCTCCGCATTCGACTACAATATACAGTTTTGCAGCACAGTCCTGTTGCACACAGTTGGGCAATGCTAGCAATTCTATGGCAAGTAAGTCAGGAGTGTGATGGAATACCCCCCATTTGCCTGAATGAGTACAGGGCCAACAACACTCAAGAAGCTTGATACAATCCAGAACAAAGGAGCCCACTGCATTGGCACCAAACCCTCAAACATTCATTCCATCCACCACTGACAATTAGTGGCAGCGGTATATAGTATTTATAGAATGTATTTCAGCAACTCACCAAGGCTTCTCCAACAGCACCTTCCAAACCCGTGACCTCCACCACCGAAAAGGACAAGGGAAGCAAGTACATGGGAACATCACTGCCTGCAATTTTACCTCCAATCACACACACTTTTCTGACTTTGAAATACATTACTGTTCCTTCACCATCACTGGATCAAAATCCTGGAATTCCTTCCCTGATAGCATTGTGGGTTTCAAGCAGCATTTCAATAAAGCAACGACTCCTCCTGGGCAATTATGGACAGGAAAAAAGTGCAGGCCTAGCCAGTGACATGGGCATCCTGTGAATTAATTTTATAAACCTGAAGAGCCTCCAGCCAATATTTTCCCTACCACTCACCAGTTTTAATATATGTCCTGCTAAGACCAGAACTGCTGCTTGGACCTGGGACATCTCTTCCTCTATACAGTTCAGTACTTCAACTAGACAGCATCATTCCCCATATGGCTGCTTTCCTCTAATAATCACATTCCCTGGAGATAAGATACAAAGTACAGGATCAAGTCCCACCTCTTTCTTACACGACCCCATCAGTCTCACCCATCCCTGCCCACCAAGCCTGCCACTTTGGTTGGGTTTCTCGCTGTGTGGACACTCGACAGGAAACAGTCAAGTTGCTAGTGCCTTAGCATGCAGTCAAACTGCTTGGCAAATGTCTCCAGGAGAGGGTCCACAGCTTCTGGCACTGTCACCTCCCTCTTCAGTACTCGGCTCAGGGAGGTGACACCTTTTCCCTCAATACCGCAAGGGGTGATGTGGGAGAACCAGCTGAGGTCATTGTTGCAGTTCAGTGCTAGCCCGTGAGAGGTGATGTATCTGCCGCAGTGAATCCCTGATAAAAAGCAGACAAGACAGAAAGATAAAGGTCATAATTCAATCTTTGAATTTCCAAGGGAAATAATGATTCAAACCTTCTCTACCCTACCAACCCACCTCTTCAGCTGTCACTCCTACCGATTATTAACACTTTCAACTCTTACCAGTATACGGGCTCCAAATGTTATGACCAGTTATACCCGGCCTCTTGTCCAAGTGTCAGTGTTCATTGGCAACTCAAGGTAATATTGTGCCTAAGATATTTGATAATGGAATGAAATACAATTCAATTCTCAATGACAACTCAGGACTCACTACCTTATAATCAAGAGCGGCAACTTGGTCTGTCATTTCCCATTGATGTAACAGCATTATGTCCATTTAGCATCTTTAGAACCACCGAAGCAAGAACCAGCTAACCTAGCTGAAATGAAAATCTGGCACCATCTGGGGTCATTCAGCACTGAATGGCAAAAGAGGAGAGTGGGTGAATGCAAACTTCCAGGTCAGGTACAACAATGATTAGATTAAGGGTAAAGCGCCCTAATAACTGTTCCCATTAAAGACTCCCATGAGAGCAACAGCATGGGGTTAGATACAGAATAAAGGCTCCCCTTACAGTGTCTCCGTCAATCAACTCTAGGACAGACACAGCACAAGGACAGATACAGAGTAAAAGCTCCCTCTACTCTTAAGCTGAAAGTAAATCTTCCTGTACAGCATTCCCATCAATCACTCTCAGGACTGGGACAGCATGGGGTTAGTTACACTTTAAAGCTAACTCTGCTCTTTTAATCTGAAAAGAAATCTTCCCCTGACATCATCTTCATTAATCACTTTCTCATCTTTTAAACTGACAGTAAACTAAAAGTAAAAGCTCCCTCAACACTGTTCCCATCAAATACTCCCAGGAAAGGTACAGCATAGTGTTACATACTCTTTTAAACTGAAACTAAAGCCCCTTCGACATTGTCCAGTGAGACTCCCAGGACAGGTACAGCACAAGGTTAGATACAGAGCAAAGCTCCCTCAACACCATATCTAACCCCATGCTGTATCTGTCCTGGGAGTCTTTGATGGGGACAAAGTAAAGCTCCATCTACAACGTCCTTGTCAAATAGTCTACAAAATCCCAAAGTTCCTTTGATCCTTTGCTTTTGCAATTCTTTTCTCCTTGCAAATTTTGCACAGATTGAAATTTTTGAATGCCTAGATCTTTCTGTTCATCCAGAGTTGTCCAATTTTTTTCCCCCTTGTCCTTTACTCCCAGTTCATTTTTCCTTCTCAAAATTTATTACTTCTGTAATAATTGCAGGTGATGTTCTCACTGGACAAGTCAGATCCCGGACTGAAATCTGGCTTGATATTTTGTTTTGTTTTTGTTTTAACATAGTGGTCTCTCATTGAAACATAAGCATGCAACATTGCAGATTTGGTCTTAACAACAAAACAAATAAACAAACAAAAAAGTTTATTAAGCAAAAGAAATGAAGATAAAAATAGAATAAATCAAACTATTTACTTAATGCACTCAAAAGGTTCTGAAATAAACAATAACATATTCCCATAAATTAAACAAAATCTTTTTCACCAATCCCCTTATTCCCTCCAGAAAGCAAAATCTCTTTTTCCTAACACATTAATATGCACTGTTAAATGTGACTTCAACTTTCAGTCTCGAAATTGTATTGTTTTTCCTCAAATTCTCATATCCCCGAGTTTAAATGTTCTCAGCTTCAAATAACCTCTTCAGGGTTGTATCCAAATACTTCTACTCTGGCACTATTCCTAGACTTCATACTCATATGTAATCTATTGTTCTATCTTCACCTTTCCTCTGGAGCACTGCTTTAAACATCAATCTACATCCAAGGATGACTACAGAACTGTCCCAAAACTGAAAATTAAAAAAAAAAGACTTTTTCAAGTTACGGTCATTTCCTTTAAGCTTGTATATAAAGACAATTCCAGACTTTTCTAACAGACACACTGACACAGAATTGTTTACCTTGCTTGATAGTAAACTCAATACAAAAACCCATTAGTTCTGAAACCTAACTCCTTCAAGTTGTTTTAAAAGAAAAGTCATGTCTACAGAAATATCAACAAGTTAGTCATTAAATTCTACAGACATGCAGAAAATCCCTTGTACTAATTCAAAACTTTAAAAATTCAAACTTCAAACAAATGATATATATAAAGTAAATATTTAAAATCGGATAGTATACACCAAACTTAGCACTTATCCACATTAAATTGGCTCTCCCACCAGTGTGTTCCCAAAGTATTTCACAGTCTTTTGATACAGGAAAAACCTCCACTTTTTGTCCTCTCTAAAAACTTTTTGCCTTTATCCTGATTATCTGCATTTATAAATAAATCAACAGTTGGCTTAGCAGTGACTCATATGAAACATCACTTTCACCTTTCTTCCCTATGGAACAGACCGGATGTGCCGAATGGCCTCCTAAGACTATAAGATGTAGGACCTGAAGTCAGCCATTCAGCCCATTGATTCTGCGCTACCATTCAATGGTATCATGGCTAATTTGATAATCTTTAACTCCAGAATCATAAAATCATTATGGTGCAGAAGGAGACCATTCAGCCCATCTTGCCTGCACCAGTTCTATTCCTAGCGCCAATCTCTGCCTTTTCCCCACATCCCTGCACACCATTTCTGTCTAAATAATCAAATAATGCCCTCTTGGCTGCCTCAATTGAAGCTGTCTCCAGCACATTTCCAGGCATTGCATTCCAGACCCTAAATTCCTCACTGTGTGAAAAAGTTTTCTTCTCACATCAACCTTGCTTCTTTTGCACATCACTTTAAATCTATTCCTCTCATTCGTTTTTCTTTTGAGTGGTAACAGCAAATCCCTATATACTCTGAGATAACAAGGTGTAGAGCTGGATGAACACAGCAGGCCAAGCAGCATCAGAGGAGCAGGAAAGCTGACGTTTCGGGCCTAGACCCTTCTTCAGAAAAAGGGTCTAGGCC
>NC_063337.1:2251897-2261218 GCF_021869965.1 Rhincodon typus | reverse complement strand
AAACGTCAGCTTTCCTGCTCCTCTGATGCTGTTTGGCCTGCTGTGTTCATCCAGCTCTACACCTTGTTATCTCAGATTCTCCAGCATCTGCAGTTCCTACTATCTCCCTATATACCCTGTCCAGTCCATTAATGTTTTTGAAAATTTTCATCAAATCTCCTCTCAGGTGACTTCCTTCCAAGAGGTACAGTCCCAGGTTCTCCAGTCTATCCTCAGCTGAAGTTTCTCATTCCTGGAACCATTCTAGTAGATTGCTCCTGCCCTTTCTCCAATGCATTCACATCTTTCCAATGACATGGCACCCACAACTGTACACAATCCTCCAGGTGAGGGCTAACAAGTGTCTTGTACAAGTGCAACATTACCTCCTCTATGCCACTAATAAAAAAGCCAAATACATTGTATGCTTTATTAACTGTTCTTTCCATCCATGCTGCCACCTTCAATGATCTGTGCACATTTACACCCACATTCCTCTGCTCCTGCACCCTCTATTTTTTCACCCCCTATTTTTTAATTGTCTTTCAATGTTCCTCTGACCAAAATGCATCAATTTCCTGCCTTTTCCCAAACAGTTCCCATATGACTTTGGATGTATTGGTTTGCAAAACTCTCCATCACTGGGGCTCACCTCACCTCATATAGGATTCTCTTGTAGATTAGCTGATCCAGATTGAATGCTCTGATTAGTCAGTAACTCCAATATCATCAGATCATGCAATGTCCTGGCAGGGAGAAGGTGTACTGGGTCATTTTGCAAATGCTTCTGTGAGCCTTCTACTGCCTGTTAACCATTTTTCCCTCTATGCCACTTCACTATTTGTTAAAACACCTGGTTCAATTCTTGTGTTAAATGTTTTATGAGGCACCTTATCAAGTGCCTTCTTGAAATCCACAGGCCTTCCTTGTATAGCAAGCCCCAGTTGGAGATTTCAATTTCTTCCAGAGGCAGTAGCATCACTTACCTATAGCACAGATTTTCTCATTTTGAACCCATACTCCAGTGTCAGGCGACGTCTCTGCCTTGATCCCAAACTTGTGGCACAGGCGGATGACAGTCGTCTCCAACTCGCCCACGTACCACCGCACGCTCTTCCTGAAGTGAGCCAGGTTGAGGATGGGATAACACACCAGCTGCCCAGGGCCATGAAAGGTGATCAGGCCACCTCGGTCAGACCGGTGGAACTCTGCCCCCAACTGCTTCAGTCTCTCCTCTTCCTCGACTGGGTACCGTGCTGTCCTGATCCCAAT
The DNA here is from genome assembly GCF_021869965.1 of Rhincodon typus. Classification (NCBI taxonomy): domain Eukaryota; kingdom Metazoa; phylum Chordata; class Chondrichthyes; order Orectolobiformes; family Rhincodontidae; genus Rhincodon; species Rhincodon typus. Next base: position 2,259,967 of record NC_063337.1, on the reverse strand, counting down.
GGTATAGACAGGATCATGCTCGCACAGCAACAGGGCATTGACTGGGGGTTCAGCAGTGGGCTGCTGGGACAGGGAATTGAGGTGACGCTGGATGAAGGTCCGCTGTGCGTGCAGCCCTTCTGCATACGAAATCCTGCCCAGATTCACCACTTCGATCACAGGCTTCAATAAAGGCATGGTGACAAAACCTAGACTGCAAGATGTACAGAGTAAGAAACACTTGTGTTTATACAGCACCTTTCACATGACCATCCAAAGTATACATACAGTAAATCCAATGAACAACAAGTTACTGTTGGAACAGAGAAATTGCATGAGTCAATTTACAACAGAATGCGATAATGATCTAACATTCTGTATTGCACGATGGAGTTGAGATATAAATATTGGCTAGCACTATAATTTCTAAGCTGTTAAAGCAGAAACAAAACAGTCCAGGCAAACTTTAAATTATCGGTCTCTTCCTATTTTCCACAATCTGTGTCAGATTTAAATGGGACATTGCAAGATCCCAACACAGATTGGTGCCTTTGCCATTTTCAGATCAAGATGGAAATGGAACAGTTTCAAGCCTCTGGGTTCAGGGTGAAGTGAGCAGGTTTTTTTTCCATTCACGTGTGGGATGTGACCATTGCTTTGGCCAATTACATCAACAGAACAAGCAAATGCCAAATGATCAGTCAAAAACTTTGATACGCCTGAACAACCAAACTGCTCAATATTACCCACAGTTCCTGCAGTCTGCATTTCCCTTGTACTACTCTGCTCCATTTATTTTCTGTTTAAAACACTGATGAATTTCAGATGACAAAGCTACCGAGTTATCTCTCATTTGATTTGACAAGAAGAGTTGGCATGATAAAGCAGCTTATCACATCCAGAAACATTTCAAAGTGGCCTGTAAAAAAAATTGCAGTGTACCTGCTCTTAATGATTCAATTGCATGCAATCATTTTGCACAAAGCAAAGTCAGACATACAACAATGTGTTGTGTGATCAGTTACAATGTTTTTCGGGGATGTCAGCCAAGTAAGGAACATAGACTGCTGTGGATGTTTCTTCTTTAAGACCAGCTTTTTGGATTACATGCTTATGTGCTGGACTGGGCTTAAAGGACAGGTGCGTGACATTTCACAATGGTGTTTGCCAGTGAGATGGCAGAACTCATGTTGCTTCTTACTCTAATAAAAATTGACTCTGTGCTAGCTGATTTGGTCTTGTTTCTTTTACTGACATGTTCTGGATCCGTCAGGATTTTAGTGTAACTTGAAGGTTTCATCATAGTATGTCTCCTGGTAGGTCCAAGTCACTCATTGAGATGCTCCGTGTATACACTCGCCTCCGGCGCTGGCTGTGAAAGCTTCTCCTTGGTCTTGCATCGTAGAAACTTTGTGTGAAGGTTGGGGATCCAGAGTGCACAGTATCAACCCAATGATAGAGAACAGCAAGCAGAAAGACTAGCACACCCAGACAGTTTACAAAGCATAGCAGCTCATCTTCAGTCATCCCACAGGTCTGGGAAAAATGATGAAAGAATCAAATCAGGATTTGCTCCACTAGTTTCAGACCTACTTCTGCATAGTCACAACTCTATAAATAGTCAGTGGCTCAATTTTCAAGTAGCAAATCTGAAGTCATGTGATCAAACCTCCCCGTGGTGATTACAAAACTGAATTCAATATTTCTTGATTTGTGATCTGATACCCGATAAAGTGATTAGTAAAGCTGTTGGCTCGTTGCAAAAATCTCACTGTACTAAATGACCTTCAAGGAAAGCAACTAGCCACCTAATAAAGAAAAGAAAATAAGGGCAGGAGTAGGCCATTCTACCCCTCGAGCCTTCTCTGCCATTCAATATGATCATGGAGCTAAATACCCTAATCCCACTCTCTCTCCACATCCCTTGATCCCTTCAGCCACAAGTGCTACATCTACCTCCTCCTTGAAAACATGTTTTGGCCTCAAATACTTTGTGTCACAAATTCCACAGGCTCATCACTCTCCGGGTGAAGAAATTTCCCTCATCTCAGTTCTAAAAGGTCTCCGCCTTATGTCATTCAAAGTGGATCATCAAGGCACTCAGACTTACTGAAGGTATGGTCAGTAAATTTGCTAATTACACAAAAATAGGCAAGAAAATAAGTTGTGAAAAGGACAAAATGCAGCTACAAAGAGAAACAGAAAGGTTGAATAGGCAATGATCTGGTAAATGGTCGATATACAACATTTTTAGAGGGTTGACAGAGTAGATGCTGAGAGGCTACTTCCTCTTATGGAAGAGTCAAGGACCAAATGGCATAATTTCAATGCAAGGAGTCACCCAGTTAGACCAGAGAAGGAATTTCAGACAGACCTGATAACTCTCATTCCACTTTCTTGCCAATTCCCCATAATCCCAGAGTCCCGCGCTGATTAAAAATCTCTCTCAGCCTTAAAAATACTTAATGAACTAGCCTACCTAGTACTCTGCAGTAAAAGTTCAACAGATTCATGACCGTCAAAAGAAATTCTGCCTCATTTGTTTTAGGTGTACGATTCCTTATTCTGATTATGCCCTTCTGGTCCTAGATTCTCCTACAAGTGGAAACAAACTTTCCGCAGCTTCCCCATCAAGTCCCCTAAGAACATTGTACATCTCAATAAGGTTGCCTCATTGGAATTTAGCAGAATCAGAGTACAAGCCAAAACTACTCAACCTCTCCTTATAAGGTTGTTCCTACCACGATCGCAGTCTAGTGATTTGGGCTTCACAATAAAACAGATGTTTATTACACAAAGGAAATGAAAATAAAATAAACTAAACTATTTACAAATAACACACACAAAGATTTTAAAACACAGTAAAATACAATCCCATTAATATCAACAGCATCCCATTATACTGTGCAAACACCAGAGAGAATGCCCTTAGCTATCCCACATCAGGTTTAATTTAGCTGTGGCTTCAGATCCTGGCATTACTTAGAACTTAGCCCAAGCCTGGACATTGACCCTGTTTTGCTGAATTTGGACATGGATTGCTTCAGGATCTGACAAGTTATGAATGGTACTGCATATTGTTGCAATCATCAGTGAACATCCCCACTTTTGATGTTATAGTAATGGTAAGGTCATTGATGAAGCAGCTAAAAAGGTGGTTAGGTCAAGACACTGCAGGTCTTGCAGAAGTGCCCTAGAATTGAGATGACTACCCTCCAACCACAACTGTCTTTCTTTGTGCCAGGTATGATTCCAACAAACAGAGTTTTATCTCCAATTTCCATTGGCTTTAATTGTGAGAAGGCTCCTTGGTACTGCACCTAGTCAAACACAACTTTCATGTCAGAGGCAGTAACTCTCACCTTTGCTTTCATGTTCAACGCTTCTATCCATAAGACATAAGTATAGGAGCAGAATTAGGCCATTTGCCCCTTCGAGTCTGCTCCAGCATTCAATTGTGGCAGATTTGTTTCTCAACCTCATTCTCTTGCCCTCTCCCTGTAACCCTCGATCTCCTTACCAATCAAGAACCAATCTGTCTTAAATACACTCAGTGACTTGGCCTCCACAGCTCTCTGCGGCAAGGAGTTCCACAGATTCACCACCCTCTGGCTGAAGAAATTCCTCCTCATCTCAGTTCTAAAGGGTGGTCCCTTCACTGAGGCTGTGCACTCGGGTCCTGGAATCTCCCACTAGTAGAAACATCTTCTCCAATATTTACTCTATCCAGGCCTGTTCTGCAAGTTTCAAATCAGATCCCTTCCGCCACCCCCCCCATTCTTCTAAAAGCCATACAGTACACGACAAAGAGTCCTGAAGTGCTCCTCTTAACGGCAAACTCTTCATCTCAGGAATCATTCTCGTAAACCTCCTCTGGACCCCCTCCAACACTAACACATCGTTCCTCAGATACGGGGCCCAAAACAGCTCACAATTTTCCAAATGTGGTCCAATCAGAGTCTTATATAGCCTCAGCAGATCATCTCTGTTCTTTATTCTAGCCCTCTTGAAATGAATGCTAACATGGCATTTGCCTTTCTGACTGCATGTTAACTGTAAGATATTTCTGATCTAGGACTCCCAAGTCCCTTTGCTTACTAATGAACATGTTTGAATCAAGGCTGTAATGAGATCAGGAAGACAGTGACCTTGGTTCTGCAAGAATGACCTTGTTTGTGGTAACAATGACACATTTCCATCACTTTGCTGATGATCGTGAACAGACTGATCGGGTGGTAATTAGCCAGGTTGCATTTGCACTGTTTTTTGGTGCACAGAAAATACCTCAGATTCATAGAGTCGTTGAGATATATAGCACAGAAACCCATCGGTCCAACTCGTCTATGCTGATTAGATATCCTTAATAAATCTAGTCCCATTTGCCAGCATTTGGCCTATGTCCCTCTCAACCCTTCCAGATGCCTTTTCAATGTTGTAACTGTACCAGCCTCCACCACTTTCTCTGGCAGATCATTCCACACATGCACTGTGAAAAAGTTGCCCCTTAAGTCCTTTTAAATCTTTCCCCTCTCACCTTAAACATATGCCGTCTAGTTTTGGCTTCCCCACCCAGGGAAAAGACCTTGTCTATTTATCCTATCCATGCCCCTCATAATTTTATAAACCTCTATAAGGTTACCTCTCAGCTTCCGACGCTCCAGGGAAAACAGCCCCAGTCTATTCAGCCTTACCCTATAGCTCAAGCCCTCCAACCCTGGCAGCATCCTTGTAAATCTTTTCTGAACCCTTCCAAGTTTCACAATATTCTTCCTAAAGCAGGGAGAACAGAATTGCATGCAGTATTCCAATAGTGGCCTTACCAACATCCTGTATGTCTGCAACATGATCTCCCAACTCCTATACTCAATGCACTGACCAATAAATGAAAGCATACCAAACACCTTCTTCATTATCCTATCTACCTGCAACTCAACTTTCATGGAACTATTAACCTGCAATCCTGGAAAATTTGCCACATTTCTGGGTAGATGCCAATGTTTGGCTACAATGGAACACTTGGCTCAGTAAATTTGTAGCTTTTCAAATTCTGGAGCACAACTGTTCATGACCTTTGCTGGACTGTTGTCAGGACCCATTGACTTTGCACTATCCATTACCTTCAACTGTTTCTTAAAATCATGAAGTGAAGTGAATCAAATTGATTGAAAATAGGGAACCTCTAGAGGGTGAGATGGATCATCTATTCAGCACTTTGGATTGAAGATGGATGCAAATATTTCAGCCTTGTCTTTTGAAATGATGTGCTAGGCTCCCCATCCTTGATGATGGGATATTTCTGAAGCCTTTTCCTCCAATGATTTTCTTAACTGACCATTACTGTTCACAACTGGATGTGGCAGGATTGCAAAGTTTAGTTCTGATCTGGAGACGATAAGGACTGCAGATACTGGAATCCAGAGTCTTCAGACCCTTAGTTCTGATCGGTTAGTTGTGTAATCCTAGCACTGCCTAATACTTGTCATTTAGCACACAAATAGTCCGGTGTTGTAGCTTCACCAGGTTGACACCTCATTTTAAGATTTGCTCAGTGATGCTGCTTGGAGCCCTCCTGCGCTCTCCATCGAACATTGTTACATAAGTGGAGGAGGAATTCATGACCCAAACACATTACATTGGACATACAACCTGAGGGGACTCAGTATGAACCTCAGGAAAATCACATCAATGCCATTATGTCACCTGGCCCAAATCTCCTTTGTTGGTCAGCGCATTAAATTTTGGAGTTGGGAGGTCGTATTGAGGCTATACAGGTCATTGGTTAGGCCACTTTTGGAATACTGCATTCAATTCTGTTCTCCCTATCGGAAAGATGTTGTGAAACTTGAAAGGGTTCAGAAAAGATTTACAAGGATGTTGCCACGGTTGAGGATTTGAGCTTTATAGAAAGGTTCAATTGGCTAGGGATATTTTCCCTGGCAAAGGCTGAGGGGTGACCAGATAGAAGGTCAGGACGTCCATGGATAAGGTGAATAGTCAAGGTCTTTTTCCCAGGGCATAGATTTAAGGTTAGAGGGGAAAGATTTAAAATGGACCCAAGCAGCAACTTCTTTCATACAGAGGGTGGTGTGTGTATGGAATGAATTGTCAGAGGAAGTGGAGGAGGCTGGTACAATTGCAACATTTAAAAGCCATGATGTGGCAGTGCCAGTGTTGTACTGGGGTGGACAAAGTCAGAAATCACAAAACACCAGGTTATAGTCCAACAGGTTTATTTGAAATCACAAGCTTTCAGATTGCTGCTCCTTTGTCGGGTGAAGCCCTGATGAAAGAGCAGTGCTGCAAAAGCTTATGATTTCAAATAAACCTGTTCAACTATAACCTGGTGTTGCGTGACTTCTAACATATGAAAAGCATCTGGATGGGTATATGAATAGGAAGGGTTTAGTGGGATTACAGGCCAAATACTAGCAAATGGGACTAGATTAATTTAGGATATCTGGTTGGTACGAACAAGTTGGAGTAAAGGATCGGTTTCCTGCTGTACATCTATCTCTGTGACTCTATCAAAATTTTGTTTCATCACTACTTGGGGAAAAAGTGTCACTGAACCCGAAACATTAATCCTGTTTTCTCTGCACACATGCTGCCCAATCTACTGACTTATTCCAGAAATTTTGTGTCCAATTTCCAGCATCCACAGTTCTTGGCTTTTTTTTTGTTTTATCACCACCTGGGGACCACTTTGGGACATTTCAAAGTCAAAGAATGGTTGCAGCATAGTAAAATACCATGCTGGCTCTCTTCAGGAGAAACTTGGCTAGTGCTACTACCCTACTTTTTCCTGTAGATCTACAAATGTTTTTTTTTCAGATGATCCAATTACCATTGAAACCCATCCTCACTACATTTTCAGGCAGTATATTCCAGATCTTAATCCTTTGCTTTGGGAGGAAGCGTTTTTCACCTCACGCCTCCGTTCCTTCTATAGCCAATTTTGTTAAAGCTTTGTACTCTTGTTCTTGGTCCTTTCACCAGTAGGAAGAGTTTCTTCCTATCTACTCTATAAGAGACCAATGTTGTTTCTATTTTTTTTCCTTCCTTCTGCACGGACGTCCGAGGTCGGTTCTCTTCAGCGGCTTCCAGAAGCAGAAATCATGCAACAGCCTGACGATCAATGTGACGGGTTCTGGGCGGTGTTCAAAGGAAAGTTAGTCCAGACCTCTCATCAGTTTGAACACCTCGATCAAACCTCCTCTCACCTGATCTGCTTCAAGGAAAACAGTCCCAACTTCTCCCATCTAACGTTGACTATTAAAAGTTTATAAACGGTGAGATTGTGTACTGGGTTACTGATCATCAGAGAACCTTCAGGCAGACAGTGAAATTCAATATCACGTCCTTTATACCGCAGTGCATTATAATTTCATGGGCTCTGAGATAAATTGAGCTTGAACCAAGTTTTGAAAAACGAAGCATCCCTTACCAATTCAGAAGAATGTCACCACCTCAAACCTTGGGTGTCGCCATCTTATAACCTTTAACCCCACCGCAATCCTTCAATAGTAAAATATTTTATATTAATTTGCTCCCACGTTGGTTCATGTTTTGCAATCCCCATGAAACGTCCTTCAGTAAGAAAACAATGATTTTATTGCACGGTGATTTCTTTTTAGGGGTCCGGACGACCGGCCTGGTTGCCGGGGGAACAGGCTCCTGCCGGCCTTGACCCCGAGCTTTCCACCGCCCCGTACCCGCTGGCTCCGCCCACCGTAGGCCCCGCCCCCTTGACCTCTCACCCCTCCCCGCTTTCCCGCTTCGGTCGCGACGATGGAGGAGCTCGAGCTTGTGGTGGAGAATATCGAAGAGCTGGTGGCGGATGAGAACCGGATCGTGAGCGGGGGCAGAGTGTGGGGATATACACCCGGGATCGGGAGGAGGGAGGGGGTCCGAATACACACCCGGGATGGAAGGATGGGTGGATGGGTGTGTGTGTGTGTGTGTTGGGGGGAATATACACCCGGGATGGGATGGGATGGGATGGGATGGGAATATACACCCGGGATGGGATGGGATGGGGGGGGAGGGGTGGGAATATACACCCGGGATGGGGGTGGGAATACACACCCGGGG
>NC_063337.1:2229197-2251397 GCF_021869965.1 Rhincodon typus | reverse complement strand
GGTTGGGGGCGTGAAGACGACACGTCAGCAACCCACATCCACACACTGGCCACGCCCCACCAGTCGCAAAGTGTTGACTGTTTCCAGGGTAACCCAACTGTGAGTGTAGTGATTGGAACGAGGTCAGCCAGGTGGACATCATAGAATATGAGTTCCCTGATTGGGGCTGGTAACCTGGTCCAGTCAGGGAGCCCTGGCTGACAGATAATCTACTCATTCTGAGAGCTGGCTCTGAGGAAGCCTGGACCAGTGTCACATACTGCGCATCTGTAAATAAAGGGTGACTTAGTGACAGCATACTGGCCTCTCCAGAGTCATTTCAATGGTGACGAGAGATGAATATACCTCTGAAGAGATTTGCTCACAACAGTCATCTTTCAGTTAGAATAGAAGCATCAAATCCCTCCAATGTGGAAACAGGCTGTACAGCCCAATGAGTCCACACTGACCCTCCAAAGAGCATCTCACCCAGATCCAGCCCCCTACCCCAACCCCATATTTCCCAAGGCTAACACATCTAACCTACACATCCCTGAACACTATGGGTAATTTAGCATGGCCAATCCACCTAACTTGCACATCCGGGGGAAACCAGAGCACCCAGTGTAAACCCATGCAGGCACCAGGAGAATGTGTAAACTCCACACAGACAATCACCCGCAGGTGGAATCAAACCTGGGTCCCAAGTGCTGTGAGCTAGGGATGCTAACCAGTGAGCTACCAAGGGCTAAGCATTTCTAGCAACATGTCACTATGTGGGGAGCTTGATTTGTTCAATCATGCCATCAAAGACTGAGCCCAGTATGTGGAAAGAATGTGTTATTTTATCCAGGCAAATGACACTGGGGAAGACAAAAAGCAACCAGTAATTCTCCTGACAGCGTGTGGACCTGCAGCATTTTTCATTGTTAGGAGCCTAACTATCCCAGAGGTGCTAGATACTAAAACCTTTCAAGGGTTGACAGAATTAGATAAGGAATATTATGACCCCATGCCTCCTTTAATTCTGCGACACTATCAGTTTTTACTCTGCAGTTCAAGAACCAAGGGAACCTGTATGGGAATTTTCGAGCAGGTTAAGATGACTTGGTTTAACCCTAAGTGAGATGCTGAGATACTGTTTGGTGTGTGGGATTAATGATGTGACCATGCAAAAGTGCTTACTAGCTGAAGGCCAACTGGACTACAAACAGATGCTCCAACTGACTTTGTCATTAGAAAGTGGAGCTTATGAGTTATGATGGAAGTAGACACCCTCACCAGGCCAAATGAGCTTGGAGAATACCATTTGAATGAAAATGATTGCCTGGCGTCATTCAGGACATATCCTGAACAGAGGGACCTTGCATAGAAGACTTTTATGTGAAACTGGTGGGAGGGGCTGTCCTTCACAAAGCAGAACATGCAACTAAGATTAGATGAGGATTCTCAGAAGTATGCTACAATTATTACCCTTAAGGGTTTGTACCAATATATGAAATTGCCTTTTTGTCAGCCTGTGCCATTTTCCAGCAGATACTGAAGAACATTTTAAGCCAGGTCACCCTGAGTTCTGAGGAAGGGTCACCAGACCCAAAACGTTAATTCTGATTTTTTCTTCACAGATGCTGCCAGACCTATTGAACTTCCAGCAACTTCTGTTTCTGTTCCTGATTTACAGCATCTGCAGTTCTTTCGGATTTTATTTAGAATGTCCTGGAGATTGATTTCTGCAGATGCCTGGCCAATCCTGGAGAGTTGCGACTCTACCAAGATGTATATAATAGGAAGATTCTATCACGTATAAAAATAATTTTCCTGAATCTGATTTTTTTTGTTCTTCAGCTTAACATTTGGTGGCTGTTTCATCATTTTCGTTCCTTCTAGACATCTTGACTAACAAGGAAGTCAACAGGTGTTGGGGGTGCGCAGGAAAATGGATCAATCGGATCAAGCATGCTTTTACTGAATGGCGGAGCAGGCTAGAGGGGCAGAATGGCCAACTCACACATTTAATTCATTCATCTGTATATGTTTGTTTGGAATTCCAGTGCATGGAGCTGAACCGGCTAATGGAACGTGCACCGCTGGGGTGGTATGGGCATGCCAAAATCTGAGATTGACAAATCCGTTGGATTGAAAGGCCAGGGCAGCCCCAGTGAGTGGCTTCTGGTTTGGTTTTCATATGAGCTATTTCTCTATGTAGCATGGGTGCCCTCTACAGGCAGATGTGTTACTAATGGCCAGAGATAGTAAGATGATTGAAATGTTTGGCAATTGGAAAGTGTTGTCGTTTATCGCAAACAGATCACAGGTGCTCTACATTTCAACTCCCCCTCCCACTCCCTGGGTGACATGTCCATCCTGGGCCTCCTCCAGTGTCACAATGATGCCACCTGCAATCTGGAGGAGCGGCACCTCATATTCTACCACGAGAGCCTACAGCCCAATGGCCTAAACATAGATTTTACCAGTTTCAAAATTTCCCCACACCCCAGCCTCATCCCATGACCAACCCTCCCTCTCATCCCTGCCTCCTTTACCTGACACAACCTGTCCATCTTCTTTTCCACCTATCTGCCCCTCCCATCTCACTGACCAATCCCCACCATTCCCTACCTGCACTCACCTATTACCATCCCACCTACCTTACCCAGCCCCACCCCTCCTCTCTATTTATTTCCCAGCTCCCTTCCCCCTCTCCATTTCTGAAAAAGGGTCCCAACCCGAAATGTCAATTTTCCTGCTCCTCCGATGCTGCCTGGCCTGCTGTGTTCCTCCAGCTCCACAGTGTGTTAATAATGATGATGGCCTAGCGGTATTATCACTGGACTGTTATCCCGGACACCCAGATAATGTTCTGGGGACCTGGGTTCTAATCCCACCAAAGCAGATGGTGGAATTTGAAATCAATAAATATCTGGAATTAAGAATCTAATGATGACCATGAATCCATTGTTGGGGAAAACTCATCTGGTTCACTAATGTCCTTTAGGTAAGGAAACTGCCATCCTTACCTGGCCTGGCCTACATGTGACTCCAGACCCACAGCAATGTGGTTGACTCTTAACTGCCCTCTGGGCAATTAGGGATGGACAATAAATGCTGGCCAGTAATGCCTGCATCCTGTGAATGAGTAGAGGAAAAAAATGCTTTTAGAGAATTATTTCCTACAATTTTGTTAAATAGCTCTTTAAACATAATTAAATGGCCCAAGGAGGGTATAAAAGGAAACCCAATATTGAGCAAAATAAGATGTTCAGATTGATCACCTAAAGCTTGGTCAAGGAGATTATTTTCTGTTTTAAAGTAGGAAAGGGATGTACAGAGGTAGTGATGTTTATGGAGGGAATTCTAAAAGTTAAGCATTAGACAGCACAAGGCACATGGTGAACTGATTAAAATTGGTGGTATTCCAGAGGCTAAAATTAGAAAAGCAGAGATATCTTGGGAGGGTTTTCTGTCCAAAGAGATTATGGAAAGAGGAAGTAGCAAAGCGCTGATAGCGGTAAAGGGGATTCAGGGCCAAACTGGAGAAGCACATTACTAGGTTGGGGATGGTGAAAGGGCAAGCCTTACCAACAAGGTTCAAAGGAGACAGATAGAAAGGGAGGGTATTGGGGGAGAGGTGGAAGGAGACATCAAGTGTAGGGAGGATGAAGGAAGACAGCAAAGGGAATAAGATGTAAAATAACAGGAGAAACAGCAAAAGAAGGAAACCGTAAGGAGAGACAGGAAGAGAGAAACTGCAACAACAGGTGCAACAGAAGAATGAGAATCTATAAAGTGTGGAGCAAGCAGAGGGAGGCTGCAAAGGAGGGAGAACTGTTTTAAAGATAAAAGCATAAATTGCTAGAAAAACTCAAAAGGTCTGGCAACATTTGTGGACAGAAAGCAGAACTAACATTTCAGGTCATGACCCTTCTTTAGAACAGTTTTATATCTGTTTTTTTATTTATTGTATTCATTCATGGAACTGGGGCATTGTTAGCTGGGTCAGTATCTGTTGTGCATCCTTAGTTGCTCTTGGGAAGGTAGTGACAAGAATTACTGGAGTCTATTTGGTCTATGTATCCCCACAGTATCCTTGAGCTGACCCTACTGAAGTGGATGGGTCTCACTTTTTTAATTCACGTGTGGTCATCACTGGCTGGTCAGCATTTATTGCCCATCCCTAGTTGCCCTTGAGGTGATGGGGAGCTGCCTTCTGTCTATGTGCTGTAAGTCGACCCACAAAGCCATTAGGGAGGGAATTCCAGGATTTTTACACAGCAAAACTGAAGAAACAGCAATATATTTCCAAGTCAGGATGGTGAGTAGCTTGGAAGGGAACTTGTAGGGGGTAGTGTTCCCATGTATCTGCTGCAAGATACATGGTGGCTTCTAGAAGGAGCGGTTAGGCATTTGTAAGGTGTTGTATAAGGATCTTTAGCAAATTTCTGCAGTGCATCTTGTAAATGGTATGCATAGCTACTCATGGGTATTGATGGTGAAGGAAGTGACCGCTTGTGGATTTTTAAAATTTTATTTATTCATTCATTGGATGTGGACATTGCTGGTGCCCAGCATTTATTGCCCATCCCCAACTGCACAGAGAGCAGTTGAGATTCAACCAGATTGCTGTGGGTCTGGAGTCACATGTAGGCCAGGCCATGCAAGGACAGCAGTTTCCTTCCCTAAAGGTCATTAGTGAGCCAGACAGAGATTTTCCCAACAATTGGCAACAGTTGCATGGCCATTAGAAATTTGATTCCAGATTTTTATTGAAAACAAATTCCATCATCTGCATAGCAGCATTCAAAACCAGGTCCTCAGAGTATTATCGGAGTCTCTGGATTCATAGTCTCACAATAACACCACTGCCTCCCCCAATAGGTGCTAGCAGTTTGAAACTGCCTTCACATGGCAGTTGATGCTAGATCAATTATTAGTCTTCAATCTGTGATACATAAATTTTGTAAGCAAAGGTATTAAGGGATAAGATAGCGCTGCAGAGCTTAGATTTGAACCATTGAATGCAGGATTGCTTAGCTCAGTCTATCAGTTGCTGCTTATGCTGTTTGGCCCACGGCACCTCATGGCTGCTGTCTTGAGCTGCTATATCTGTTTGGAGTCTATTCCATTTCTCATAATAATAATGACACACAACACGATGAAAGGTATTCTCAAATGAGAAGGTAGGACTTCATCTTCACAAGGACTGTCTGGTGATCATTCTTAGCAATATTGTCATAGACAGATTCATCTGTGGCAGGTAGATTAGTGAGGATGACGTCAAATGTTATTTTCCCTCTTGTTATAGAGTCAGAGTTATACAGCACGGAATTAGATGTCCTTTAGGACCCAACCAACTCGAACAGTAGTGCTGCTGCTGAGCCAATCTTAATGGTGGCTGTAGAAATCCCCACCCAGAAGTACAGTCTACACCCTCAATGCTTCATAGAAGTGTTGTTCAACACAGAAGAGTACTGATTCATCAGTCAGAATCAGAATTATACAGCATGGAAACAGACCCTTCAGTCCAACTCGTCCATGTTGACCAGATAACCTAAACTGATGTAGTCCCATTTGCGAGCATTTGGCCCATATTCCTCCAAACCTTTCCTATTCATGTACCCATGCAGATGCCTTTTAAATGTCATAATTTTACCTACCTCCACCACTTCTTCTGGCAGCACATTACATATAAACACCACCCTCTGCATGACAAATTTGCCCCCATTTTAAATCTTTCCCCCACACCTTAAACCTATGCCCTCTAGTTTTGGATTCCCCTATCCTGTCCATGCTCCCATGATTTTATAAACATCTATAAAGGTCACCCCTCAGCCTCCAACGCTCCAGCAAGCCCTAGCCTATTTAGCCTCTCCCTGTAGCTCAAACCCTCCAATCCCAGCAACATCCTTCTAAACCTTTTCTGAATCCTTTCAAGTTCAACATCTTTCCTACAGCAGAGAGAGTAGAATTATGCAGTATTCTAAAAGTGGCCTCACTAACGTTGCAACAAAACATGTCAACTCCTACAATCAATATACTCACCAGTGAAGGCAAGTGTGCCAATGGCTTCTTTACCACCCTATCTATCTGCAACTCAACTTTCAAGGACCTATGCACCTGCACCCTTAGATCTCTTTGTTCAGATATACTCACCAGGGCCCTACCATTAACTAAGTTCTGCCCTAGACTGCCTTACCAAAATGCAACACTTCACATTTATCTAAATTAAACTTCATCTGACATTCTTCAGCACATCAAATCAAGGTCCCATTGTACTCTAAGATAATTGTCTTCACTGTCCACTACATCACCAAGTTTGACGTCATCTACAAACATACCTCCTTTACTCAGATCCAAATCATTTATACAAATGGCAAAAAGCATTGGACTCAGCACTGATCCTTGACTAGTGGTGTGCTGCAACCAAAGATAGTACGCAATAATCATCAGGAAGTATCCTTGCCCATGTTTAACCTGATGTCATGAGACTTCATGGCGTTCAGTATCACTGTTGAGCATTCCTAGAGCAATTCACTCCTGCCTGTATACCACTATGCCACCGTCTCTGCTTGGCCTGTCCTGTCAATTGGCCAGGACATATGCAGGGATAGTGACAGTGGTGTTTGAACATTTGGGACAAAGCCTAGACAACTGTCTACTGAGATAGTTCTTCTCTCAGGTTGAGGAACACAGCAGGTCATGCAACATCAGAGGAACAGGAAAGTTTACGTCCTGGGTCAGGACCCTTCATCAGGACTGGTGAAGGAGCTCAGAAATAGACATGGGGGTGTAGGCAGATGGGTTGGCGATGATAGGTGGATGCAGGTAGGGGGTTGTGGAGATTGATCAATGGCAAGAGTGAGGCAAATAGGTGAGAAGGAAGACGGACAGGTTGTGTCAGGTCAAGGAGGCGGAGATGAGAGGGAAGAATGGGTTTGGGATGAGGCCAGGGCTGGGAAGAATTTGAAGGTAGTGAATTCTATGTTAAGGCCATTGAGCTATGAGCTCCTGAGGTGGAACGTAAGGTGCCGTTCCTCCAATTTTCGTGTGGCCTCATTGTGACATTGGAGGTGGCCCAGGATGGACGTCGCCCAGGGAACGGGAAGGAGAGATGAAGTGGCTGGCAACCAGCAGGTGGTGTTGATTGGAGTATACACGGCGCAGCTGCTCCACGAATCTGTCACCAGGTCTGTGCTGGATCTCTGATGTAGAGACCACCTTGAGTGTAACGATGCAGTAGACCAGGTTAGAAGACATACAGAAGACTTCTGCTGACCACATCTTCTCACCTATCCACCTCATCCTTCCCATTGGTCAATCTCCACAACCCTCCACCTATTACCACCGGACTGCCTTCACCCAGTGTGGCACCCACCCCTCCCCATTTATTCGAGCTCCCTTCGACCTCTCCAGGCCTGAAGGGTCCTGACCCAAAACGTCAACTTTCCTGTTCCTCTGATGCTACCTTACCTGCTGTTTTCTTTGAGCTCCACACTGTCTTGATGCTGATCTCCAGCATCTGCAGTTCTTGCCATCTCCTTCTCTCAGGTCTGTACACTGTTTCCTTGCCAGGAGGGTGCTCACATCCCACATGTGATGTGGTGTCAGATACCAATGAAGTGTTTTGGAAATTGACTTAGGATGCCTTTGAAACCTTTGCCAGCCGGCCTTAGAGATGAAATTGAAAATATTTAGGGACATTTTTCCTAACTTCTTCCTCATTATACAAGGAAGGAGTATGGTCCCGAGAAGTCCTGCTCAAGTCGCTTAGGGGTTGCCGAGTACCACTTTTATCTGCTTGCACTGAAAAGTAATTACTTGCCCTCCCTCCCTTAGCAATTCTCATAGGAATTTTTTTGGCATAGATCACCCTGTATTGGCCCTCGCTTTTACCTGGGAATCCAAGCCACGATCAGCAAGTCTCAATGGCGGCACTCTAGTAAACTTTCAAACTGGCAGTTCAAACTAGGTGAGGGTATCCACTGACTCCGTAGCCTGGGATATGAAGATTGATTCTGGTGGCCTGTGCAGTTTAGACAAATCTGAGCTCTAACAGTTTTGAAGTTGGATCAGCACCATGTTATGGAATACTGAGCTCAAAAAAACACAAGACATCCTGCAAATTGTGTTAAACTAACTTGCTTTAGTATTTTTTTTTAAAAGTAGTAATAAATTGGTTCATGAGGGTTCATGAGTACACTGATTTCCAAAAGACATTTCATAAAATGCTACACCAGACTCAAGAGTAAAGTTAGGGCTCATGGAATAAGTTAGGCAGAAATATCATGAACGTAACAATCAGCTGAGTGACAGAAAACACTTTTTTTGAGGCTGGAAGAATGTTTATATTGGAACTACCTGGGGATCAGTGTTAGCATCCCTGCTCTTCCTATCATATTAATGATATTGATCTTGGTGTACAGGACACAATTTAAAAATCTACATGTGACAGGAAACTTGTATTGTGAAATATGAGAATAATGCAGAAACTTAAATCAATACAGAGAGGTTGGTAGAATTCACAGATGTGCAGCTGTTGAAACTTAGTGTAGTGAATTGCGAAGCAATTAAATTTTAGTAGAAAGAATGTGCAGAGACAACATAAAACAAAGGGTACAATTCTAACTTGTATTGACACCTCTTATGAAAGCCTAGTCACATGTGCTAACATCAGCTCTGTGGCTCAATCCATTGTCCTGTGAAGTGCCCGGGATGGTTTCCTGTGTTAAAGATACTACATAAATGCAAGTTCTTGTAGGATAATAACTAACTTTCACAAATTATCTACAATAGCATACCGTCTGTAATCAATTACATGAAAATTGCCATTTCAATTGCTGAATGAAGTGGATTTGATTTCAATCGGTTTCCAAATTACCTCAGCATCACTGTTACTGTGCAGGTAAAACCAGTTTTCATACTTTTAAAGCCTTTTTCCATTCTCGAAAGGGTGGAATGTCATATTACAGGCCCAGTTGCTCACTGGAACAGTAGTTCAAATCTCCAATGGGACAGTTTGAAAAAATCTGGTATCAGTAAAATGTCTTTGAAGCTGTTAGATTATCATAAAATATACCTATCAATCTGATACGGTGTGCAACTCCAGTCGCATACAAACATAGCTGACTGTCAACTCTTCCTCAAAATGGTCTAGGAAAAATCAAATATCTAACCAAACAGCGGCCAATAGTTCAACAAGATCTACCATCACCTTCTAATGCCATAACATCATTATACCTAACTTCAGCAAAGAGACTTGGAAGGCGACATTGAAGCAATGATGATCTATGCTTCAGTGCCCTTGCCCATCTAGGTGGGCTTCAGGAATGAATGATACTTGTTGAATTGCATTCATTAGATAGTGCACTATGACAGCAGTGTGTACCATTACTGGATAGGCTGGTCAGATTGCTTCATGTTAAATTTGGGTATTGTTGTAATCACAACCATTCAAGGGAGCAGAGGTATTTTTATGACTTGCATTTTGAAAGATGAGCCACTCGTTGCACCATACCCAGTCTCCTATTTGGAAATCTTGCTTGGAGCTATAGAGTTTACATCAGGGAACTGTTACGAAGTTGTGTAGAGTAATTGTGAATTGGAAGGCAGGAAGCTAGAACTTTTGTTTAAAACAAAGGGAGAAGAGTGCGAGAGGTCCCAGGTTCAAATGCTGGACAAGCCCCCAAACTGTTAGGAAGGAGAGATCGAACCCCTCTAATAATTTCAAAAAAAAAAATCAAAACACAACAGGCTGGGGGGCTTATGGGCAGAGGTAGAGATCCCCTTCTAATAATTAAACCCAAAACACCCAGAGAAGCTCGCCTAATCTGTTAAACTGTTACAGAGAAGGGGGGGTTAAATGAAAAAAAATCCCTGATATTCACAAGTAACAAGTTACAATTTATTTAACCGTAAACACTGAATAAATTAACAGAATTACTAACAAACCAAACAATTCCCCCTTAATCACTAACTATTCCCTAACTGAGCTAAATTCTACTATTATGGTGTTCCAATAAACGAATCCACTTACATAAACCCAAGTAATAAGAAAATAATTTAATTTAGTCTCAAAGTCAATACACCTTTCATTGTTCAAGTCATAAATGCCTTTCTTCCGCTGATCCAGCTGTCAGGGATGTCTTCTCTGACGTCTTCTGCGAGGACTTTGCTAGATGTGCTACGGTACCTTTTATGGATAGATGATGCTTTCTTAGAGAGCTTAGCGACTTCTTGAAAGTGAACCGAAAGTGAGAAATAAGCATTTAGCTCTCACAAGAAATCACTAAGATCTCATCTATCCATGAAAGATACCACAGCACTTCTAGCTAAGGATCCTCAGAAGATGTCAGAGAAAACATCCCTGACAGCTGGATCTGCGGAAGAAAGACGTTTACCATACCTGTTATGTACCGTACCAAAAACATCTTCAGCATAAGGTGATAATTTCAGAACAAATCCTCACCTCAAACTCAAATCACCAGTCCAACATCTGCAAACTGGTGGCCATATGTCACCACATTGTGTCAAGATAGCACTGCAAACAAAAAAAAAAGTACTTCACTGGCTGTAAGGCACTTTGGGATTTCTCAAAGTCACAAAGGGGCTGTATATAAACATGTTTGAGACATTTATTCAAAGGTCACAAAGGGACACTGCTGCTCTGTAAATACTCACTTTGGCTCATTACTTCATTCAGCATTGAAGGGCAAGTTTCTTTAGCTTCATTACAGGCCTACCTACACTGATGAGATTTTACACAGAATGTGGCAGAGAATGAAGACTGATTATCCCTGCCTAGGACAGGGTCATAGGTACCACAAAGTATCTTGGACATTGCCTCCATGTTGGGGGCAGCCAAGTGCTCACCCACTGCCTTGTTCTATTTTATTAGACTGATATCAGAACATGTGGGGGCAAGAGGTATTTAAAAAACAACTGCTTCAACTCCAATTTGCCTAAGGTTTGCTGTGTGAAACTTTCAGGACAGACAGAAGAAGCATTCTAGAATGAAGGAACTGAACAATGCAAAGAGTTTCTGCTCTTCTTCCCAAAAAAAAACCAACATCATTAAGGACGGGTGCACAGCTGGTTAAGTTGACATAACAAGAGGTAGAGCTGGATGAACACAGCAGGTCAAGCAGCAGAGGAGCAGGAAAGCTGACGTTTCGGGCCTAGACCCTTCTTCAGAAAAAGTTAGCTTGACATGTCACTTTGTTGGGATCAATTCTCCTCTTCTGAAAATGCTGTTGCTTAAGTTTTACTAGGCTTAATCTCCATGTGGGAACCAGTAACACCTTAGGGAGCCTAGCAATACCAAGGCAGTTTGACACTGACAAAGATGGCATGTGTAGGTGGGATGTCATCCAACTATGTGTTTTAAAACAAAACACGGCTACTCTTGGAACAGCACTATTTTGAAGAGCAGAAGAAATTCGCCCCAGCATTGAGTTTCAACTCATCTACCATCACTGGAATTAACACATTGATTCTGATGCATTGAAGTTTAACTTCACCTTCACCTAACACCCACATGTTCTAGGAGACACTGAGGGTAAGTGTGCAGTGGCTGCACTGGTTCAGTGTCTAGCTCACTGCTCACCACGTTAGTCCAAATGGGGCAGAGACAGTATTGAGAACTTGACCCCCCTGCAAAGGTCACCCCAGTTCATTACAATCAGGATCTACACAGCCCACTGGAAAATCAAGCCTGAAATACTGGCCAAAGTCCATCCCTATCTAACAGAAAATGCACAGCTCATGACATCAAGCAGTCTAATCAACAAATTCCTTGTTGGCTTCCTACTCAAGGTGTGCATAACTCCAAAGAGTTGACGGCTGTGGTATCTGGCTCAAGTAAACAATCTCAACTGAAAGGCCAAACCTGGTTTGTTGCCCCCTCTGTTGCCACTCCCCTGAATGATATCAACTGTTTCCCCCTCCCTCAAACCTTCTATATTGAATATTAACAAAGGATAAGCAGCTGTTGACAAAGCTTCATGTGCAAGGAACTGGTATGTGTCAGTTGTAGGAAGGCTGCACTGCATTTCCTCATGAAGAAAGTCTGTATTTGAACATATTTTCCAAGAGTGCATCCTTTCTACCCCTTCCAGCCAGTCCAATTATACCAGAAACACCAAAACACCAAATGCCCTTAGCCCTCCGCCACAACACTCCAATCCCAAGACACCAACTCCATCTTTTTTCACTAGAGACAGTCTTAGGCTGGACCAGACTGGTTGCAACTGTGGAATCACATATGACCCTTCCACAAAGCTAAAGGCATTGTATAAATGCAAGTTGCTGCTGCTAAATGAATTTGGAAAATGCAAAGTGCCCCTCCAACCCTAAGCAGAACCAGTGCTGAATAGGGTGCAATCACAACAAAGATATTTCAAAAAGTGTTTTTTTTCCCCTTTTCTTTGCAGACATTATTTCAGCAATACAACATAATGCGAAGAAACACGCACATTATTTCATTTTCTTCTTCTTCCCCAAGGAATCATGAAGCTTGGACACTTCATTCTCAAACAAATCCATAACCAAGGTACCGGACTCATCAAAGAAGTACTCGAGAGATTTGGTAAACTCCCTCTCCCGCTCCTGGTTGGTTCGCCCATCAATGAAAGTCATCTTCAAGGTGTACTGATCATCAAATCTAAAAGCAGAAATTAACAAAACGCAAAATAAAAGTGAAAATGTAGGTCACAAATTGAGAAAATAATTAAAATCAGTCAGTACTTTGCAATTATCCCCATGAACAACTTTCACTAAAGGCTGCTGGGTCAGGGGCACATAATTAATCTTTCAATGGTTGGCCAAACAAAAATCAGCTCCAAATCCCTATTCTCTACATAAACGAGCTATTAGTTGCCAGTTAAAATGTTGGCTGCCAGCTCCAAAGAGTTGACTGTTGTGGTGTCTGACTCAAGTATACATTCTCAACTGAAAAGCCAACCACAGCAGCTCAGCTGATAGCCATCAATATGTCGGAGTCTGATGCATTTACTTATCACCCAGCCTCAAAGTATGAGCAGGAACAAATGAGACCAGTCTGTTCAGTCAAACAGGGCTACCTCTGACTGCTTAGAATTGTTGTATTCGACTAAAATTACCAACTGAAATAATTAAATAGTTTAACATGAACATTTTTTAAACGAAAAATCACTTCAATACCTCCGCAGAGATGATGAGAGTTGCCAGATGTCACCGGGATCTAATCCAGCTGGGTCTTTCTGTATAGCAATTAAAAATATGCTCCTCTCTTTGTAAGAGGTATAAAACGTGAGAATCCCCATCATAACAAAATAGGTATGCATATGTTAAAGAAAACCAGATATTGTACACATGCAAGCAGTGCTAAAATCAGAGAAGTCACTTTATTACTAACTGTCAGAACAGGCCTGAGAAGCTGAATGGCCTACTCCAGCTCACATTTCATATCTTATTCAAGAGGGTTAAAGAAGATCCTCCCTCTCAATGCCACATTCCTGCTTTCTCCCCATAACCCTTGTTGTCTAAAAAATCTTGAAACATATCTGTCTTTCTTGACAATATTCTAAGACTTGCCCTCCAATGTTGTGGTACAGAATGCCACATGCGCAGTACCCTTTTGCAGTGAAATTTTTGATCTCAGTCCTACATGGTCTACTTCATAGGAGAGATTGTGCCTCCAGTTCTAGACTTCAACCAAGGAATATACTTTCCCTGCACTTAGTCTGTTTTCAGACCTGTTGAAATGTAACATTTTAATCAGATCCCCTCTCATCCTCCTAAACTCATGAATACAAGCTAGTCAATCAAAATCTCTCATCAAAAGGACAATCCTGCCACCCCAGTATCAGCCTAGCGAACCTGTGCTGCACATGCCCTCTAACACCAAATATATTCCTGGAGGTAGGGGGACCAAAACTTCTTATGATACTCCAAGTGTAGTCTCACCAAGGACCTAACATCTCTGCCTCAAACTCAATTCCTCTTGCAAAATACCATTTGCTTGCTGCACCTGTTTGTCTGCTTTCATTGACTGGTGTACAAGTTCCCTATATAACACCATTTAAATAATACTCTTCCATTCTATTTTCCCCACACCAAAGTGCATAACTTCATGATTAGCAACATTGTACTGCACCTGCATTGTTTAGCCACTCAACTTGTTGAAGTCACCTCAAAGCCTCTTTGCCTCCTCCTCACAACCAGCCCTATTTTGTGTTATCGGCAAACTTGGAAATGTTGCATTTGGTTCCCTCATCCAAGTCATTTGTATATATTATGAGCTGGGGCCCCAAGCACTGATCCTTCTGGAAGTCACTGCATGCTACTTGGAAAAAGACCATTTATTTTCATGCTGTTTCCTCTCTGTCGACCAATTCTCTACCTAAGCTAATATATTACCCCACCCTGTGTTTTAACATGGCTCTTATAAGGGACCTTATCAAAAGCCTTTAAAAATCCAAGTGCACCACATCCATTAGTTCTGCTTTATCTATTTTAACTAGTTACATTCTCAATAAAACTCCAGTAGATGTGCTTAGCATGATTTGCCCTTCATAAGGCCATGGTGACTTTGTCCAATTATTAACGCTTTCCAAATGTTGTGTTATCACATCTTTTATAATAGACCTTCTATTTTCCCCAGGACTGATGTTAGGCTAACTGGTCTGTAATTAATTCTGTTTTTTCTCAACCCTCCCTTTTAAATAGTAAGGTCATATTCACAACCCTCCAATCTGTAGGAACTACTCCAGGGTCTACAGAATTTTGGAAGAAGACCAATGCATCCACTGTTCCCAGTGCTACGTCCTTCACGACAGTAGGATGTGGATTCAGGCCCTGGTGATTTGACATCCTTTAAACTTATTGATTGCCCCAGCACCACTTTCTTACCAATATTTGGGGTGGCACAGTGGTTCAGTGATTAACACTACTGCCTCACAGCCCCAGGAGCTACGGTTCGACTGCACTCTTGAGCAACAGTCTGTGTGGAGTTTGCACATTCTCTCCGTGTCTGTGTGAGTTTCCTCCGGGTGCTCCGGTTTCCTCCCACAGCCTAAAGATGTGCAGGCTAGGTGGATTGGCCATGCTAAAATGCCCATAGTGTTCAGGGATGTGTAGATTAGGTGGGCTACAGAGGGATGCTCTGAGGGTCGGTGTGGACTTGTTGGGCCGAAGGGCCTGTTTTCACACTGTAGGGATTCTAAGATACTTATTTCCTCTGATTCCACACCCTCACTAGACCTTTGGTTCTCCAACATTCCCTTTTCTTGTTTCATAGATTATTTAAGAAATGTGGAATAGTTCATCATTGCTTGTGGGCAACTAGAGGTAGGCAATAAATGCTGGCTATCCAGCGATGCCCACGTCCCTCAAGAAAATTGAAAATCCTCACTGTTCTCTTCCTAAACTACCTAAGTCTACAGAATCAATGTCCCCACACTCAAGACCTAAACTTCAAGTGGCCAGTTCTGCTGAGAATGCAATGGCAAAGATTTTTACAGCTTTCTTAAAAAGTGGTCAAAACAGAATCAAAATGGAATCAAATGTGCATTTAAAAAGAAATGTTTTCCAGGAATACAGAGAAACAGCAAGATGACAAGGAATTCAGCTAATCGAAGGGCTCTTTCCAAAGACTCTGCAAAAGTTCCACAGCCCAAATGCCTTTTTTCCTATGCTGTAGGATTCTGTTAAGTGAAGCAAAGGAATGGGATAGATTTTATGCTCAGTCACTTGGAAGATGAATCAGACATTCAGGGAACGAGACAGACCACAAATTTTCTTATCCCCAACTCTAGAGAAAGATTGCAGACTGGTAAACTAAAATTTGAGTTTTTGGGGCCAAACTAGCACTCCATCATGCCCACCACAATAAACTGGGCAACTTCTCTCAAACCTTGACATTGATAGTGCAAGGTCAGACATCACAAACTGGAGCATCCTAATATGTACATAGGACATTAGATCACTGGAGTGGAAACATTCTCAATCTCTTTCAGGAGTCCAAAGGCGCTGGCTACATCAAGTCCACAGTTCTCTCCAGTTAAATGTTTTGAGATGCAATAACAGATTTAAAAATCTTATTGTTAAGACAAAAAAGTAGTAGACTAGGCTAAACCTTTATGAAGCTCAAGATCCCAAATGCTTTGCTAACTACATTCTTGAATTCCCTATGTCCCTGTTTACAACTGTGCCATTTTAAGCCCGCACCAAAATGCATAATTGACTACTTTCCTGCATTAACATTCTTTAAATAGTGGCCACTGGGTCTTACACAAACTTCAGTCATACAACACAGAAACAGGCTCTTCAGTCCAACCAGTTCATGCTGAAAATAATCCCAAACTAAGCTAGTCCCACCTGCCTGCTCCTGGGCCCATATCCCTCCAAACCTTTCCTACTCATATCTAACCATATCTTTTAAACATTGTAATTGTACCCACATCCACTACTTCATCAGGAAGTTCATTCCACTCGTGATCTACTCCCGGTGGAAATTTGCCTCGTGTCTTCTTTAAATCTCTCTCCTCTCACCTTAAAAATGTGTCCCCTAGTCTTGAAATTCCCCATCTTAGGGAAAAGACAACTACCATCAACTCTATCTATACCTCCCACTATTTTATAAACTTCTTTAAGGTCACCTCTCAACCTCCTACACTCCAGTGAAAAAAAGTCCCAGCCTATCCAGCCTTTCCTTATAGCTCAAGCCTTCCATTCCCAGAAATATCCTAGTAAATCTCTTCTGAACCCTCTCCACTTGATAATATCCCTCCTATAACTGGGGGACCAGAACTGGACACAGTATTCCAGAAGAGGCCTCACCAATGTCCTGTCCAACCTCAACATAACATCCCAACTCCTACACTCAAAGGACTGAGCAATGAAGGCAAGTGAGCCAAACACCTTTTTAACCATCCTGTCTATATGGTGTATGCATGACAAACTGAACAACACCAGCAAAGAGATTGCTTTTAAGAAACATGTTCGGGGCGGGGGGTGGGGGGAATGTTATGGTAAGGAGGCAGATGTATCTCCAAAACTAAAGCATCGCCTCAGTACCACAACAAAGTAACTATTCACTGCTAAAAGGAAAGGATATGAAAGGACACAACCCGCAAGGACACTCTTCGACTCTGGAAAAGGGTGCATGTAGTCCCAAACAAGTGCAATTATTGCAAAGACACAGGAGATTGTGCAAATGAGGAGTCGTCCATCGATGAGTCCATAATTCTCCTCATACCCGTACTTGTCCAGAAGGACCTAGTGAGAAGTAAAAATGGTGAAAATTACAGATTTGAGAGCAAATATATACATAATAAAAAGAGATTAAACAATAAATGTTGTAAAGTATACAGCAGGTCAGACAGCACCTGCAGATAGAAACATGCTTCCATCAGAAAGATACTAAGCTGTCACCCTGCCAAGGATGCCCTTCCAAAATCTCCAGGTCTGCCGAACAGTTTGCTCATTTGCAAGCACAAAAACTAAAGGTGGTTTATGGAGTTGTGTAAATATACCTGGACAGTTACAGATGGGCATCTACTCACAGTATATAAATAGCAAGAGTAAATACTGCAATCACATTAACAAAGTCGGTGAAGTGAAAATTGGCATTGCTCCAGAGGACCACAAGCTGCTCTCTCAACTGGTGATATGATTACCCAACAGTTTCCACCCCTCGGGTGAGAGGCAAAGCGGGGAATGCAGATTTTGCAGTGACCTCAGCCAGTGAGAGAATTAAATCAGCACTGTCAGCCCCATTCTGCATTGCAAACCAGCCATCAAGCCAACAGAGCTAATGAAGAAAGAACAGGTTGGCTTACTACTTCAAACTCGACATGTAGTAGTGATTAGAAGAATGCCATGGTTTGGTAGGAGTGGTGGACTGTAACAAAGGTCAAAGATTCCATGTAGCCATTCTCTTACCTTTTTAGCAGCATCATCCAAGGCATTTTTCACAGCTGCACCATCCCACTTGTCAACCTTAACTGGCTTGTCATCGATCTTCCACTAGTAAAAAATGAAACCCAGAAACAAAATCAGCCCATCACAGCAGTGCAGATTTTATTTAAAAGAGCTACCCATTTACCTGGCCTGTTCTCATATGCTCTTTACAAAATATATCTATTTCCTTTATAAAAATTCCACTTGAAATCCACTGCTTGTGTCGTTTCTGCCATTCCCTTTGTTCTTGAAGGTAAGGTTCAGGCTCCCCATTGACTCAGGAAGGTAGTTGTTTACCTACTATATAAAATCATTAATTTTTGACATCTGATCTTCTCCTAATACTCTCATCCCAACTGTTTTAAGGGACAATTTCTCAAATGCTTTGTCTAAATGTGTTAGCATCTCTGATGAGCCCTGTCTATGGCCTTTCTTGGGATCTTTGATGCCTCCAGTTACCTGGCCCCTAAAACACTGCCTCACTCACCATAACACCTCTCGCAACCCCAAACGTGTTTCTTAAAAGCAACTTCTTTGCTGGCATTGTTTAGTTTGTCATGCATCCAGTCCTTTTCAGACTTGTACTTCAACCGTATTTGTTCGTCTGCTCAGCAAATCGTTTGTTGACCTTGATCTGAGCTTTCCAACAGCCCAGACCTGTAGACAATTCACTGAGCAGAAGAGAACATTAAAAAGCAAAATCTCTGAATATGAATAACAGGAAAATTGCAAACTAAACAATATCAATCAGCAGAGAGAACTGATGGCTTTATTTTACAACTCTGCATGAAATTTGTTAAAAATCACATCACTGAAATCAAGAAGCAACAAAGCTTCTTCAGCATCTGAAAATGTTTGAGAACATAAAACTCGGAGACATTAAACCGAGTGACTATCCTTTTAGGACAGAAAAATTTGTCTGAGGGTTGTGCAACTTTGGCACACTGCCTCAGATGATGATGGAGGCATTGTACCTACTTCTGCCTTAGAAATATTCATTCTTTTAAATCAGACACCTAGGGTCACAGGGGTAAATGGAAATGTGGAAGTCAAAACAAAATGAGTAGCCTCCCTTTAAATGGCAGGGCAGGCTCAAAAGGCCAAACGACCTACTTCTGTGAATGTGTATATCTGTAACCCTACCCCGTTGGTCTTGAACGGAAACCTTTTCAGAAGCTAACTTCTGCTGCGCATATCCAACTTATTTTACATACTCAATGTGTTACTCTACCGTCTGGGCTAGAGAGGCATTTCAGTGAATTAACTATAACACATTTATTTAGCATTTAAATGTAAGAAAATATCCTAATTACAAAAAAAAACTACCAATACGTAGTTATTTAGGAAAATGAAAACAAATAGGCCTTAATGTGGGTCTTAAAGTAGGAAAACAAGTTAGAAACTTGAGGAAATTGTAGAATATAGAGCCTGAGAAACTGAAATGATTGCTAACAATGGCAGGGTGATTAAAATTTGGGATGCTCAAGAGGCCAACTTTAAGTAAATGCAGTTATCTTTAGGATTGTAAAGGCAGAGATTACATACAGAAAGGGACACGGTTAAGACACTTCAAAACAAAGATGAGAATTTTAAAACCAAAATGCCATCCGACTGGTGAGCGCATGTTAGCAAGCACAGCACTAACAGGCAAACAAAACTGCATAAATTGAGGCAGAAACAGCATGGATAATTACAATTTTTATGGAAATTATCCAAAAAAACTTCCTTTTCAATAAACAACTCAAACTGTGGGTTATTTTATTCCAACATCTGAAGTTCTTATTCCTTCAAGTATGACATATAAAAGAAATACTGACACCATGCAACACCTCCAAGTTTCACTGTACTGCTTCACTAGTCCTTAGAAATATTCTGCTCACAAGCTCAAAATACTGTTCAAGGTGGGCATGGTGACATCAGCGCTTTCTTATTTTTACTGCATCCAAATTGCAAAGCTTTGCAATCATTTATTTGAATGCCCATGGCCCGGGATGTATAGGTTTAAAGCCCATCAACTGCATTGTGGAGATCGGTTGCTACACTTTAATAAAGATAGGTAAAGCTAATAGGTTCTATAAGAACCAGATGACTGGATCAGTCTACAATATGGTTCACAATGATAAGACTGTAAACATCCCACAATTAGCAGCAATAGTAACAATAAACTATTACCAATACCATCCATCAACCTGCCTTTGCTTCACTCTAATCCCTGCTTAAATTCACTCACTTCCTGATGTAACAATTTCAGGTCGTGAGACACCTGAAAGCTTTGTGTAATGGGTCCTACCTGCTATATTTACTCTACACTCAAATATTTTAAAATCTAGTTCACCAAAGCCTTCAACAACAACACACTTGGACACCGTGAGCCACCTTATCTGCGCAGAATTTGCCACCATTGTGATCGCCCTCTCCTCCACACCCACAGATGGCAGTATTGAGATTTCAATCGCTTGTGCTTTTACATTGTAATTTTTCATCAGACTCTGCTGCCAAACAAACAGCAAGAATAAAAGAGATAGGAAAGCCAGAGACTGAATTAGAGATAGGAAGAGTCGGTCACAGATTCTCACTCTGTTGTTTCTTTTCCAAATAAACTCTCCCACTCCCAACAAGTCACCTACGCTTATTTAGCTCAATTTGAACCACTCAGGAGCCATAATGAAAGGCAATATTGTACAGAGGAGACTTTACTTGAATCTTCACTCCCAAATTTGCTTTCTAGGATCTACTTTCAAATGTGAAGATCCCATGTATTTTGCTTGTGGACAATTCTTGTGCTCTTTTCATTCAACATTTGATGGTCTGGATTTAACATTACATCCATAAGAAACTGGTTCCTCTGACGAAATAGCACTGAGACAATTCTGACACTGAAGCATCAGCCTAGATGGTGTGCAAACCTCTGGAGTCAGACTTGACCAAAGGCTGACAGTCAGAATGAAAAAAAAATGTGCCGCTGTCTGCGATGCTTAGGTATGTTCATCCTCAGTTTGGGTCAGGTCCAATCATGGATCTTTGAGGTAACTAACCTACTGTCCAGGCCACATAGCCTAAGATTTCCCACCTCTAAAACACTCAGTAAAGCAATGGTTCAATAGCCAGCTGCGCTTGTAAACAGCTGGCAATACAACATACTGTGGAAACCTGAATGCTGGAAAAAACTCAGCAGGTCTGGCACCATCTGTGGAGAGTAAGCAGAGTTTACGTTTGGTGCGACTCTTGCTCAAAGCTCACGATTGAGGGTTTTTGCTGGGGGGGGAGGGTGTCTCCTGTATTGTAACGGGCCTATCCTCAATGAACCGGTATGAGGCGCGGTCCTCCAGCTACGTCACTGAGGAGGCGAAGGGCCACGTCGGCCGTTAGCTAATCTGGAAAGGCGCTACCTAGAATCCTGTACGTGGGGGGCCGCCTTTAACTTCCCCGTCATCCTGAACCGCGGATAACGGCATTCCGAGCGCACTGGCGGTGACCATGTCTCCACCATTACCGCCTGAAAAAACACCTGCTTCTCTCTCTCTTCCCAAACCCATCGCCGACGAGGAACCCCTTGCGGCTGCTAGCCCGACGAAATAAAAAAAAAACTTTGGTCCGTAGGCTGCCAGATAGTAAAAGGCGTTGACTCGACTCACTTTGGACAGAAAACCGCTTTTTCCGCCTTTCGCCGCCATCTTGTCCCCTTCGGCCGCCCGAAAAGGGCGGTGTGACGGCCACGAACGGCACGCGCGTTCACGAAATCCAGCCAATCCCATACCGAGCCGCCCCGCCTGCGTCACAGGGGTGGGCACGGCATCGTCATTGCACGTGACATGAGTTGCGAAGGCGGTTGGCCAGCCGTGGGCGGGGGATTTAGAACTACAGGTTCCAGAATCAATGGCGCGCGGCTCCCCGTCCCCAACGGTCGGTCCGTTCGCGCGGGGCATTGCGGGAGTTGTATGCAAATGTCCGAAAAGAGTTCAGGGTGCTACTCGGTTTTGAAATCTCTCGCCTCCCCAGGCTGGCTGGCGTGGTGGTTACTATAGTAACAGCAGCTGGCTGCTGAGGAGAAATGGTGCTAAAAATTCACCGTTCGGGCTAAAGTCGCGCAATTCCGAGGCGGTTTATTCATCCCCGGAGAGAAAACAAAAACATCAACAAAGCAACACCGAAACTTTAAAGATAGATGGTGTCTGTCAGTCACAGCAGGTAAAGGTGGTGAGGGGCGGCGTGAGGAGTCCTGTCTGTGTACCTAGGGTAAAGCCTCTCTGCTCCTATGATGCTGCTTGGCCTGCTGTGTTCATCCAG
>NC_063337.1:2112471-2204197 GCF_021869965.1 Rhincodon typus | reverse complement strand
CCCAAGAAGACTTTCCACATCAAGCAGATGTTCACCTGCACATCTGCTAATGTGGTATACTGCATCCGCTGTACCCGATGTGGCCTCCTCTACATCGGGGAAACCAAGCGGAGGCTCAGGGACCGCTTTGCAGAACACCTATGCTCGGTTCGCAATAAACAACTGCACCTCCCAGTCGTGAACCATTTCAACTCCCCCTCCCATTCCTCAGACGACGTGTCCATCCTGGGCCTCCTGCAGTGCCACAATGATGCCACCCGAAGGTTGCAGGAACAGCAACTCATATTCCGCTTGGGAACCCTGCAGCCCAATGGTATCAATGTGGACTTCACAAGCTTCAAAATCTCCCCTCCCCCTACCACACAAAAAAAAAAAAAACGCCCGTCCCCGCCTCCCTACCGATCTCTTCCTCCCACCTATCCCCTCCTCCCACCTCAAGCGGCACCCCCATCTCCTACCTACTAATCTCATCCTGCCCCTTTGACCTGTCCGTCCCCCCTGGACTGACCTATCCCCTCCCTAACTCCCCACCTACACTCATCTTTACTGGTTCCGTCCCCGCCTCTTCGACCTGTCTGTTTCCTCTCCACCTATCCTCTCCTCTATCCATCTTCTATCCGCCTCCCCCTCTCCCTATTTATTTCAGAACCCCCTTCCCCTCCCCCATTTCTGATGAAGGGTCTAGGCCCGAAACGTCAGCCTCTCTGCTCCTGTGATGCTCCTTGGCCTGCTGTGTTCATCCAGCTCTACACCTTGTTGCCTCGGATTTTCCAGCATCTGCAGTTCCTACAATATCTGCTGCCACACCTGCTGGGTTTTGTCAGCAATTTATGTTTTCAATTCTTGAATAGTCCAACAGGCTCGACCATTCATTCCAGCCACAATTTTTACAAAGTTTGAATTGATGGGAAAAGCGAACTTGCCATGCCTTAAATATGAAGAAGAATGTTAGATAAAGCTGAAGTATAGTGGGCTGAATCTGATTTATCTAATTTAAACAATATCCACATTCTCAGCTATGGAACCTGCCAGGATAGATTTGAGTTTCTGTCACCTACTCTGTTGTTCTTTACAGAAGCGGCTGCATTGTGTGGATAATTACTCCGACCTGTGTACTGTGAATATTAGTGACCAGAACCTCCATTCCGTATGTATGGTGTTAAAATTGCAATTGTGTGCTTGTGAATAGGGATTAAAGTCATAAAATGTCAGGAATGTAAGAAAAGGAGGCAGCCATTTATTTCCTCAGATCTGTTCCACTAATCAGTGAAATCATGGCTGATTTGTGTTGACCTACCTTATAATGCTCTCCTTTTGCCTATATTCTTTCATACCTTTGATTAATAAAATCTGTCAATCTCTGATATAAAATTTGTGAATCAACATCACAGAGCCTACAGCACAGAAATAGGCCCTTCGGCCCAACTCGTCCATGCCGATTAGGTTTCCTAAACTGAACCAGTCCCATTTGCCTGCATTTGGCCCCTATCCCTCTAAACCTTTCCAATCCGTGTAGCTGTCCAATTGTCTTTCAAATATTGTAGTTGTACCCACTTCTACCACTTCCTCTGGCAGCTTGTTCCTTTTTCGCAACACGTTCTGTGAAAAAGTTGCCCCTCAGGTCCTTTTTAAGTAGAATCATGGAGTCATACAGCATGGAAACAGACCTTTTGGTCCAACTAGTCCACACTGACCATGATCCCAAACCAAACTAGTCCCACTTGCCTGCGTTTGGTCCATATCCCTCCAAATATTGTACTGATCCAAATGTCTTAAAAGTTGTAGGAGCAAATTAATGCAGATGCTGGAATCTGTATTGAAAACAAAGAATGCAGGAAATCACATGGGTCAGACAGCATCCAGGTAGAGACAGCAAGCTAACGTTTCGAGTCTAGATGACTCTTCATCCAGCATGTCCACCTCAGCCTCCGAGGTTTCTTTATCGCTAGACAGAGGGGGAGAACCCATTGGTTTCGAAAGTCTTCCCAGCTTTTTTGAGGGGCGGGTATGTTTTGCTCCTGCCCCGTTTGTGAGTTTGCAGCTTTCAAATGGCCCACATGCTTCTTCAGGACTGCCTCACCTACCCAAACTTTGTACGTCATGGGACCTGATCTCGTGCCAATCATGCCTCTTACCCATGCAGAGCCATTTCCCTGGTTTTGGCACCAAACCATCTTTCTCGCTTGGAGGACTCTTGTGTCCGGCATTGGCATTTCTGTTGCCATTTCACTCTTCACCCCCAGGTCTGGGAAGAAGAGATTTAACCTGGTGCAGAGTCTTCTTCCGATTAGTAACTCTGCTGGAGTTATCCCTGTCATTGCATGAGGGGTGGTCTGACAATCGAATAGGAACCGGGACAGTTTGGTATCTAGTGAGGCTGTAGGCTGTTTCTTTAAGATTGCCTTCAAAGTTTGGATTGCTGGTTCCACCAGACCATTGAATGATGGATGGTATGGAGCTGTCCATATATGCCAAATGCCATTCAACTTTAGGAAATATTCAAATTCCCTGCTGGTAAATGACAGCCCGTTGTCTGTGACCAACAATTCTGGGAACCTGTGTATTGCAAAAGATGCTCGCAGCTTATCTATCATTGTCCCCGTGTTTGACAAACGAACTCAATGCATGTTCAACCACTTTGAGTGGGTGTCCACAATGACTAAAAACGTTGACCCCATGAAGGGACCTGCGTAGTTGACGTGAAAACGAGTCCAGGGTTTCGCTGGCTATTCCCACAAATGTGGGGGAGCTGCTAGTGGTAAATTTTGTCCTTGTTGGCACTTTGGACACTGCCTCACCAACGTGGCTATGTCTGCATCCAGTCCTGGCCACCAGATATAACTTCTTGCCAACATTTTCATTCGGGAAACCTCTAGATGACCATGGTGCTCAGGACAATCATGCTTGCTCGCCATAACACAATGCCGTTCTCTACAGTGATCTGGTCTCTCCTGGTCCAGAAAGGTTTCAATTCTGGCTGTGATGGCATTTTTATAGCCCCCATCACCACCAGCTGTTTCAGTTTTGGCAGGACCGGATCTTTTTGCGTTCACAGTTTGATATTGTCAGCAGTGACCAGAGGGTGTCTAACTACAGGGATAGCTCCAGCGGGGTTGCTAATGGGAGAAGACTCCGCACCAAGTTAAATCTGATTTCTTGGACCTGAAAGGTGAAATGGCATTAGGGACACCAAGACTCCTCTAAGTGAGTCTGGACACAAGACTCCTCCAAGCAAGAGAGACAGTTTACTTCAGGTGGTGAAATTTGGTGCTCAGGAAACATTAGGCTCCTAATAACCACAAGCTGTCAGGAGAATTATTCATTGCTTTTCATCTGCCCCAAAGTCATTTGCCTGGAGAAAATAAGGTATTCTCTCCACATAATTGTGGCCAGTCTTTGAAGGCAGATCAAATTGTCATGCTTCCCAAATAGCAGCATGATGCCCAACTCAAAGACAACTATTGCGAGCAAATTTCTTCAGGAGCATATTTTTTCTGTCGTCACCACAGAAATGACTCCACAAAGGCCGGTATCCTGCCACCAAATCACCCTTTAGTTACACGTGGATAGTATTTGACACTGGTCTGGCTTCCTCAGAGCCAGCTCTCAGAGTGCACAGAACCTCTGACACCTCTGTTTCTATCTGTCAGCCAGGGCTCCCTGATTGGACCAGATAAACAGCCCCAATCAGAGAACTCATATTCTATGGTGTTCACCTGGCTGACCCCGTTACGATCACTACAGGGCCATTTACATATTGATCGTGAATTATGCTTTGTGAAAGTGTTTTTCAAACTAGACTGCTTAACCTCATGTCTGAGGTTAGTTGTTATGTTCCCTTATCCTAGATTCCCTCCAATCAGTGGGATCAGTTTCTCTCTACCCTTTTATATCTCCCTATTGTCTTGAAAACATTTAACATAAAAAACCTTTAGTATTCTAAATTCCAGGGAATGCAACCCAATTCTCTCCTCGTGGTGTAACCTTTGGAGTCCCAGTATGCATCTAGTAAATCTCTGTTGCATTGTCTTCAAGGTCAATATCAGCCATGGTTCCTGAGATGTGCAGCACAGACTGAACTCCATGTGTGACCTAACCAGCGTTCTGTACAGCTGTAATATGACTTCTACAATTGTATCCAATCCTCCAGATGTAAAGGCCTGCATTTCATTTGTCTTTTTTAATCATTTTATGTGCCAGTTCATGATATTTTAATGATTATGACCTCCATTACTTCTAGGGGATATATTTGGTGCTCCTTTGCTGCTGGGTTGAAGGCCATCCCACCACTTATCTGCCAGCCCTTGGCCTGTCAGAGTTTAGGGGAAGCCCATCTGCCCTTCAGTATTTTCAATTCTGAATCGTCAATTGATGGGAAGCCCAGGCCATGTAGAAAACCCAGCAGTTTTAGCTGCACTGTCTGATGTCAAGTTAATGTGGAGTTCTTCCTTGCTTAACCCCTGACTCATTGGAGGTAGCCCTCCAACAAAGTCGTCATCCTCTTTAACTTTCCCCTGTCCTGTAGAATCCACCCCAAACCCCTGCAAAGACACCCCTAAACCTGGACTTTTCTGGGCTTCCAGTGTATTGTGCCTATCTGTAGTTCCAGCATTGGCCACCACTCCCAAGTGGCACTTTTAGAACTGCAGACCTGCTGGCAATATGGTTGGCCCAGCAAGTCTTCAAGGTGGAGCTTTCTCACTTTTAATTTATTAATTCTGCTTCCAGTATTAAATTACTAATACTCAGGATTACGTGGCCTTCCCCTATCACTGGAATGGTAGGAATTGCAATTTGGTGTCCTGTAAAATCTAGCTCTCGAGCTTTCAACTCTGGCAGTTGCTCAGTGTCACCTCAAAGTCAGAAAGTTGTGGATTTGAGTCCCATTCCAGAGACTTCAGTATCACAATCTAAGCTGACACTCCAGTGCAGTACAAAGTGAATGCTGTATTGTCAGAGATACTGTTGTATGGTGGATATAAAAGATTGCTGGCAGTATTTGAAGAAAAGCAGGTTAATTCTTCTTGGTATGGGCCCAAGCTACGCCTGCCTCTTTGTAGGTTACGTGGAACAATCCCTCTTCCGTACCTACACCGGCCCTAAACCCCAGCTCTTCCTCCGTTACATTGATGACTGTATCGGCGCCGCCTCGTGCTCCCACGAGGAGCTCGAACAGTTCATCCACTTCACTAACACCTTCCACTTCAACCTTAAGTTTACCTGGACCATCTCTAACACCTCTCTCCCCTTCCTGGACCTCTCTGTCTCCATATCGGGCAACCACCTAGAAACCGATATTCATTTCAAGCCCACCGACTCCCACAGCTACCTAGAATACTCCTCCTCCCACCCACCTTCCTGCAAAAATGCTATCCCCTATTCCCAATTCCTTCGCCTCCGCCACATCTGCTCCCAGGATGAGGCATTCCACTCCCGTACATCTCAGTTGTCCTCGTTTTTCAAGGACCATAACTTCCCCCCCTCGGTGGTCGAGAATGCCCTCAACCGTGTCTCCCACATCTCCCGCACCTCATCCCTCACACCCTGTCCACGCAATAAGAACCAATAAAGAATCCCCCTCGTCCTCACGTACCACCCCACCAACCTCCGGATCCAACGCATCATCCTCCGACACTTCCGCCATCTGCAATCCGACCCCACCACCAAAGACATCTTTCCCTCCCCACCTTTATCTGCTTTCCGGAGGGACAACTCTCTCCGTGACTCCCTCGTCCGCTCCACACTCCCCTCCAGCTCCACCACACCCGGCACTTTTCCCTGCAACCGCAGGAAGTGCTACACCTGCCCCCATACCTCCTCCCTCACCCCCATCCCAGGCCCCAAGAAGACTTTCCACATCAAGCAGATGTTCACCTGCACATCTGCCAATGTAGTAGACTGCATCCGCTGTACCCGATGTGGCCTCCTCTACATCGGGGAAACCAAGCGGAGGCTCGGGGACCGCTTTGCAGAACACCTACGCTCGGTTCGCAATAAACAACTGCACTTCCCAGTCGCGAACCATTTCAACTCCCCCTCCCATTCCTCAGACGACATGTCCATCCTGGGCCTCCTGCAGTGCCACAACGATGCCACCCGAAGGTTGCAGGAACAGCAACTCATATTCCGCTTGGGAACCCTGCAGCCCAATGGTATCAATGTGGATTTCACAAGTTTCAAAATCTCCCCTCCCCCTACCGCATCCCAAAACCAGTCCAGCTTGTCCCTGCCTCCCTAACCTGTTCTTCCTCCCACCTATCCCCTCCTCCCACCTCAAGCGGCACCCCCATCTCCTACCGACCAATCTCATCCTGCCCCTTTGACCTGTCCGTCCTCCCTGGACTGACCTATCCCCTTCCTAACTCCCCACCTACACTCACCTTTACTGGCCCCATCCCCACCTCTTCGACCTGTTTGTTTCCTTTCCACCTATCCTCTCCTCTATCCATCTTCTATCCGCCTCCCACTCTCTCCCTATTTATTTCAGAACCCCTTCCCCTCCTACTTTTCTGATGAAGGGTCTAGGCCCGAAACGTCAGCCTCTCTGCTCTTATGATGCTGCTTGGCCTGCTGTGTTCATCCAGCCCTGCACCTTGTTGTCTCGAATTCTTCTTGGTGTATTGGCCAAAATTTTTCCTCAAATTATATAACAAAAAGCACCTAAACATTAAAATTCAAAAGCAAAATACTGTAAATGCTGGAAAGCTGAAATAAAAACATAAAATACTCAGCAGGTGAGGCAGCATCTGTGAGAAGCAGACTTAATATTTCAGTTCTGTTACATTTCGTTAGATCTGATGGTGTTTCTCCATCTGAGACAGAACTGTTACAGCTAGCATCAAGATGGCTTGTTGAGTTAATTAACCTAGTTTTCTGGATTATAACATAGATAATCTGTTTTTAACAATGTGGATTGAGGAATAAATTTTGATTAGCACTTTCCTCTTCAAAATACAACCATAGGAAGCTTCAATTTTTCATCTCATTCATAACACACTTTGGTGTAATGCAGAACTTGCTGGTGCGAGACCTTTAACTCTCGCACACTTGCCACAAGCAGCATTAGGGATGCTGGCCTTTCTAACTGCTTGGTTTGGTGTTTTTGGTTTCCAGCAGCGACACGGTTATCAATTTGTTTCTTACAGAGATAAACTGTTGCAGTTTCCTCAGTAAGGAAGTAAACAGATAAGCTACAGTAAATATCTTACAAATGAATAAATATTGTAATAAGTCCAAATTGGTTTTAACCATCTGCTTATAAGTATTTTTTTCTTTAGGTTAAACAAGAAGATCTTAAGTTATTTGATTCTGTGGTTTATGTAAATGCAGCAGAAAACCATTTGCCTTTGGGTAAGAATCAACTCATTCATCAAGGAAATATGTTATCTCAGCACCCTGGACAATGGAGGGAAAAAAGTATGCACAGTACAAGCTCCTGTTACAAAGTGTGTGTGCACATGAGAACAGAATCAGGTATAGGTGTGATGCCCCCCACGGGTGAATGGTCAGTCAGCACCCAAGGAATGGATGGCCACAGGAGCTGAACTATGGCTAAGATCTAAAGTTTGAGGCAAATAGCTGAAATGCAGCTAAGAGGAAGCTTGATAATAACTTGAAAAAGAAAAGAGTGGAACGATATATTAATGAGTGGGAGGAGGCTTATGTGGAGAATAAACAGTGGCATGCACCAGTTGGGCTGAATGGCCTAAATCTGTGTTATACATTCAATGTAATTATATATGATATATGTCCACCCAAAACTCAGAATTGTCCTAAACTCAGCAGAAGGCATAGCAACGCAGGGACTTGAAAATGTCCAGAAATATGAGAGAGAGAGAGGTAAAATAAGCCTGAATAATATTTGCTTTGAGGCCTAGTTTAGAACAGCAGTGGAAGCTATCCACAGTGATTTTTTTGTCCAGAGGGAAAAGAGGAAAGATAGCTCTTAGAAGGAGGGAGATTAGTAGTGAGGGATTCAGAGATGGTAATGCTATTGAATGTCAAGTGGAAATGATTAGATTCTGTCTTGTTAGAGATGGTCATTGCCTAGCACTATGTGAGGGCCATTTTTTTTTTTGTGTGTTTGATTGTGGACTGGAATGAAAGAAGAACGGTTTTAAAAACCAAGGATTATTGTGGGTCTGCTGCACTTTTTGAAGGCAAATAATCTAACACTCATTTTAAGCACTCTTTACTCAGCTGCTCATTCAAGCAGCAGAGGGAGAGGTTTCCAGATGAACTGGACCTGGAGAATCATGGCAAATCCTGTGAACAGGGACCACAGAATAGCTTTCCTAGTTTTTCCCTCCACCCATACACACCCATGTTTTGTTTCCTGTCTGTGTCTGTCTGTATGTGTGTGTAGAGGGTGAGTTTATAACTGGGACACAGTTTTAGCCAGTAGAATTATATGCTGACTGCTTCTCATTTTTCACCTATAGGTAGAATCTATTTAGTTGTAATGAAAAGTAATTCCTGTTAAGTACAGAACCATTGACTGTGCTTTCTGTCGACCTAGGTCTAAAAGACAGGGAAATTGGGGAATTCATTTTAATTCATTTAAAAAATCTTTAATACAACTCAGGGAACTGCAGGGCTTGATATCCAGCGCACTACTTGTGAGATGTAAATGTCACTTAACCCTTGTAAACCATAGCCTGGTAATTGTCCAGATCTTGCTGCATTTAACCATGAACTACTTTAGCATCTGAGGAGTTGTGATTAGTGTTGAACATTATGCAATCATCAGCCAACATTCCCACTTCTGACCTTATGATGGAGGGAATGGCATTGTTGAAGCGACTGAAGATGGTTGGGCCTAGGACACTCTGGGGACCCTGACGAACTCCTGCAGAGATGTCCTGGAGCTTAGCTGACTGACCACTACAACTACAACCATCCTCCTTTTTACCAGATATGACTCCAACCAGTGGACAGTTTGACCTCGATTCCTGTTAACTCTAGTTTTGCTGGGGCTCTTGATGCCACATTTAGTCAAATATAGCCTTGATATCAAGGGTAGCCACAATCTCCTCTCCTCGAAAATTCAGCTCTTCTGTCCATGTCCGAACTAAGACTGTAATGAGGTCAGGAGCTGAGTAGCTCTGGCTGAACCCAAACTGGGTGTCAGAGAGCAGGTAATTGCAAAGCAGGTGCTGATTGATAACACTGTTGATGAACCTTCCATCACTTTGCTGATGACCCAGTGTAAACTGATGGGGCAGTAATTGGCTGAGTTGGACTTGTCTTTGTGTATAAAACATGCTGGGGCAATTTTCCTCCTTGTCAGGTAGATGCCAGTGTAGCAGCTGTACTGGAACAGCATGGCTAAGGGACGCTGCAAGTTCTGGGGCATCAGTATTATTGCCAGAATATTTTCCGGCCTGTAGTTTTTTTGCAATATCTAGTGCCTTCAGCTTTTCTTTGCTATCACATGGAGTCAATCAAATTGGCTGAAAACTGGCATGGTTTTCTCTCTACGGGTTCTCCCAAATCTACTGAGTTTATCCAATACTTTCTGTTTTAACTTAAGCCAGGAATTCAACCCTAGTTCAATGAAAGATGCAAGAGGACATGCTGTGAGCTGCACCATGCATACTTAAAAATGAGGCGTCAACCCAATGAAGCTACGACATAGGACTACTCGCAAGCCAAACAGTGGAAGCAACATGCAATAAACAGAGCTAAGTGGTCCCAAACCAATAGCTCAGATCTAAGTTCTTCAATCTTGTCGCATCCAGTCATAAATACTTATAGGCAATTAAACAACTAGAGGAGAATGCTCCACAAATATCCTCATTCTCAAGAATGGGGGAGTGCAGCATATCAATGCAAATGACAAGGCTGAAGCATTTAGCACATCAAATGATTAATCTTGTCTCCTATGAAGGTCCCTAGCTTCACGGATATCAGTCTTCAACCAATTGAATTCACTTCATATGATATCAAGAAACAGTTGGAGATTGGATTCTGCAAAGCTATGGACCTTGACAACATTCCGATAATACAACTGAAGACTTGTGCTCCAGTGCTAAGCTGTTCCAGTACAGCTATAACACTGGCATCTACCCAGCAATGTGGAAAATTGGGCAGATATGTCTTGTTGATTCTTATCCACAAAAAGCAGGACAAATTCAACTTGGCCAATTAACGTTACTTTATTCTTGATCATCAACAAAATGATGGAAAGGATCATTGACAGTGATATGGAGTGGCACATGCTCTGGTCCAAACATGAACAGAAGATATGAACTTCAGAAAGGAGGTGGGAGTGACTGCCCTTCCTATAAAGGAAGCATTTGACTGAGTGTAGCAGCAAGGAGTTCTAGCAAAACTGGAGCCAATGGGAATCGGGGGAACTCTTGTGATGTAAAGTGTGTGATTTATTGATACTTCAATATCATTAATTTTAGAATTTGTATTTGAGCTAGTGGCATGTTGATTTTGGGGTGTGTCTTTGAAGGACTTTAATGATGAATGTGTCAGTAGTCCTGATGCTGTAGCGATTTCTTAAAAGAAACAGTCTGAGAGAGTTCTTGGAGGCTAATAAGAATTTGTTTTTATTGGGAGCAAATGAAATGAACAGTTGTGCATGAGGCTTTCAGTTTAGAAGGTTCTAGAAATGATTTTTTTTTGCTTGGGGAAATACCAATTGCTTAAAAAATAAATTTTTTAGCTCTAGTTTGAAAATTTTGCAGAAGTCTTGATTAAACCTAGTGGTATAAAACAGTTGTCTCTGAGATGGTGTAGAATGAGCCATGTGCGGGGAGCGAGTACCAGAGCAGCACACGTGGAGCGAGTCCCTGAGCAGTGAGTCCCAGAGCAGCGCGGGGACCGAGTCCCAGACAGAGACCAGTGCAGGGCAGGCAGTCCTGGAACTTACCTTGGAGCCGCTGAGTGCCGGTATGGAGTGGGGACGGTTGTTGGACTGGGGTCTCGCACGGGCAGTCAGACCACGTGCGGAGGTCCTGCACTGGGTTGCTACAATGTAATGTTTATTTGAAACTTTTTACCTTGCTGTAATGTCAACACTCTAACTATATATTATTTCTAACGTATTTTTTAAAACCTGTAAAGTAATGCAACTACTTTTATTTCTCTTTTGTATCCAAGATTTGTGCCTAGCTACTTGTACCTAAGATGGCACCATAAGAGGCAGACGTTATTAAAGCTTTTCACTGTACTCCTGTATTTCTACAATGGGAATACACATGACAATAAAAAGATATTCTGTTAAGAAATAGCTTACCTCAGTGTAAGTAGTTCAGTTTTAAAATTCCAGATCAGAACTGTTTGATTAAAACCCCAAAAGGGTTATCTGAAGTTGAGATAATCAAAGTTCAGTTGTATGAAGGCTCCAGGAAGAGATTATCAGAATCTCTGGTCCAGGGATTGAATCCACAGTTAAACTAACTCCTACAGAAATAGGAAATGACTCTGGTGTGAGTACTGTATTGGAGCATTTTTGAGGTAAATGAGAATGTATCTTACCAAGTGTTTCAAAATCTACAAACTTGCATTTTATGTAAATAGTTTGGTTTATTCTATCATTTTCTTTATTTCTTTAATGTAATAAACCTCAGTTTTATCATTAAAATCAAATCTTCAGCATTTTGTATTTGTGTTTCAATGAAAGACCAACACATCAAAACCAAAAATAAAACAAAATATGATCTATCAAGCCAATTTTCAGTCTAGGATCTGACATGTTCAGTAATAACATCAGCTGGGAACAGAACACACTCTGCTGGTTGGAGTCATACCTGGCCCAAAAGAAGATGGCAATGGTTTTGAAGGTCAATAATCTCAGTCCCATAACATTACAGCAGGAATTCCTCAGGGTAGATTTTTTTTCTACTCAGCCTTTTCAGACATATTATGACACACCTCTGGAGCAAGTGGAACTTGAACCCAGATCTCCTGGCTCAGAGGTATGGATACTACCACTGTGCCACAAGGGCCCTCTAGTTCTTCAGGATAAGTCTTCAGCATGACCATCTTCTGCTGCTTCATCAATAACCATCCCTCCAATATAAGGTCTGAAATGGGGATTGTGCCATCATTAACAAACATGTTCAGCACCATCTGCCACTCTCCAGATACTGAAGCAGTCAGTGTCCACATGCAGCAAAACCCAGACAACATCCATATTTAGGTTGATCAGTGATAAGTAACATTCATACCACATGATTACTAGGCAATGACCCTCTCCAAAAGACACAATCTAATAATCTCACCTTAATGTTCAAAGGTGTTACCATCTCTGAATGGCCCAATATCAACTATGGGAGTTACCATTGACCAGAAACTAAATTGACAAGTTGTGTAAATACTGTGGCTACCAGGTCAGTCATCAAGGCTGTTTTGACAAGATCTTCCAAACTTATGACCACTACTACCTAGAAGGACAAGAACAGTAGATGCATGGGAACACCACCATCTGCAAGTTCCCCTCCAAGCCATTCACCATTCTGACTTAGAACCATATTGCTGTTCCTTCAGTGTCACTGGATCAAAATTTTGAAACTCCCTCTGTAACAGCACTGTGGTTGTCCTTACTCTCTGCCTTCTGCCAGTCAGCCATTCCTCTATTCTTGCGAGTACTTTGCCCCTAATATCATGGACTTTTAACTTATTTAGCAGCGTCTTGTGTGATACCTTGTCACAGGCCTTCTGGAAAATACTTCTGGACTTACCAGATATTGAAACAGTCTGGCTTGTGTCCAGCAAGACTTGGACAAAATTGGACTGACAACTGTCATGTAACATTGCTCGGTAGTTGTGAAGCAGCGATGACCATCTTCAACAAGAGAAAATCTAACCGTCTCCTCTTCACATTCAACAGTATTAAAATCACAGGATCCCCTTCTCCTCAACATTATAGTTAACAGTAAAATGAAGTAGACCAGCCATATAAATTCTGTGATTACAAAAGCAGCACGCAGCTCACATCCTAACTCCCCAAAGTCTGTCCACCATATATGTTAGGTATGTGATAGAATAGAAACCTCTCCACTTGCCTGGATGAATGCAACTCTAACAATATTCAAAACAAAAGTTGCTGGAGAATCTCAGCAGGTCTGTTGAAGGAAAGCAGAGTTAACATTTTGAGCTCCATGACCCTTCTGATAAACTAGTTCCTTTTTCCTGTGGAGGAGAGGTGGTATATGCTTTGCTGTTCCATATGAAATTTGGCATCCTGGTGTCTGTCCTGAAGAGTGCAAGACATAAAGATGTGACACGTTTACTTCAGTAATAGTCTGTTAAGTTAGTTGAACGCAATTTGGCTTTAATAAACCCATGCTGGCTTTCCTCCATTAATCCATAATTGTTCAAGCAACTGTTAATTTTGCCCCTTAGAAATTAAGATGACAGATTACCTGAATTACAATATCTGAACTTGTCTTCACAATTATTACTGCAAATTTGGGTTAACCCCTGCCTAAATAACCTGTGTGCGTATTTTCATTTTCTCTTTTTTTTTCTCAGAACCATTTAAACTGTTTCCAGCTATTCGAGAACTGGATCTCACAATGAATGGTCTGCAGAAAGTGCAGCTGATCTCAGACGATTTCCCTCACTTGGAGGTAAGTTATTCAGTTTAGATTGGTGCCTGATAGTCACAGGAATTGCCCACCAGGCTTACAGGTAAAGTTTGTTGGATGCAACTCCAGTGCCAAGTGTCAATAGGAGTTTTTGAGCAGTTTTGTATATAGTGTTGATCTCCCTATTTAAGATGTACAGTTAGGAAAGATGTTGAAAGCAGTTCAGCGAAGATTTACAAGACTAATACCTGGAATGGGCAGGTTGTCTTGACACAACAGATTGGAAGAGTCCTACCCGAAACGTCAGCTTTCCTGCTCCACTGATGCTGCCTGGCCTGCTGTGTTCATCCAGCTTTACACCTTGTTATCTCAGATTCTCCAGCATCAGCAGTTCCTACTATCTCTAGGCTTGTATCTGGTGGTTTTTGG
Organism: Rhincodon typus; assembly: GCF_021869965.1. Taxonomy (NCBI): domain Eukaryota; kingdom Metazoa; phylum Chordata; class Chondrichthyes; order Orectolobiformes; family Rhincodontidae; genus Rhincodon; species Rhincodon typus. Next base: position 2,190,224 of record NC_063337.1, on the reverse strand, counting down.
AAGAACAAGAGGTGACTTAATTGAAACATATAAGACTTTGAAGGGTTTTGACAGGATTGATGCGGAGAGAATGCTTCCACTTGTGGGAGAACCTAGAATTAGAGGCCATTGTTTCAACAATAAAGGGTTGCCCATTTATGACAGACATGAGGAGAAATGTTTTCTCACAGAGGGATAGTGAGTTTTTCGAATTTTCTTCCTCAACACAGTGGAAGTCAAGTCTTTGAATATTTTTAAAGTGGAATAGATAGATTCTTGCTAAACAAGGGTGTGAAGCGTTATCAGGGTGGTTGGGAATGCAGAGAAATCAGATCAGCCATGATTTTACTGAATGGTGAAGCAGACTCAAGGAACCGAGTGGCCTACTACTGATTTGTATGTTTGTATGTAATTTTTCTGGATTTCTCCCACATCAAATGCAAGCCTTTCAATCCAAATATTCAAGGCAGCCAGGCCAATAACTTCTTTATTCTCTCTGTACCATTCTTGTTATAATCTCAGTAGATCTTTTTAAAATATTACTTCCAGTGCCACGTGCTAGCAACAGCAGGAATAAGAGAATAGATCATTAGTATTAGATGAATGTGTGGCTGGAGGAATGGTATACCAGGGAGGGGTTTAGATTCTTGAGGCATAGGGACCCATTTATGGGGAAGGGGAACCTGTACAAGCCTGATGGGTTGTACCTGGGTAGAGCTGGAACAAACATTCTTGCGAGTGCTTTTGCTAATTCCGTTGGAGGGGTTTTAAACTAGTATGGCAGGGGGAATGGGATTTAAAGCATAGGTTTAAATAGGTCAGATTCAGATCAGAAACAAGAGGATTAGTATTATTATGGAAAAGGTCAGCGCTAAATAAGGAGTAAAAGTTTTAAACTTGAAGAAGACAAATTTTACAAAACTGAGAAATATTTGCCTGAGGTTGACTGGACAGGACTGTTAAAGGATAAATCAGTGTGAGGCACTAAAAAGTGAGATCCTTAGGGCACAAAGCAGACATGTCCCCTCCAGAAATAAGAATGGTACAGCCAAATCTAGACCCCATGGTTGTCTAGAAAAATACAGGAGATTATTAAACAGAAAAAGAAAGCATATGATATTCTCAGTTAGTGGTAGAGGCAGGGAAACTAAACTCTTTGAAAAGTACCTGGATCTGCATGATAAGTGCTGTAAGCTGTAGAGCTATGCACCATGTGCACAAAGGTGGGATTAGAAAGGGCATCTGGGTGTCTTTGGGAAATGGAAAAGATTAGCCGAATAATGGCCCCCTTTTGTGCTGTATCATTTCTATGGTTCTAAGGGAAAGTTGAGCTTCCAGGTATTGGCTCAAGGGATGACCCATCAGGATTTCATGTTTTGAAAAAATATTATTTTATCGAATGACTAAAGAACACTATTGACTAAACACCATTATCACTTGTAGACAGCTTATACTATAAAATCTAGAAACGTTTTACTTATCACACATCACATTCTCCATAGTTACAGTTTTTGTAGCAAATAATTCAGTTTCATTCAGCTTAGAAAGATCTTTCATGTGAGGATTATATTGTAAATTGATTTCTGTAGCTTAGTGCTAAAAGCTAGAGTAAAAGGGTGGCTAGGTCCCTTTAAAGATCAGCATGGTGTGGAGCCACAGGAGATGGGGGAGATTTTTAATGAATATTTCTCCTCAGTCTTTACTGAGGAGAGAATCATGGATGCTGAGGAAATAAGGGAAGTAAGTGGGGATGGTTTGGACCACACACATATTACCAGAGAGGAGGTGTTTGCAGCCTTAGATTGCATTAAGGTGGATAAATCCCCTGGGCCTGATCAAGTCCATCCTCACAAATTGTGGGGCTAGGGAAGAAATTGCAGGCATCCTTGCAGAGATTTTTGTTTCATCTTTAGCCACTGGTGAAGTTCCGGAAGACTGGAAGGTGGCTAATGTTGTTCTATTGTTTAAGAAAGGTAGCAAAGATAAGCCAGGAAACTACAGGCCAGTGAGCCTGACGTCAGTGGTAAGCGAATTATTGAACAGGATACTGAGGGACAGGATCAACCAACATTTGGATAATCAAGGTCCGATTAGGGATAGTCAGCATGGATTTGTGCATGGGAAGTCATGGCTGACAAATCTTTTAGAGTTTTTCGAACAGGTAACCAAGAAGATAGATGAAGCTAGGGCAGTGGATGTTGTCTATATGGACTTTAGTAGGGTCTTTTACAAGGGCCCACACAGCAGGCTAGTCATGAAGGTTAGGTCACATGGGATCCAGGGAGAGGTAGCTAATTGGATTTAAAACTTGCTTGATGGTAGGAAGCAGAGGCTGATAGTTGAAGGTTGTTTCTCGGTCTGGAGGCCTGTGACTAGTGGTGTGCCACAAGGGTCGGTGCTGGGACCTTGGTTATTTATTAGTTACATCAATGATCTGAAAGTGAATGTACAAGTCATGATTATTCAGTTTGTGAATGATACAAAGTTAGGAGGTATAGTTGATAGCGAGGAAGGTTATCAAAAATTACAGAGGGATCTTGATCAGATGGGGAAGTGGGCTGAGATTGGCAAATTCAATTCAAACAGATATGTGTGAGGTGTTGCACTTTGGAAAGTCAAACCAAGATAGGACTTATACAGTAAATGGTAAGGTCCTGAGGAGTGTTGTGGAACAGAGGCATCTAGGAGTACAAATACATAGTTAATTGAAAGTGACGTCACAGGTAGACAGGGTGGTGAAGAAGGCATTTGGCAGGCTGGCACTGGTTGAGGAATAGGAGTTAGGACATTATGTTAAAGTAGTATATAGTTCTAAGGGAAAGTTGAGCTCCAGGTATTGGCTCAAGGGATGACCCACTTTTGGTCACCGTATTATAGAAAAGCTATAGTTAAAATGGCAATTGTGCAAAGAAGATTTATGAGGATATTGCCAGGACTAGTAAGCCTGAGTTATAGGGAGAGGTTGGCCAGGATAGGACTTTATTTTTCAAATGTAGGAGATTGAGGGGTGACCTTACTGAGGTGTATAAAATCATGAGGGGCATAGATAGGATGAATGCATATAGTCTTTTTCCCAGGGATGGGGAATTGAAAACTAGAGGGTATAGGTTTAAGGTGAGGGGGGAAAGATTTAAGAAGGACCTGAGGGACAATGCAGAGAGTGGTGTGTTTACGGAATAGGCTGCCAGAGAACGTGGATGAGGCAAGTACAGTAGCAACATTTTAAAAAAAACATTTGGATAGGTACATGAATGAGAAGAGTTTAGGGGGATGTGGACCAAATGTGGGCAGTTGGAACTAGCTGAGTAGGCACCATGGTCAGCATGGCCCAGTTTGGGCCGAAGGACCTGTTTCCATGCTGTATTACTCTATGACTCTATAAATCTTACAGTCTCTTTTCCTCTGTTTCTATGTTTCTAGGGAAATCTGCAACCTGATGTCAAAATGGCATCCCCATCCTCTTCTCCATGGCAACAGGAAACATGTTAGTCTTGTACTTTAATAGAAATGCTGATCAGCTACCTTTGATCTTAACTTCCTTTCATCTTCAAAGTAAAGGGATAATTTAAGCATGACTATTTACAGCTTGTGACTTATAACACCTTTCTGGTACTCTAGGAGACTTTGGATCTACTGGATGTTGACCTAGAAATAGCTGTCATTGTCTCCAAATGTAAATATGTGACACCTCCTTTACAGTGAAACCTGGTCCTCCTTTCACCCCAACAATCAAACTGCCTAGACTTTACTCAGACAGACTCCAATACGTTACATAACCCCTTTCATTTACCATAAATTTAAAGATAGAGATCCAAACGCTTAGAAACCAAAGATATAGTCCAAAAACATCACAATCTTGTACATTTCACAATTGTAACACAATAAGGATTGTCTCTTCTTCTCCTTGTAACTGTAAATTTGTGTTCATATGTTTCAGGTGCTGAATCTGTCCTATAACAAACTGTCTAACACGGACATTCTGACACTGGGGATCATTCCTCAACTCAAAATTCTCCACCTGACTGGCAATAATCTGGACTCATTTCCCCCAGATCTAACAATACCCTATGATGCCTTGGATCGGTATGTGTGCAGAGAAAGGTTAAGGGGTAAAAATGGGGTGTGTGGTGTGTCTTTTAATGGTGGTGTTCAGATTATGGAAGGTTTTAGTAGATTAAATAAGGAAAAATATTGAAGATCATCAGTCTGGTTTGATGTATACAAAGTTCACTGACTATTTCTTATCACTTTGTGTGTGTGTGTGTATGCGCGCATGTATGCAGGCTTGAGAACCCTTTGCCGAGGTTTTCTGCACTTGAGGTTCTGATGTTGGACGATAACAGCTTATCTGACCCCTGTGTGTTTTCGAGTCTGGCCAATATTCACAGGTAAGGTTAATCATTGCATCAGCAATCAAACTCCTTCCTTCTGTCTTGCAGAATATTATGCTTCCAGACCTTGCTGGTAGAGTGTAGTTAGCAGGCTTTATTCACAGACGGATGACAGATAAATACCATGTTGAGAGATTATAGCATTTCAATTTTATCAGGCTGGAATTTAATGCCCTTTGCCTCCAGAGGCAGGTTCAGGAGCCAAATGGCTCAGGGGAGGGTGACTGATGTAATTGGGTGGGAGGCTGCAGAATGAAAATCTTCCTGTCTTTCCATCTACATCTGATGAAATCAGGAGGGGAGGGGAGTCTCAAAGGCAGCTATCCTACCCAGACAGGAGTGGTTTCCTAAAGGACGCCATCTAAGGGTCTCATCCCACTGCCACTAAACTTCTTGCCACCCAGGCAAAATGTACAGCAACTGTCCATGATGAAGATGGTGAGGAGATCTCTTGCACTTAGGTACCATGTGCCCAATCAAGGGAACCAGCATCAGAAAAGGGTGACCCTACAATCCCCACCCTCCCAGTGTCCATCTCCCTGCAACCCCATCCCAATTTAACTTTCTCTGGAGCTTCCATTGGCCCAACTGCAGTCCCAGTAGTAGCCAACATGCCCGGTGGTACTTCCAGCCTCTGATTGCTCAGTAGCTGCCGTGATCTTCACCCTGCACCCTTTTGTTTTCTTATGCAGAGAAATCATAAAGTTACTATTTTCTACACCAGACTGTTCTGTGATCTTGTGGAGCTGAAGGCCTTAGCAGGACGTGGGGGATTTCCTGCTACTAGGAAGCCACATCATTCCATCAGGGCTCCCAGAGATTGAATCTGGGAGGTGCCACCTCATTTTGTTTCAGAGCTTGAGCCCTTCGTTGTGCACATTAAATTTCTGCAGGTTCACTAACTTGTGGAAACCATGCACCTTTATGCAACTAGCTTTGTCTACTTCAACCACACAAGATAAATGTTATGTTTCAGGAAGGATAGGAAGCTGCAGTGGTTAACAGTGACAAGAGCTTTATTAAGGAGATGTTCACTAGATAAGGCAGCAAGCCTGACCAACATCTTTCCTACCAAAATGGCTGATGATGTCATAATGACATCATGTGATAGTTTAATATACTTACGTAAATACACAACAGTAAGATCTCATGATTGGTTTCTTTCTGAATCCTTTGAGGACAAGTTTTGTGAATAAGTTACCTTCCTAAACATCCTCTCAGTAACTATACTTAACTGAACCCTCTGTCTATGTTTGTTACACCAGCCTAAAATTATACTATGATCACTTATGGTCAATGCTGTCCCTGTCCCTCATTTCCATGCATTAGCTCTGGAACTGAACAAGCACTGAACATTTTATCAGATAGCACTAGAATTATCCTGCTAGGCACTTAACATCTAGATGAAAATGATATCTTTAGTTCACTGTTCCAAATAACTTTCTGACCTCCTTAAAAACATTACCTTTGCAGCACTATCACTACACATCTATTTCACCTTTACTTTAAAATCTAAATTCCCAGATGTTAATAACACACACCTTTATCACAATGTATATAAAAACACGGCAGTCCTTGCATAATTCTTGGGAATGCCACTGTCCTGCAAACTTTAAAACAACTGTTCACCATGACTTGCTGATTTCTGTCCTTTATCTCTTTTTTATCTTCCTATTCCTTAAACCCCAATTTTGTTCACAAGTCTTTTTGTGTTACTTTGTCAGAAGTTTTCTTAAAATCCATTGAGTCAAAATCCACTGCTTTCCCTTCATCAGCCTTCTCTATTACAACATCAAACTTTCAATTAGATTTGTCAAGGGACATGATCGTTTTTAAGAATAAACCATCTTTTCTCCTGTGTGCTATCATGTTTAACTTAGAAAGCATAATCATCAATTATTTACATATCTTGTTCATAGGAAAATGCATTATTCATCAGGTGAATGAGAAGGAAGTATGTTCCTGGAGAGTCAACAGGGATGTAGTGTGAAGGTTAATGTATAGGATTAGTCTATCAAAACATATGTAGGATAGGAGTTGCGGAAGTGAGGGTGGTGATGGGTAGTTGTGGGTGTTACTTTTAATTGCTGCTCCCTGTTCTTAAGAAGTATGAATGGGTCAATTTTGAAACGAGATCAGAAAACTAAATCCAATGTGGTTTGTGTGAGGAAAAACTAGATAATGTAGACTGTTTTATTTTCTCCAGAACCGAAGGATAGGACCTGAGCCTGAGAATAATCTGTAGAAAGCAATATTTCAGTGAGTGAGTGATGTATTGTTCAAATTAAAATTATACATACGTAATTCAGAAAATAACATTTTGTTACATGGCCTATGAGTAAGTTGAGGTGTAGTGAGTGTACTCTGCTTGAAATAAACAGGTGACGTTAGACCAATGGTTCACAAAGCACTCCTTTCTTGGAATTTTCCTCACCTCATATCTGGATCTGTTGTAGACTCATTAATAAGACATTGATCTCTGTAGTTAGTCAGCAACTCCTTTTATCATTGTATCAAGTGACTGCTTGATTGCAGAAAGAGAAGTAGACTTTTTTGTCATCCAGTAAATCCTGTATTTCAAAGAGAGAGGATCACAGAGAGATTAGTCAAACCAAATCCTTTCTTCACCACTCCAATGGGCAGTTCCAAAAGATCCCCATTCTCCTAGCCTTGTACATCTTCACAAGCAGGAGGTGAGTAACTAGTTGAGAAAAGAGAAATGGAGGTCTCTCTGTTCCAAGGCACCAATCCTCATTATGCATCATCATTTCTTGTCATTGAATTACCTGACCTTCAGTGTAGGGCTGAACATTTCACTTTTGGTTTCTCAATAAAATTGTCACCTGCCCCTCCCACACCACCCCTCCTGCCCCACCAACCCCACCGCAAAGCTCACCCTTTAATCCACCTGCAATATTGTACCTTACCAGTGTTTTCTTTTTCAATGTTATATAGCTTAAAGTACTTAAACCTCGACAAGAACAACTTCACTGGGGTTCCCTACCTGCAGCAGATGGCACTGTCGCTGCTGGAGAGGACTGAAGATGATCCACTTTGCCGGTCCATTGTCAACCAATTCAAACAGCCCATTCAATGTCCAAAAGGGGAGGAAATGGAGACTATTGAGTTTCAAACTGATGTTGAAGCCAGCAGAGAAAAGCTAAAAATGACTGAAACAAAGGAGAAAACAGTGGAAGAGATAGGAAAGAAGATGGAAGAGTGGGAAAATAATGTTACTGATGGTGGGTTTATTTTACAATTTGTTTTTCATCCCTTTCCCTAAATATATGACCACAGATGATGGCTGCCTTCTGATAGCAGAGTGAGCCTGGAAGAGAAGGATTGTCAGAGATGATTTGACAGTGGGAGGCCAGTCCACTTGCCCTTACCCAAAGTCCACTGTCTGCACTTTATAACACTAGATAAGGGACAAGAGTCAGGGTTGTCCAAAATCCTACAGCAACACTCCAGATGTTTTTACACCATTTAGGACAAAGTTCATTTGATTCAGATCCTATCCGCCCCTGGCTGCAACATTACTGCAATGTGTACAAACCACAGAATGCATTGCAGCAACTCACCAAGGCTGCTCTGATGGAAATCATGAATCTGTGCCCACCACCTCCTTGGCAAACAAGAGCAGCTGGTGCATGAGAGCACAGCTACTACCAAGACCTTTCAGGTAACTCACCATGATGACTTGGACATGTATTAGTCCTTCGTTTGATTGTCAGAGTCGTACAGTTATATAGCAAGGAAACACACCCTCGGTCCAACTTGTCCATGCCAATCAGACATCCCAATCTGACCTACTCCATTTGCCGGCATTTGGCTCATATCCCTCTAAACCCTACCTATTCATGTACCCATCCAGATGCCTTTTAAATGACATAATTGTGCTCACCTCCACCACTTCCTCTGACAGCTTGTCCTATACATGCAGCTGAGCTCATGATCGAACTGCACTTTTGCCATACAGGGACAGGCAATGAATAACAACGTGTAAAAGCTACCTCTGAAGAATGAATTTGACATGTCCCAGAGCATTAAACACTGGTCCAACGTCCCATTGTGGGTTAGATGGCCGTGTAGAAAAGTGGGGGGTATTTAATCAAGCAGAAGTATGGCATTGAGTGTCCACTGGCTCCCGGCATCCAAATAGATTAAGTCAGTGGTGGGAGGATTTATGGACTGTCACTACCACTTCCACCCCCAGCAAAAGCATCTCAATTTCACTGGTATGAATAGAGCAGCAGGCTGGAGACTCGCCATGCATGGAGGGGGCACCCAAACAAGTTTGGGGTTGCTTTCAGGTTTCTGAGGTTTAGGAGGGTTACCCATCATTCAACAGCACTCAGTGCCTAATTGCGGGATCCAGTAGCAGGAAGGTTTTTTGGCGACAGACTGCAGCTTCTGTGCTGAGTGTCATCCCCCTGTGTTTGCTGCAAAACCAACCTTAGTCCTCCAATGAATCCAACCCCTCAAAAGCACCCCCAATCCTACAAGCTATTATTCATGTGGCCTGGGATCCAGTGATGATCCTATATCTCTGGTGGATGCCATACTGTCTGTAGTCAGTAGCTGCCCAGTGACAAAGCCATTCAACAAAGCCGCTGGACTGGTTGCTCTTGGTAAGTAGGGTGTCTTTCCCTAGGGTTTTTAATACCAGTAAAGGCCTTCAGTGGCCTGTCAAGTGTTTGAGGGGAAAATGATTTAGCAGGCCTTCTGAAAAGAGGGCATGGGGGATTTTGGTTGTGGCACCTACACAAGATTCTGCATGTTGAGTTCAATACCATAGTGTCCATTTATAAAGCCCTCGCATTACCACTGAAGCATCAAATTGCAAAGTATTTTAGATCCTGGTCCTCTGCCTTCCATCCTCCTTTCTTCCTATGACAAAAGGACTTCCAGCCAGCACAATCCCTTATTCTACCATTTTCTTCAATTACAAATACAAAAGTATGAGAGAGCATACAATCAAAACTGAGGGAGTGCTGCACTGTCACAGTATCAGTACTGAGAGAGTGCCGCACTGTCAGAGGGTCAGTACTGAGGGACTGCTGCATTGTCGGAGGGCCAGTACTAAGAGAGCTGGTGTTGTTTGAGGGTCAGTGCTGAGACAGTTGGTGCAGTCTGAAAGTCAGTACTGACGGAGTGTGGAGTTGTCTGAGGGTCAGCACTGAGGAGGTGCTACACTGTCATAGTGTTAATACTGACAGAGTGCTGTTCTGTCAGAGGATTGGTACTCAGGGAGTGCTACACTATCAGAGGGTCACAACTGAGGGACTGCTACACTGTCAGAGGGTCAGTGCTGAGGCAATGCCGCGCTGATGATGGGTTAGTACTGAGGAAATGCTGCACTGATGGTGGGTCAGTACTGAGGGAATGCTGCACCGATGGTAGGTCCGTACTGAGGGAATGCTGCACTGATGGTAGGTCAGTACTGAGGCAGTGTGGAGCTGTCTGAGGGTCAGCACAAAAACCCTCCAGTTTTGGTAACATCCTTGTAAATCTTTTTTGCACCCTTTTCAGTTAATAACATCCTTCCCATAATAGGATGACCAGAATTGTACGCAGTACTCCAAATGTGGTCTTACCAGTGTCTTGTACAGGCATAACATATGTCCCAACTCCCGCACTCAATGCTGTTACCGATGAAGGCAAGCATGCCTTCTTCACCACCCTGTCTACTTGTGATGCCACTTTCAAGGAACTATGTACATGGACCCCAGGGCCCTACAATTAACAGTGTAAGTCCTTGCCCTGGTTTGTCTCACCAAAATCAACACTTGGCAGTTATCTAACTTAAACTCCTTCTGCCTCTCCTCGGCCCACTGACCCAGTTGGTCAAGATCCCAGTGTACTCTTAGGTAACCTTCTTCACTGTCACTATACCACCTATTTAGGTGTCATCCGCAAACTTACTCACCATTCTTCCTATATTCTAATCCAAATCATTTATATAAATGATGAAAAACAGTGGCACTGATCCTTGCAGCACATCACTGTTCGCAGGCCTCCAGTCTGAACAACAATCCTCTGCCACCATCCTTTGTCTGCTATGGTCAAGCCAATTTGTACCATATGGCTAGTTTTCCCTGGATCCCATGTGATCTAACCTTACTAACCAGTCTACTATGAGGAACCTTGCCGAAGGCCTTGCTAAAGTCAATCAAGACAATATCTAACCACTCTGCCTTCATCTTATCTTCTTGGTCACTTCTTCGAAAAACTCAATCAAGTTTGTAGGACACAATTTCCCATGCACAAAACCATGCTGACTATCCCTAATCAGTCCTTACTTTTCCAAAAAGTATGTATATCCTGTCTCTCAGAATCCCCTCCAACAACTTTCTCATTACTGATGTCAGGCTCACTAGTCTGTAGTTCCCTGGCATGTCCTTGCAGACTTCTTAAGTAATGGCACAACATTAGCTCCCTCTAGTCTTTCAGCACCTTACCCATGGCGTCGACGATACAAATATCTCCGCTAGGGGCACAGCAATCTCTTCCCTAGCTTCCCACAATGACCTGGGATACCCTTGATCAGGTCCCAGGGGTTTATCTACATTTATGCTTTAAGATGCCCACCACCTCCTCATCTCTGATGTGGACTGTTTTCAAGACAACACTATTTATTTCGCTGAGTTCCCTAGCTTCCATGTTTTTTTCCATAGCAAATACTGACGTGAAGTATTTGTGTAGGATCACATCCATCTCCTGTACAATTGCAGCTCCAACAACAATCAAGAAGCTTGACATCATCCAGGACAAATCAACCCCCTTAATTGTCACCACATCCACAAATACCCACTTCTTGCACCATGAGCTCAGTAACATCAGTGTGTACTATCTACAAGATGCACTTCAAAATTAGACAGCACCTTCCAAAGCCAGGACCACTACCATCACAAAGGACAAGGGCAGCAGATACATGGGAACACATGTATGTGCAGGAACTCCTGGGTCAAAATCCTGGAATTCCCTCACTAAGGGCATTGTGGGTCAACCTACAGCACTTGGACTGCAAGAGTTCAAGAGGGCGGCATGGTGGCTCAGTGGTTAGCCCTGCTGCCTCACAGAGCCATGGACCCAGGTTTGATTCCACCCTTGGGTGACTGTCTGTGTGGAGTGTGCATATTCTCCCCATGAGTTTCCTTGGGTGCTCCGGTTTCCTCCCACAGTTCAAAGGTGTGCAGGCTAGGTAGATTGGCCATGCTAAATTACCTGTAGTGTTCAGGGATGTGTAGATTAGGGTTATAGGGGGATGGGTCTGGGTGGGATGCTCTGAGGGCAGTGAGCACTTGTTGGGCCGAAGGGCCTGTTTCCACACTGTAGGGATTCTATGATCTCTATGATGATCTCAGAAGGCAGCTACCCACCACCTTCTCAGGGGCAACAAGGGATGTGCAATAAATACTGGTCCAGCAAGGGATGCCCACATCCCATGAAAAAATTTTTAAAAGGTGAGCTTGTCATTGGTGAGAATTTGCTATGTCTTTCCGAATTTCTGTGTTATTTTGAGGACACTTCAGAAAACGATACTTGATTAGTCATAAAGTGCTTTCTGACAAAATGAGTTTGTGAAATGTGAGTCTGTGTTTCTTTCTGTCTAACTTTGCATTTAAAAGCTTATTCATGTTCTCTGCATTTTCTTTAGTGACCTTCACTCACAGTGACTCGGAGTCAAATATTCCCTTTCCCGCTATGCAGGTAAGATATCCTGAGTGGGAGGCAGGGCATATTGTTGGGTGTTTAAATTTCTTAAGAATGGTTGTGGTAGCTTCATATTTTGGCACTCTCAAGGACTGCAGCAGATCAAGAAAGCAACTCACCACCACATCCCATGGACTAATATAAAAAATATAAAAGAAACTCCCAGCAGGAATCAGGGACTTTGTAGAATGCAGTTTTCTGAGGTGTGCTCTGCTCAGGAGTTTAATTTACACAATCTTCCGCCCAGTATTATAATCTTTCAAAGCAAAATGAATGTAGGCACCACCACCTGCAAGTCCTCCTCCAAGCCATTCAACATTCTGACTTGGAAATCTATCGTCCTGTTCCCTCACTGAACTGTGGGGTCTGTTGTGATGGATTGCCTCACTTCCGGGTTTCCTCCGTAGTGGAATGTATATGTATTCCATATGTATATACCCCAGAGTTTAAAAACCAGGCGGGAAAACACACACACGCTTCATCGGAGGCTGCACTGAGGATGTTACCAAGCATGGTAATGAAACGTCTGCGGAACAACAAACCAGCTCGGCGAGCCAACCAACCTCAACACCCACAACCCGAGCTGCAGATCTACTCCAAAACCTTGGAGACAGGTAGATGTCTGGCACCAAGAGGCCATTTTGTCCAGTGTGTCTGCACTGGCTTATAAAGAGCTGTCTGTCCTATTCCCACTTTCAGGCATGCTCCATAACGCTGTAGGTTATGACATCTCAGGTGCATTTCCAAATTTTCTTTTAATGCAACGAGAGTTTCTATCCCATCCCACTTTCTGAGCTCCAGACCCATACCACTCTGTGAGTGAACAAATTACTCCACAATTTTCCCCAATTCTTCGACCAACTCCCCTGTTATTGCCCTCTCACTTAGTAGAAACATATTCTTTCTACTCACTCTATGTTTCACCCTTTCATAATTTTACACGTCGTAATTCAATCTCCCTTCAGCCTCTTTTCATTCATAGAGACCAACCTTAACTTACTCAGTCTTTCCTCATCGCTACAATTCTCCATTCCTGACAGTGTCAAATCTCCTCTGTGCTCTCCCTAGTGTAATCACAACCTTCCTGTATTCCAACGGTGAAGACTGTACACAGTGTCACAAGCCATTTTGGAAAGTGCACTCATACTTGAGTTCCACTATTCCTGGAATCATCACAAAAGGTAAAATTTAATCGACGTATTCAAAGTCCCCAACTTACCGGTCTGATGGATTCAGCGTAACAGAGAACACTAACTAGGTTTCTGTACTTAACAAGAAACTACTATTTGTTACAAACAAATCAACTCTAACTACAGGAAAACAAAAATATGAATATCAACATCACTGTTCTAGATAAAACTATAACCCCCTTCTTAAATCCTTATGTACCCATGCAGACAGACACAAACAAACAAATATGGGTGCAGGAAAAAATTACTGGGGGACATATTTTGATGACAGCTTTGTTCTTCGATTTCCTTATTTCAGATGCTTTTATTATTTGCGGAAGACACAGGGTAATTGGCATACTAATTGTGAGTCTTGTTGTTTAGAGGTAACAACTTACAGGAAGTGTGAGAGAGAATATTCAGCTGTCCTCCAGACTTTGGTTACTTCACTCCAAGTTGAGAGAGAGATAGAAAGCAACCTTGTTTTTCTGCAGTCTGGAGGCTTCTCCTCCTGTATTGTAAGCACTTAAGCTTTTCATCTGCTCAGGAACCAATCAGAGAGTTGCTGTCACTCTGAAGAAGAGTCATATTGGATTCAAAACATTGACTCTGTTTCTCTCTCCGCAGATTCTACCAGAATGCTGAATTTTTCCAACACTTTTTGCTTTTATTTCAGATTTACAGCATTGGCATTTTGCTTTTATTGTGATACTAGTTATGATTGAAGTGGTGTATAATGTTCATTTTTAGGATGTTTGAACAAAATCAAAATTATTCTCCTCTCTTTCCTTTGTTTCAGGGGCAAGATAGTTTGGAAGAATTGCTACAGCCTCCCAAAATAAAACCAATGTGTTTTCTGAAACAGAAGAATGAGTTTCTCCCTCCATTCTCAGGGCTGAGTCACCTCAGCCTTGCAAAAAATAAGGTAATGTCTAGATTCCATTTCAGTTACTCTCATTCCCCTTTGTCCTTTAGTTTTTCCCTCAGTTATCTGATTGCATACATGAGGATTGATGGCAAGAATTACAGTCAACTCCCTAATTCTACCCATGGTAAGTTGCTACAGACAAACGATGATTGTGGGCCACCAAGTTGCATCAGAATAATTCTGGACATTTGAGATCTAGATTTATTGTAATTCACACTGCAGCTGTTTCAGTTTAATGTGACACTTTCCAACTTGGAGAGTTAGTGGATCATTGATATAAGGATCAACATGTACAGTCAATCATTGGATTATGGATTTTTTTCTTCACTGACAACTGAAAGAGATAAAAACGCCACAAGCAGGTACAACAGTGCCAACAGCCAACCCCTGAGAACAGTCTCTCTCTCTCTCTCTGTCTCTCTCTCTCTCACTCACTCACACACACACACACACACACACACACACACACACACACACAGAGTTTTTGATATATGGCACCTGTATTTGTTCTATGTAATAAAATATATTAAAGTACAACATACTGATGATCCTTCAAGAGCTCATATCCAGTCTTCTGGTCCTAGCTGGTGTAATCGGTGAAGTAAGGAAGTTACGATCACCTGAAGAATTCTTTTGATTTAGAGTTAGAGATGAGCAGTAAATGCTGGCCTAGCCAATGATGCCTACATCCCATGAGCAAATAAACAAAATTAATATAGATACCTATAACTCATACAGACTGTGTGTAATGGGAGATAGTAGGAACTGCAGATGCTGGAGAATTTTTTTCTGATGGAGGGTCCAGGCCCAAAACGTCAACCTTTCTGCTCCTATGATCCTGCTTGGCCTGCTGTGTTCATCCAGCTCTGCACCTTGTTGTCTCTGTGTATAATGGGGTTTGTTTTATTATGTCATTGACCTGATTTAGTTGGGTCTTAGCCAGATATTTCAATCTTCCTAGTCCTCCAAATTGGCAAGGAGAGTAGTTTCCTGCTAAAAATAAAATAAGATACAAAAGTGAGTTCTGCCCCCAAAACCTCTTGTTCTGTTTTTGAATTCAGTTGTAATGGGACAGGAAATGTATCTGAACTGTTGCAGTTTATGAATCCATGGAACCATTATTTCAGTGACCAAATGGTCAACCTGTAGAGCCAGTTCACTATTTATTATTACATGGATTAGGTGTCACTGGTAAAATGAACATTTGTTTCCCATCCCCTAATTGCCTTTGAACTGAGGGGCATTGCTAGACCATTTCAGAGAGCAGTTAATGTGGGACTCTGGAATACTAGTCCAGTGAAATTAACACTGCAACAATACCTCCCCCAATTGAATAGCTGTTTCAAAGACCCAGCACAGGAATGATGAGCCAAGCGGACTCTTTCCAGTCTTTGAAGCAGCTTTAGTTGCCCTTCCCTATTCAGCTGCTAAACTGAGCCAGAAAGATGTCGGGATGGGGAGGACCATAAGGTGAAAACCCTGTAGACTCCAGATTCAGGGTATTTTCCTCATGCACAGCTAAGCCTTGGACATCACTGGGACAGTGCCAGGTGGAAAAACACATGGAAAGACTGCACATAACAAATGGGTCCCTTTTATTTTTTGCTTATATGCTTTCTGTTGTAGATAACGGATGACGAGGAACTGTTAGCTGTTTGTCTCTTTCCGGCACTCAACAAACTGACCATCTACAAAAATCCTGTTGCCTGCTACTCCGGTACTGCATCTTGTTGCTGCAGCCATTTATCCTCTTGAGTTAATGGGATCTTCATACAGATGCACAGCAAGTACCAAGACATGAGATTTCAATTCTTACCCCCCGACTATAGACAAGCTGTTTATTTCTTAGAAATTAAAGCACTATCAATCACACAATTTTTGTTATCACCAGCAAACTTCTTAATCATGACATCATACATTTAAGTCATTGATATGGAAAGCAAGGCATTAAGTTTCAAGTCCTGTAGAACTCCATTGGAAATTACCTTCCAGTCATAAAAATATCCATTAACCATTGCATATTGCTTCCAGTTGCTGAGCCAATTTTGGATTCAACGTGTTATTTGACCTCAGACTTTTATGTTCGTGTACGTGCTGGTGTTGATACTTCACATGAGCCTTCCCCCCGTATCCTTCTGTCACTCCTTCTGTTCCTTTCCCTCTCACGGGCTTACTTCCTTGAATGTACCTTTACTCTTTACCTCAGCTATTCCTGTGGTTAACAAGTTCCACATTCTCACCACTCTGAGTAAAGACATTTCAGTTGGTATTATTAGAGACTGTCTTATATTGATGGCTCTGTTTTTATATTTTCTAACGCACACCTTTGAAGAAGATGGGACTTGAAACCAGACCTCCTGACTTAGAAGCAGGGACATGATCACTGCTGCACAAGAGCCCACGCCCACTGGTTGTGGTTTTGGTTTCACGTGTTTTACATAAATTGTTAAACTTCCAAAAAAAATTGAATGGCAATAAGGATGTCCTGAATTAAGTTCCACTTTGAAGTGTGTACATATTTGAGGCAAATGGTCCACAGTGCAGTACTGAACAAGGGAGTTTTGCACTGTTAGAAGGACAGTCTAATTTTAATTCCATGGAATGTGACCATCACTGGCAAGGCCATAATTTGTTGACCATCTCTAATTGCCCTTGACAGCAACCAGACTGATAAGAACAGCAGATTTTCTGCCCATAAAGGTTCTTGCTGGTGAACCAGATGGGATTTTACTACTGGTAAAGTTTCATAGTCATCTTTACTAGCATTACCTGTCAATCCCAGTTTTTTTTTCATGATGAAATTTAAACCTCTCTCCCCAGACAATTAATCCTGGCTTCTGGATCACTAGTGCATTGACATTAGCATGACTTCCCTACTCCACTGATGGATGGGCAGGGAGTTCGGCACTGTTGGAGATTCAGTACTGAGGCATCACTAGACTTACGGTAGGGCAGTTGAGAGACTCTGCACTGTTGGAGGGTCAGTTAGGAGGAAACTGCACTGTCGACGGAGTTACTGAAGGAGCACATAACTGTCAGAGAGTCAGTACTGAGCTATTCTGCACCGTTGGAACTGAGGGTGTGCCCTGTTGGAGGGTCAGTACTGAGGGAATAGTGCAGCTGAGGTACTGAGGGACTGCTGCACTGTTGGAGGGGCAGTAGTGAAGGATTGTTGTACTGTCAGAGAGGGTCTGTACTGAGATGCACTGCACTGTCAGAGGGTCAGCACAAAAGGATTACTGCACTGTCAGAGGGTCAGTACTGAGAGAGCCCTGTTTTGTCAGAAGGTCAGTACTGAGGGAGTGACGCACTGTTAAAGGTTTAGAACTGAGGCACCACTGCATATTGGACAATCAACACTGAGGGAGTACTCCTTTTCAGGACGATGTTAAACCTTTCTGAGGTGACATTGCAGTTAAGGATTTAGCTTTTCACACCCCCTAAAAAGCTACCCTAGATTTCCTATTATCCATTAAACTTAGGAAAATTCTTTTTTTTTCAGTTTGATAATGGGATGTGGGCATCACTGGCTGGGCCAGAATTTATTGCCCATCCCTAATTACCCAGAGGGCAGTTAGGAGTCCATCACATTGCTGTGGGCCTGGAGTCACACATAGGCCAGACCGGGTATGGGCAGCAGAATTCTTTCCCTAAAGGACATTAGTGAACTAGATGGGTTTTTATCAACATTCAACAATGTTCTCATGGTCATCATTGAGCTCTTAATTCCAGATTTTCATTGATTTCGAATTCCACCATCTGCCATGGTAGGATTCGAACCTGGGTCCCCAAGCCATCAGCCATCACGTCCCAATCATTTCATGTTTCCTGTCAGTGAGTATAAAAGTTCCGATGGCTATTATTTGAATAAGAGTTTCAACAGACAGGCGGCAGCACTGTTGTGAAGACATATTGTGCAAACTGGGCCTGTAGTCTCTCGAGCTTTTATGAGGGGTGATCTCATTGAAACTTACAAAATACTTAAAGGGACAGGCAGGATAAATGCAGGTATGATGTTCCCCCATTTGGGAGTCTAGAACTCTCCTGCCATAAAACCATAACACCATAAGATGTAAGAGCAGAAATAGGCCAGTCAGCCCATAGAGTCAGCTCCACCGTTCATTAAGATCATGGCTGATCTGATAATGCTCAACTCCAGATATCTGCCTTTTCCCCATAACCCATGATTCCCTTACTGATGACTCAACTGTCTCTCTCAGCCTTGAATATACTTAATGACCCAGCCTCAATAGCCCTCTGCGTTAAAGAATTCCACAGATTCACTCCCCTCCTCATCTCTGTATTAAATGTGCAACCAATTCTGAGATTATGCTGTCTGGTCCTAGACTCTCCCACAAGGGGAAACAGCCTATCCATATCTGTCAAGTTCCATAACAATCATGAATGTTTCAATCAGGTCATCCCTCGTTCTTCTATGTTCTAAAGTACAGGTCCACTCTACTCAACCTCTCCTCATAAGACAGTTTCCTCCATGTCGGGTATTAGTCTAGTGAACCTTCTCTGGACTACGTCCAATGTCAGTATATTTTTCTTTAGATAAGGGGACCAAATCTGTTCACAGTATTCCAGGCTTGTGCCTTGTATAGTTTTAGCAAAACCTCCCTACTTCTATGTTCCATTCTTTTTGAGATAAAGGTCAATATTCCAATTACTTTCCCTATTACCCCCAAAATTGGATGCTAGCATTTTGTGATTCGTGGATGAGGACTCCCAAATCCCTCGATTCTTTAGCTTTCTTCAGTCTTTCTCCATTTAAGTAATAATCAGCTCCTCTGTTTTTCCTGCCAAAGTGCATAACATTATATTTCCCCATAATGTAATCCATCTAAACAGTTGCCTGCTAAGGCAACAATGGCCATTTATGCCAGCTGTCTGTTTTCTATCTGTTGGCCTCCTTAAGCCAGGCCAGTACATTACTGCGTATCCCATGTGCTTTAATTTTGGCATCGTACCTCCTGTGGAGGACTTTATTAAGTCTTCTGAAAATTCAAGTACATTACATCTGCTAACTCCCCTTAATTCTGTAAGTAATATCTTCAAACAATTTCAACAGGTTCATCAAACATGATTTCCCATTCACAAATCAATGCTAACCATACCCAATCAGATCATCACAATTTAAGCATCCATTTGTGATAGCCTAAATAATAGATTCTTGCATTTTCCCTAATACTGATGTAGTTTCTAGTTTCTCTCTCTGTTCATTCTTAAACAGTGGTGTGCCATTTGCTACCTTCCAATGTGCACAAATCATTCCAAAATCTATTATATTTTGGAAAATGATCACCAATATATCCACTATCTCCATCTCTTTCAATGCTATGGAATGCAGAGTATTAGGTCCCAGGGATTTATCAACCTTCAGGCCCATTAATTTCTCCAACAGAAAGGATTAATTAACTAATGCCAGGTTGGTCCCAGGAACCTAAACCAATGATCATTTACTGGAAGCCAGGGACTGTTTACCAGAAATCAGATCCTAATTCTCAAAGGGACCATCATCCCAAGTAAAATGTAGTTTATTTTTATCAAAAGCTGAAATAGACAGATTTTCAGTCTGTCAGGGAATCAAAGGACACAGGGAGCTTGCAAGAAAGTGATTTGTGCAAATAAGCCATGGTTGTATTGAATGACAGAGTAGGTTCAACTGGCTGTTTAGTCTACTCCTGCTCTTGTTTCTGATGTTTCTCCGCAGGAGAGTATTGTGCGCTGTGATCAGATCAGAGCTGTGGTTGAATGGTAATCTGCAGTGAGATTCTAAAGCAGGTGAAAGGCTGCAATGTTTCTAAGCTGTGCTGACCAGCATTGCCTCAGTTTAGGTCCCTAATCTGTGCCTGGTTAGTTTGAGCCCTGTTGGCAGTAGCTGCACCTTATTCTCTGGAATAGGACTTGGGAAAATAGAGAATTTTTGGGCAAATAAAAAAGGAAAGTTATTGGATGTCAACTAAATACAGGAAAAGATTCAGCTGCCTCTGCAGTTAGAGGAAGGATGGTGATGTAATGGTAATATCACTGGACTAGTAAGACTCATGCTAAGGGGTTTAAATTCCATTGTGGTACCTGGTGGAATTTAACTTCATTTCATAAATCTGTAATTTAAAGCAGCACAAGTCTTTTAAAATGGAAATAGTGAAATTGCAGTGCCAGCTTGTTCCTGTAAAGTTGAAAAGTGGTACCAAAGATTCCAGAGAAGCCTGGATAATGAGCAATATACAGGGTTGTATAAGGAAGAAAAGAGAAGCTCACATTCAGTACCAAGGGCTTAGAACACCAGAAGCCCTGGAGGTGCACAAAATATAAAGTACAATTTAGGAATATGAACTTTGGGCATGAAAAGGCACTGGTAGGTAAAATAAAGGAAAATGTTAAGGTATTTTATAAGTATATTAAGGGCAAGAGGATAACCATGGAAAGATTGTAAACCCATTAGGGACCTAAGGGGCAAACTATGATGGAACCCGAAGATGTAGGTGAGGTTTGATATGAGTGCATTACATCTGTATTCATTATAGAAAGAATGATGCCCATGTAGAATCCAGGGAAGAGGACCATGAGACACATAAACAAATTATGCTTTAGATGAAGGAGGTATTAGCTGTTTTAGCAGGATTAAAATTGGATAGGTTCCAAACCCAGAAGTGATGCACACCAGGCTGCTGTGGTGAGGGGTTGCTGGGGGTGCGCAAGGGAAGAGGTTGCAGGGGCTCTGACATTAATTTTTAAATCCTCTCCTGAAAGAGGAGGGGTTCAAGAGAACTGGAGGACAACTGATATATCATCATTCAAGAAGGCTGATGGGGATAAACCATGAAACTAAAGGCCAGTGAGTCTAAATCAGTCGTGAAGAAACTACTGGAAAAATTTCTGAGCAACAGAATTAATCTATACGTAAAGAGGCAGGGGCTAATCAAGGATATTCAGCATAGCTTTTTCAGGGATGATCATGTCAGACAGGTTTGATTGAATTTTTCAAGGAGGAATTTTTCAATTTTCAAAGACCAACAGAGAGCAACAAGAAAAGAAATAAGGAGGGGGAAGATTAAATCTGATGGTAAGCTAGCCAGTAATATACATGAAGACTGTAAGAGTTTCTTTAGGTATATAAAAGGCAAAAAGAGAGGCAAAAATGGACATTGGACCATTGAAAAATGACGGTGGAGAGATAGTAGTGGGGAACAAGGAAATGGCTGAGGAACTGAATACTTACTTCGCGTCAGTCTTCACAGTGGAAGACATGAGTAAAATCCCAAAAATTGAAGAGAGTCAGGGGGCAGAGCTGAGTATAGTGGCCATCACCAAAGAAAAGGTGCCAGTAAAACTGATTGGCCTAAAGGTCGACAAATCACCTGGACCAGATGGACTACACCCCAGAGTTCTAAAGGAGATAGCTAAAGAGATAGTGGAAGCGTTAGTGGTGATCTTTCAGGAATCGCTAGAGTCAGGGAAGGTCCCAGAGGACTGGAATTTTGCTAACGTGACACCCTGTTTAAAAAGGGAGTAAGGCAAAAGATGGAAAATTACAGGCCAATTAGCCTAACCTAAGTCGTGGGTAAGATTTTGGAGTCCATTGTAAAGGATGAGATTTCTGAATATTTGGAAATGTATAGTAAAATAGGGCAAAGTCAGCATGGTTTCATCAAGGGGAGGTCATGCCTGACAAGTCTGCTAGAATTCTTTGAGGAAGTAACGAGTAGGGTGGACCAAGGAGAGCCAATGGATATTATCTACCTGGACTTCAAGAAGGCCTTTGATAAGGTGCCACTCCTTTGATAAGGAGGCTGCTGAGTAAGATAAGGGCCCACCGTGTTAGAGGCAGGGTGCTAGCATGGATAGAAGATTGGCTGTGTGGCAGAAAGCAGAGAGTGGGGATAAAGGGGTCTTTCTCAGGATGGCAGCTGGTGAAAA
Organism: Rhincodon typus; assembly: GCF_021869965.1. Taxonomy (NCBI): domain Eukaryota; kingdom Metazoa; phylum Chordata; class Chondrichthyes; order Orectolobiformes; family Rhincodontidae; genus Rhincodon; species Rhincodon typus. Next base: position 2,168,115 of record NC_063337.1, on the reverse strand, counting down.
GTGGTGTTCCACAAGAGTCAGTGCTGCGACCACAACTTTTCACTTTGTACATTAATGATCTCGATGAAGGAACTGTGGGCATTCTGGCTAAGTTTGCAGATGATACAAAGATAGATGGAGGGACAAGTAGTATTGAGGAGGTGGGGAGGCTGCAGAAGGATTTGGACAGGTTAGGAGAGTGGGCAAAGAAGTGGCAGATGGAGTACAACGTGGGAAAGTGTGAGGTCGCGCACTTTGATAAGAAGAATAAAAGCATGGTCTATTCTCTAAACGGGGAGAAAATTCAGAAGTCTGAAGTGCAAAGAGACTTGGGAGTTCTAGTCCAGGATTCTCTCAAGGTAAACTTGCAGGTTGAGTCAGTAGTAAGGAAGGCAAATGCAATGATGGCATTTATTTTGAGAGGACTTGAATATAAAAGCAGGGATGTACTACTGAGACTTTATAAGGCTCTGGTCAGGCCACATTTGGAGTATTGTGTGCAGGTTTGGACCCCATATCTCAGGGAGGATGTACTGGCCCTGGGGCGAGTTCAGAGGAGGTTCACGAGAATAGTCCCAGGAATGGAAAGCTTAACATATGAAGAACGTTTGAGGACTCTGGGACTATAGTTATTGGAGTTTAGAAGGATGAGGGGGGATCTAATTGAAACTTTCAGAATACTGAATGGCCTGGACAAAATGGATGTTGGGAAGATGCTTCCATTGGTAGGAGAGTCTAGGACCTGAGGGCACAGCCTTAGAGCAAAGGGAAGACCTTTTAGAATGGAGATAAGGAGAAACTTCTTCAGCCAGAGAGTGGTGATTCTATGGAATTCACTGCCACGGAAGTCAAAGAGTACATTTAAGACTGAGATAGATAGGTTCTTGATTATCAAGGGGATCAAGGGTTACGGGGAGAAAGCGGGAGAATGGGGTTGAGGAACTTATCAGCCATGATTGAATGGCAGAGCAGACTCGATGGGCCAAATGGCCTAATTTCTGCTCCTATGTCTTATGGTCTTATGGTGACTGGATTTAGGTAGTGCGGTGAATGTTGTCCACACAGACTTCAGTAAGACATTCGACAAGGTCTTGCATGAGAAGTTGGTTCAAGAAGGTAACAGCTATTGGCATTCAGGGCAATTTGCCAAATTGGATCCAAAATTAGTGGAAAGAGGCAGAAGGTGATGGTTGAAGACAATGTTCCTTGTAACATATATGCAGCCACTCCATCGTTCTGTACACAATGATCGGCATCAACATGTCAGTTGTAGCATTGACTTCCAGTTCTGGAATTTTCTGCCTCACATGAGCCTTGGAGGCCCATGCAGAAAGAAAATTAGAGAGAACACTGGTTGAATGTTGTTTTTTTCTGATGGAATCTTGTGTCCAATGGCATTCTTCAAGGTTTGGTACTGTGCCCCTTGCTCTTTGTTGTGTATATTGATGATCTAACCATGAACGTGGGAGGCTTGATCAGTAAGTTTGCAAATGACATGAAATTGGTTGCATGGTCAATAGCGAGGAGGAAAGCTTTAAACTACAGGACGATATAGATGAGCTGGTCAGATAGGCAGAATGATTGCAAATGGAACTTAATCCTGGAAAGTGTGAGGTGATGCACTTTGGGAGGATTAACAAGACAGGGAAGTACATGATGAATGGTGGGACCCTAGGTAGTTCAACAGGACCTTTGTGTGCATGTCCATGTATCCATGAAGGCAAGAGGACAGGTGATAAAATAGTTATGAAGCTCTATGGGATACTTGCCTTCATTAGTCAAGGTATTGAACACACGATCAAGGAAGTTACAATGTGGCAGTATATTACTTCAGTTAGTCTCAAGCTGGAGTACTGTGTACAGTTCTGGTTGCCACACTATAGGAAGGATGAGATTACACTGGAGAGGGTGCCCAGAAGATTCACCAGGAGGTTGTGTGGCCTGGAGTGATTCAGTTTGAAGAGAGACTAGATAACCTGGAATTGTTTTCCTTTGAGCAGTGCAGGTGAGGGGGGACCTAACTGAGGTCTATGAAATTATGAGAGACATATATGAGGGAGGGAGAAAGAAACTTTATCCCTTAGTGGAGGAATCAATAACCAGGGAGTGTAGATTTAAGGAAAAGAGCAGCAGGTCCAAAAGAGATTTAAGGAAGATTTTTTTCACCTTAGGTTACCTGGAACTCACTACCTGAAATGGTGTTAAAGGTGGAACTGTCAAAACATTTAGATAATCATTTGAAACACCTTAGTATACAAGGATATTGGCCAAGTATTGGAAAAGAGACTAGAGTAGATAGATGCTTGATGACTGGCATGGATGTAATGGGTTGAAGGACCACTTTCTGTGCTGTAAAACCCTATGAATCTATGAAAGCTAGTCTCAGTGATGGTGACTATTGCTATCACTGATTGTTGTAAAAACCCATCTGGGTCACTAACATCACTTAGCAAAGAAAACCTGCTGTCCTTACCCAGTCTGGCCTACTGACCCACAGCAATGTGTTAAACTCCTAATTAACTGTCCTTTGAAGCAGCTCAGCAGACTACTCAGTTCGAGGGCAATTAAGGATCACCAACAAATGCCTGCCCCATCAGCGACACAAACATCCTATGAATGTATGTATCAATGTGTCGAATAGTCAAGCTGGGATTGGTGCCCTGGGCACTAAGCAGCTTGCAATTCAACTCCTATTTATTTCAATGGACAGAGGTTCAATGACTGTGGAGAATAACTGTCTAGGTTTGTGATTTTGTGTGTGTGTGTGGGTGTGTTTGGAAGAAGGGATGCTTGTGCTGATTGTCAGATGGTGAATCTGTGCTGTTGATCATTTTACTTTGCAGGAACACCTTGCAATGACCTTCTTACACTGACTGTCTTCATTTTCCCATTCAGTAAAGCACCTGCTAGTGCTCTCCATGTTTCAGGACAGACTCGGGATTGAAGTGATCAGAAGCAAGCCCCAGTCCCCAGGGAAACCACCAGTCTGCAATGTCTTTAATCACAAGCGCAAGGTAACTTTGTTATATTCGTTCATTGGGTGCAGGTGTTGCCAGCATTTATCATCTGTCCCTTCTCCGTTCCCTGCCAAAGGTGGTGCTGAGTTGGGTTCTTGATCCACTGCCATCTATGTGTTGTAGTTAAAAACACAATGTCCTGAGGGAGGGAATTCCAGGATTTTGACCCAGTGACAGTGAAGAATAGGTGATTATTTCCAGGTCAGGATGGTGAGTGGCTTGGAGGGGAACTTGCAAGTGGTGGTGTTCCCATATATCTACTGACCTTTGTGGTAGAGAACGCAGACTTGGAAAATGCTGTTGAAGGAGCCTTGATGAGTTGCTGCAGTACTTATTGGGCAATAAATACATTCTGAGACATTTCAGAGGTTTATGGGAAACTTAATGGGTAGAAAAAGTGAACCAAGAAATTGTAGCGCAAGAGGACATAGGGTCAGGCTTATGGTAGACATGTTGGGTACTGCTATCAAGAAAGATTTCTCAAAAAAATGCATTTATGTGGCACCTTTAACATTGTAAAACATCCAAAGGTATTTTACAGGATAAAACAACATTTCACACCCAGCCATATAAGGAGCTATTAGGATAGCGGACCAAAGCTTGGTCACAGAGTCAGATTTAAGAATTAAAAGGTGAGAGAGCAGACAGGGTTAGGAAGGAATTCTCAGCAGAGATGATTGTCAGTGATGGAGTGATCCAATTTGAGGATGTTTGTGAGGCCAGAAAGTGAGGAATGTAGAGACCTTGCAAGGCTGGAGGAGGTTAGAGAGATCAGAAAAACATTCACTGCAGCTAACTTTAGTCAAAACTGACAGAACACAGGCTGAAAATCTGGTGGTATTTCCCACCAGCATCCCAGCTCTTTTGTGGTGGATTTTAACCAGCTACCTGAGTGGCCAGCAAATGTTCTTGCCTGAAACTGGCAGGTGCATTCTGTTAAATATTTGGATCAGGACCCGATGGGATTGGGGCCTGAGTGTACAGGGGGATCCTCACTTCAGCGCTGATTCCTTCCTGTTGCTGCTGCAAATCCCAGTTGCACATGTAGCTAGGCCCATGCTTCCCACTGTCAGGGCAGACTAGGGGTTTCAATCGCGTAGTTCACACCATTCTCACTGTGGTTTAAAATGGGGGCTCCTTAAGTTGCTTTGTGGACAAGTTACTCAAGTGTTGCCAGGGGCTGGGTAGGAACTCTGCTTTTGAACTTTAAGTCATAGAATGACAGTGCAGAAGGATGCCATTCAGCCCATTATCTGGGTGCCAGCTCTTTGGTGGAGCTATCTAATTAGTTCCACTCCCTTTGCTGCTTCTCCAAAGCCCTTCAAATTGAAGTCTTGATCCAATTTCTTTTTTGAAAGTTATTACCAAATCTGCCCTTTTTGGGCAGTCTGTTCCAAATCACAACTCACAAATCAGCTCATCTCTACCACCACCACCACCACCAACACCCCCCCTCCCCCTCGGGATACCAGGCAACAGTGGGTTGATTACAGGTGGTATCTAGTTTCTCAAAGCAGAAGAAATGTGCATGTTTAAACTTTTCACCACTGGGACAGCTGCACTAGGGAGTTTAAATATTTCAGATTTAATTTCCCATCGCTTGGAATTCCAGGACTTTTGATGAGTGTTTTAGGGATTAGAATCTATTTTCTTCAGTGTATGAACTATGAAGCAGCGAAAGGGTTGGCTTCTTGCTGCCGGAGTCCAAGGGCTAGGAAACCTTCATAGTTGAGATTCTGGGCTGTGTCTCACTCACGACTGGATCACTATTTTCCCAGAATTAGGAAGTTCCCTCTTGCTATTCCAGGTCAACAGTCTCATTCCACGGATCCCTAAACAGGTCCTGATGTTGGAAGCTGCTGAGCAACTTCTTGAGCTGGACCAGGCCAGAGAAGAAGAGAGCCAGTCTGATGATGGAGAGATGGAAACTCCGACACCACCACTTGACATCTGCTCAGAGCTTCTGTCATCACTGTCACATAGGGTCTGCACATTGGAGAGTAGCTCCTCTGAAGAGAGCTCCTGGACTTCAGATGAGACCATCAAAGAAAAGGAAACAGAGGGGTTCTTCATGACCCAGGTCAGTTGCCTCAAAGATACCATGATTATAGACTGCTTTGTGTTAGAGGAACAGGGAGTTAATGGCACAGTGTATTGAGGAAGGTAAGAAAGTCTCAAATTCAGACCAACCCCTTTCATAAGCTGGGGACGATGTCTTAAATTATTCTTTATGAACTGGGCCTCATTGGAAAAGTCAATGTTAGTTGCCCATCCCTAAATGCGCTTGAGCTGAGTGTTTTGTTCAGCCATTTCAGAGAACAGGTAAGAGTCAACCACATTGCTATGGGTCAGGAGTCACATGTAAGTCAGTCCAGGTGAGGACAGCAGATTTGCTTCCTTAAAGGATATGAGCAGAGCAGATGGGTTTTTACAACAATCAATGATAATTTCATGATCACTATAACTTAGAGTAGACTTTGATTCCAGATTTTATTTTACAAATTTAGTTAAATTCCCCCATTTAGACACTTAAATGTTTACAGCACAGAAGATGACAATTTGGCCCATTGTGTCCATACCAGTCAACAAAGATCTGATTACAGTAATCCCATTTTCCAGCCCTTGGCCCATAGCCCTTGAGGCTATGGCAATGTAAGTGAATATCTAAATACTGCTTCAATGTTATAAGAGATTCTGACTCAACCACCCTTACAGGCAATGAGTTCCAGACTCCCACTGCCTTCTGAGTGAAAAGGTTTGTACTCAACTCCTCTCTTAGCCCTGTACTTCTTACCTTAAATCTATACTCCCTCGTTATTTGAAAGATGTGTCTTCCTGTCGCTCCAATCTATACCTCTCATAATCTTATATACCTCTATCAGGACCCCTTTCAACCTTCATTGCTATGAGGAAAACACCACAGCCTATCCAATTCTTCCTCACAGCTCAGATCCTTCAGGAGGCAGCATCTCGGTAAGTCTCCTCTCTATTGCAATCACATCTTTCCTTTAACATGGTGACCAGAACTGCACACAGCGCTCTGGTTTGTGATCTAACCAGTATTTTATACAGTTCCAGCACAACCTCCTGGCTTTTATAATCTATGCCTCTGCTAACAAAGGCATGCATCCTATATGCCTTCTTAACCATCTTACCTACCTGCCCTGTACTTCCAACGATCTGTGGATGTGCACACCAAGGGCCCTCTGATCTTCGGTACTTTCTGGGAGCCTGCCAGTTATAGTGTAATCCCTTGCCTTGTTAGCTCTCCCCAAGTGTACTTACCTCACACTTTCCCAAGTTAAATTCCATTTGTCACTGCTGTACACATCTGAGCAGTCCATTCATATTCTCCTGCAGTTTGTGGCTATCCTCCTCATTATTTATAGATTGAATAGCATGGAGACAGACCATTCAGTCCAACCAGTCATAGAGTCATAGAGGTGTACAGCGCAGAAATAGACCCTTCGGTCTAATTTGTCCATGCTGACCAGATATCCTAAATAAATCTAGTCCCATTTGCCAGCCTCTAGTCTATTTCCCTCAAAGCCCTTCCTATTCATATACCCATCCAGACACTTTTTGAGTGTTGTAATTGTACCAGCCTCCACCACTTCCTCTGACAGCTCATTCCATACATGCACTACCCTCTGCATTTAAAAAGTTGCCCCTTAGGTCTCTTTTAAATCTTTCCCCTCTACCTTTAAACCTATGCCCTCTAGTTTCAGACTTCCTGACCCTGGGGAAAAGACCTTGTGTATTTACTCTATCCATGCCCCTCATGATTTTATAAACTTCTATTAGGTCATCCCTCAGCTTCCGATGCTACGGGGAAAATAGCCCCAGCCTAATCAGCCTCTCCTTATAGCTCAAACCCTCCAACCCTTGCAACATTCTTTAAAATCTTTTCTGAGCCCTTCCAAGTTTCGCAACATCCTTCCTATAGCCGGGAGACCAGAATTGCACACAGTTTTCTGTACATCCGCAACATGACCTCACAACTCCTATACTCAATGTACTGACCCTGTTCCCAAACAAAACTAGTCCCACCTGCCTGCATTTTGCTCATATCCCTCCAAACATTTCCTATTCAGGTACTTATCCAAAAGTCTTTTAAACGTTGTAACTATACCTGCATCCACTACTTCCTCTGGCAGTTCATTCCACACACCAACCATTCTCTGTTTAAAAAGGTTGCTTCTCATGTCCTTTTTAAATCTTTCTCCTCTCACCTTAAAAATATATCTCTTAGTTTTGAACTTGCCTTACCTTATCTATGTCTCTCATGATTTATAAATTTCTGTAATGTCACCCCTCAACCCCCTACGCTCCAGCAAAGAAAATCCCTGTCTATCCAAGATAACAAGGTGTAGAGCTGGATGAACACAGCAGGCCAAGCAGCATCAGAGGAGCAGGAAGGCTGACGTTTCGGGCCTAGACCCTTCTTCAGAAATGGGGGAGGGGAAGGGGGTTCTGAAATAAATAGGGAGAGAGGGGGAAGCGGATAGAAGATGGATAGAGGAGAAGATAGGTGGAGAGGAAGCAAACAGGTCAAAGAAGTGGGGATGGAACCAATAAAGGTGAGTGTAGGTGGGGAGTTAGGGAGGAGATAGGTCAGTCCAGGGAGGACGGACAGGTCAAGGGGGCGGGATGAGGCTAGTAGGTCGGAGATGCGGGTGGGGCTTGAGGTGGGAGGAGGGGATAGGTGGGCGGAAGGACAGGTTAGGGAGGTGGGGACGAGCTGGGCTGGTTTTGGGATGCGGAAGGGGGAGGGGAGATTTTGAAGCTTGTGAAGTCCACATTGATACCATTGGGCTGCAGGGTTCCCAAGTGGAATATGAGTTGCTGTTCCTGCAACCTTCGGGTGGCCTATTTATCCAGCCTATTTTTATAACTCCAACCCTCCATTCCTGGCAACATCCTGATAAATCCTCTCCAGTTTAATAATATCCTTCCTATAACAGGGTGCCCAAAACTCCACACAGTACTACAGAAGAGGCCTCATCAATGTCCTGTACAATCTCAACAAGATATCCCAACTCCAATAGTCAAAGGTTTCAGCAATGGAGGCAAGCATGCCAAATGCCTTCTTAACCACACTGTTTACCTGTGATGCAAATTTCAAATATACCACTCCTCAGGTTTTGTGCCATCTGTAAACATCCTGATCATACTGTCTACATCAGAACCAGAAAAGGCCCCAGCACCGAGCACTGTGGAACCCACAGGAAACAGACTTCCAACCAGAGAAACACCCCTCTACCATCACCTTCTGCTTCTGCTTCTGAGCCATATTTCCAATGTGCCACTTAACTTTAGATCCCGTGAGTTCGTACTTTCTTGACCAGTCTGAGGGACTTTATCTAAAGCCTTGCTAAAGTCCATGTACAGCATGTCAATAACATTACCAAAACCATCAACAATCCTGGTTACCCCCTCAAAACATTCAATCAAATTTGACAAACATGACCTTTCCATAACAAATCCATGCTATCCTTCATTAATCCATGTTTCTCCAAGTGGTATATATTCTCTGTCTTAGAATTCTTTCTAATAAATTCCCCTCTACCGAGGTTAGACTGACCAGCCTTTAATTTCCTGGTCTGTCCCTTCAGTGGTGTGTATTGTGTGCTATGTAACCTTCAGTTGTGTTAGCACAGTGCCTTTTTGAGCTCACTAGTGTTAGCATTGTATTTTCTCTGAAATCAATAGTGCTATCACTGTATCCTGCTGGACCTCTCTACCTATCGCATCGTCACTCCTCACCCTACACTAGAGACTGAAGAGACACTGAGCCTGTGGCAGTCCTGTGAGTTCCAATATCTCCATGTCCTGATTTTTCTTCCCAAAGGTTGACAATGTGACACTGAAGAGTGAAGGATTGGAGACTATGGAGGAAGCATTTACTGTAGCATCCTCATGCACATCTAATCTTCCTGAAAAATATAAAGGCTACGAAGAACTTCTGGATGCAAATCCTGACCCTGACTTTGTGGAACCAGTTGGTAAGAGATTCTACTCCCATCCATAGCTTCCTTCGCACCCCCCTGCCTTCTCAGAGAGGTCCAATTCTTTCGCATTATGAGCATTGCCTGGTGCTATCAGTTCCTCTAGGAATTGTCCTGGACTCTCCAGGAATTGATGAGGAATTTCGTGCCCACTGCTGTGGCCTAACCAATTTCTGTACAGCTCCAACATAACCTCCATGCTCTTATAATCTGTGCCATGATTGATAAAGGCAAGTGTCCCATATGCCTTCTTAACTCCCTATTAACCTGCTGCCTTCAGGGATCTCTGGACAAGCGCCCCAAGATCCCTCTGGTCCTCTGAACTTCCTTGTGTCCTGCCATTCATTGATTATTCCCTTGTATTGTTCCTTCTTCCAAAGTGCATCATCTCATACTTATCAGGATTAAATTCTGTCTGCCACTGATCTGCCCATCTGACAAACTCATCCTTATTCTCTTGTAGCCCAAGACCTTCTACCTCACTGTCAACCACCCAGCCAATCTCTGAATCATCCTGCAACTTAACTTATCACCTCCACCCGTGTCCTCATCTGCATAATCTATGAATACCACAAGCAATAAGGAACACAGCACTGGTCCTTGTGGAATGCCACCTCACATTGGACTCCAGTCACAAGCTGGAGCATGGGGCTGTCTGATTGTTCAGAATAGATTTATCAATGTTGGTTTCTACAGCTCACCTCTATCTACCTGTTGACCTCCAGTATCCATAGTTGTCAAGAGTTCCTCAGGGTAGTGTCCTAGGCCCAACCATCTTCAGCTGCTTCATCAATGACCTTCCCTCCAACATAAGGTCAGAAGTGGGATGTTCACTGAAGATTGCACAATGTTCAGCACCATTCGTGACTCCTCAGATACTGAAGCATTCCATGTTCAAATGCAACAAGATCTGGACAATATCCAGGCTTGGGCTGACAAGTGGCAAGTGACATTTGCACCACACAGTTGCCAGGCAATGACCATCACCAATAAGAGACAATCTAACCACCGTCCCTTAACATTCAATGGTGTTACCATCACTGAATCCCCCACTTTCAACATCCTAGGTGTTATCATTGACCAGAAACTCAACTTGACTTACCACATAAACGCAGTGGCTACAAGAGCAGGCCAGAAGCTGGGAATACTGCGGCAAGTAACTCACCTCCTGACTCCTCAAAGCCTGTCCACCATCTACAAGGTACAAGTCAGGAGTGTGATGGAATACTCCCCACTTGCCTGGATGGGTGCAGCCCCAACAATACTCAAGAAGCTTGACACCATCCAGGACAAAGCAGCCCGCTTGATTGGCACCACATCCACAAACATCCACTCCCTCCACCACTGACACTCGGTGTATCTACAAGATACACTGCGGAAATTCACCAAAGATCCTCAGACAGCACCTTCCAAATCCATGACCACTTTCATCTAGAAGGACAAGGGCATCAGACATATGGGAGCACCACTACCTCCAAGTCCCCCTCCAAGCCACTCACCATCCGAACTTGGAAGTATATCGCTGTTCCCTCATTGTCGCTGGGTCAAAATCCTGGAATTCTCTCCCTAATAGTATTGTGGGTCAACCTACAACAGGAAGACTGCAGTGATTCAAGAAGGTAGCTCACCACCACCTTCTCAAGGGGCAACTAGGGATGGGCAAGAAATGCTGGCCAGCCAGCGACGTCCACGTCCCACAAATGAATAGAGAAAAAAAAACTTGCTCAAGTTTCAGTCTTACAGAACCTTCACAGTTTTCTTTTCTTTTTTGATTCTCCAGGAATTCAACAGAATGTTCAACAATTGGAACACTCACTTCAGAAGCTACAACTGTACCCAGACCCATTTGCCAGAGTGAACCTCCAGAGGGAGCCCTATGTGCCCAGGGCAAGAATGGTATAGTACTGTCACATCACTCTAGAAATCAGAAAATGAATAATTACTGCACCTTTCACTATCTCAGAATGTTTCAAAGTGCTTTATACCTAATGAAGTGCTTTTTGAGTTTGGTCACTGTCCTAATGTTGGAAACATGGCAATCAACTTGTGCACAGCAAGCTGCCACAAGCAGCAAATGGCTGGAGAATCTGTTTTAGTAATTTTGGTTGAAGGGTAAGTATTTTTCCCAGGGCACTGGGAAGAACTGCCCTGCTCTTGTTTTGAAGAGTTGTGGTAATGTTTATATCATCCTGAGAGGACAGATAGGGCCTTGGTGTAAAGTCTCATTCAAAAGATAATAATTTTGACAGTACAGCACTCAGTAAGTCCAACTGCCAGTGGAAGCCGAGACTATGGAACTTAGGTGTCCAGAGTGAGACTAGAGTCAAGAATCTTATGATTCAACGGCGAGGGCAAAAACTGACACCTTAGTGCCATGTGTAGTATTGTCATTGCTATAGAAAAGCAGCCATTTCTCACTTTGAAGGATCCCAGTAACACCACTGTTTGAGTAGCTGAGGTTAACCTTTTTGTGGTGTTGGTTTAGGGACTAATCTTCTATCATCTTTTGTTGAATTGGAGCCCAGGCTCTGCACAATCTCCTGGAGCAGACAGCCAAGCCCTCTGCCCAGGCAGCATTCTCTCAGTAAGACATCAGATAGGAAACCCTTGTTGGCTTTTAACGTGGCCAATTGGTCAGTTAGAGAGGATGGTATCAGACAAATTGAAGGGGCCTCACATTTGGGACCCCAATCTTACCAATAATCACAAAAGACCTTGTGCAACAGAAGGGTGTTTATTTATGCAATATATAAGATGATAAGAAAATGGAACAGGGGTCGGCCATTCAGCCCCTCAAGCCTGCTCCACCATTCAATAGGATCATGACCGATCTGGCAAGTCCACTTTCCTGCCCTTTCCTATAACTCTTGATTCCCCGACTGATCAACAATCTATCTTAGCCTTAAATGTACACAAGGACTCTGCCCTCTTTGTGGCAAGGAGTTCCAAAGACTTCCAAACCTCTGAGAGAAAAAATTCCTCCTCATCTCAGTCTTAACTTGGTGATCCTTTATTCTGAGACTTTGCCCTCTGGTCCTACACTCTCCCATGAAGGGAAACATCCTCTCAGCATTTACCCTGTCAAGCCCCTTAAGAATCCTGTATGATTCATTAAGATCACCTCTCATTCTAAATTCCAATGAGTCCCAACCTGTTTAGCCTTTGTTCATAAGACAATCTCTCCACACTAGGGATCATCCTCATGAACCTTCTCTGAACTGCCTCCAATGAAATAATATGTTTCCTTAAATAAAGGGACCAAAACTGCTCACATTACTCCAGATGTGGTCTCACCAACACCTTCTACACTTGCACTAAGACTTCCCTACTCTTATACTCCATACCCCTTGAAATAAAGATCAATATATTCATTACCCTTCCTGATTACCTGCTCTCCCTGTGTGCTGGCTTTCTGTGTTTCATGCACAAGTCCTCTCAAGTCCCTTTGTGTTAGACCCTAAGACCATAAGATATAAGAGGAGAATTAAGAGCATTTGGCCTATCGATTCTGTTCTCTCGTTTGATCAAGGTTGATATGTTACAGCTTTTAGCAGCTTTTCTCCATTTAAATAATGCTTCTGTTCTTTTGTTCTCCCTTCCAAAATGAACAACTTCACATTTTCTCACATTATAGTCAATCTACCAGTTTTTGCCCACTTACTTAATCTATCGGTATCTTTCTGTAAACTGTTTGTATCTCTCTCACAACTTGCTTTTCCACCTACTCACCTCAGTATTAAATTGGTGATCCTTTATTCTGGCCACAGTACATTTGGCTACAGTACATTTGCTTCCTTCCTCCAAGTCATTAATATATATTGTAAACAGTTGTGGTCCCAGCACTGATCACTGTAGTCCCCACTGGTCAGGGGTCGCCAACCTTAAAAAATAACCCCTTATCCCCACTCGCTTTTTCCTGTCCATTAGCCAATCCCCTGTCCAAGTCAATACACTACTTCCAACACCATGGGGCTCTTATTGTTTAACGTTTTGTGAGATACCTTGTCAAATGCCTTCGGCAAGTCCAAATACTACACATCCATTGGATCCCCTCTATCCACTCTGGTTGTGACTTATTCGGCAAACTCAAATCAGTCAGATATGATTTCCCTTCCGTGAAGCTATTCTAATGCTGCTTGATTCAATAATGACTTTTCCAGATGTACTCATTCAGTTTTCTCTCGTGCAGCCGAGGAATCTAGCAGAATTCTCGTCTCACAAGAGCAGAGCTGATAAAATGGAAGAGATTCTGAAACGGATGAAGGAGCAGAGAACAATGAGCATTATTCCATTAGGTACTTGATCAGTAATTCTATTTCAATGGTCACATGACTCAAAAAGGTCTCCATTCAGCCCATTCAATCTATTCTGTCCCCCATTGGCATGTCTTCAACTCTGTTACCCAAAATTGCTGCAAGACTGGCTGAGTGTTTCCAGCAACATTTGTATTCCCTGCTGTATCGGTTTGGAATATTGCAGGATGAATCTTTTCTCTGTCATACATATACGCTGCTCCCCCCTCATCCCATTAGTCTGAAGACTCAAGACTTTTCCACATTTTTATAGACTTCCATGATCACACAGTTATTCTGATACTTGAGAATCTTCTATGAGTGATCATCGATCCACACATCCTAAAACAGCCCAACTGGCTAATCAGTGCTGACTGTGATAAAAACAGAAAATACTGAGGAAACTCAGCAGGTCTTGCAGCATCTGTGGAGAGAGAAAAACAATACAACCCCTTCAGAACTCCACAAATGAGATGGCATGTGGTGCTGCCAAAAATGTTTACTAGAACGCAATTTCCCCTGTCATGGTCATGTCACTGCCCCACCCCCACCCCTTTATTATCCCTAAACCCCACCCTGCCATCTTTGCAGAGGGTGGTTGGTACAGGCCGGATGGAATGGAGATCATGATGGGCCCCTGTTCCATGGGAACCAGCAATCTGGGCTGAAGCAGGAAAGAGTTGCGAAGTGACGTGAAGTTCCATCTACTTGTACGATTAATAATCCTGAAACCCAGGCTAATGTCCAGGTGACGTGGACAAATCCAACCATGACAGCCAGTGGAATTTAAATTTAATTTGAATAATCTGGAATTGACACTAGTCCTTGTGATGCTGAGCATGAAATTGTTATAAAAATCCATCTGGTTCTCTGATGTCAGTTGGGAAATCTGCTATCCTTACCTGGTTTGGCCTACATGTGACTTCAGCCTCAACTGCTTTGTCCTGGATGGTGTCATGCTTCTTGGGTGTTTTTGCAGTTTCAGGCAATTGGGGGGGTATTCCATCACACTCCTGACTTGTGTTTTGTATGTGGACAGGCTTAGGGAGTCAGAAGGTGAGCTACTCGCTGCTGGATCCCCAGCCTCTGACCTGTTCTTGTGGCCGCTCTATTTATATGGCTAATCCTGTTCAGTTGCAGGTCAATGGTGGCCCTGGTATTGAGGGATTCAGTGATGGTAACACCATTGAATGCCAGGGGGCAATGGTTAGATTGTTTTCTGTTGGAAATGGTCATTGCCTAGCACCTGTGTGTTGCAAATATTACTTGCCACTTGTCAGCCCAAAACTGGATATTGCTTAAATCTTTTCTGATGAAGGGTCTAGGCCCGAAACGTCAGCCTCTCTGCTCCTATGATGCTGCTTGGCCTGCTGTGTTCATCCAGCCTTGCACCTTGTTGTCTCGGATTCTCCAGCATCTGCAGTTCCTACTATCTCTGATTGCTTAAATCTTGTTGCATTTGGACATGGATTGCTTCAGTATCTGGGAGCCATGGAAAGGCTAAATGTTGTACAATCAACAGCAAACATCCCCACTTCTGAACTTTTATTGGGAGAAAGTCTTTGAGAAAGCAGCTGAAGATGGTTGGGCTTAGGACACTACCCTGAGGAACTCCTGCAGAGATAACTTGGAGCTGAGATGACTGACCTCCAACAACCATGACCATCTTCCTATGTGCCTGGTATGACTCCAACCAGTGGAGAATTTTCCCCCTGATTCCCATTGATTCCAGTTTTTCCAGGGCTCCTGATACCACACTCAAATGTGGTCTTGATGTGAAGGGCAGTCACTTTCAGCTCACCTCTGGAATTCACCTGTTTTGTCCATGTTTGAACCAAGGCTGTAATGAGGTCAAGAGTTGAGTGGCTCTTGCAGAACCCAAACTGGGCGTCGGTGCTTAATAGCACAGTTGATGACACTTTCCATCACTTTACTGATGATTGAGAGTAGACTAATGGGGCAGTAATTGGCCGTGTTAGATTTGTTCTGCTTTTTGTGTACCGGACACACCTGGACAAATTTCCACATTGTTGGTTAGATATCAGTGTTGTAACTGTACTTGGCTAGGGGAGTGGCAAGTTCTGGAGCACATGTCTTCAGTACTATTGCCAGAATGTTATCGGCACTTATAGCCTTTGCGGCGTCCAGTGACTCCAACCATTTCTTGATATCTTGTGGAGCGAATTGTATTGGCTGAAGACAGGTATTTGTAATGCTGTGGTCCACTGTACGAGGCTGAGATGGATCATCCACTCAGCATTTCTGGCTGAAGATTGCTGCGAATGCTTCAGCCTTATCTTTTGCACTGATATGTTGGGTTCTTTCCCTTCCTATTTTCAAATCCTCTCTGAACACTGGAGAGATGGAAGGGGGCAGCTGATGTGGTATCACTATTCAAGAGGTTTTACCAAGGAACTATGAGCCTGTGAGACTAACATTAATGGAAGGGAAACTATTGGAAAAGTTCTGAGGGACAGAATAAATCTCCACTTGGAGAGGCAAGAATTGATCAAGGATAATCAGTATGGCTTTGTAATTGGGAGATCATGTCTGACTGGTTTAATTGAATTTTTGAAGGAGGTGTCCAGATGTGTGAATGAGGGTAGTGCAGTGGATTTAGTCTACCTGGACACTGTTGTGACTTTTGACAAAGTAAGAAGCTAAGAGTCCGTGGGATCCAGGCTAATTTGGCAAATTGGATCCAAAATTGGCTTCTTGGCAGGAGCAGATGGTGGTACTCGAGGTCTTTTTGGGACTGGAAACCTGTGTCCTGTGGCATACCACATGATTCAGTGCTGGGTCTCATGCTGTTTATTGGCTGTTTGTTGTTTACCTTAATGATCTCAGCATGAACTTAGGAGGTATGATCAGTAAGTTCACAGATGTCATGAAAATTGATGGTGTGATAAACAGTGAGGAGGAAAGCCTTTGACTACAGGACGCTATAGATGGGCTGGTCAGAAGGGCCAAGCACTGGCAAATGGAAATTATTCATGTAAAGTGTGAAGTGAGGTGTGCATTTTTGGAGGACTAACAAGGCAAGAGAAGCATATGATAAATGGTAGGACTCTGGAAAGTACAGAGATGCAACAAGACCTGGCATGCATGTCCACAAATCCTTGATGGCTACAGGATAGATGGATAAGGAGGTGAAGGCGGCAAAGAAGGCATCTGGGTTACTTGCCTTCACTAGTTGAGGCACTGAATGCAAGAGCAAGGTTATGATAGAAACAAAAACAGAATTGGCTGAAAATCTCAGCAAGTCTGGCAGCCTCTATGGATAGAAATCAGAGTTGATGTTTCAGGTCCAGTGACCCTTCTTCAGAACTGATGGTAGCTAGGAAGGGTCACTGGACCCAAAACACTAACTCTGACCTCTCACAACAGATGTTGCCTGACCTGCTGAGATTTTCCTGCAATTTCTGTTTTGTTTCTGATTTCCAGCATCTGCAGTTCTTTCAGATTTTTATTTAGAGGTTATGTTAGGGCTGTCTGTAATGTTAGTTAGGCCTCAATTGGAGTACTTGTTCAGTTTTGGTCACCACACAATAGGAGGGATGTCTCTGCACTAGAGACAGTACAGAAAGCAGTCACCTGAATGTTGCCTGGAATGGAATGTTTAGCAATAGAGAAACTAGATAGGATGGGGGTGTTTCCCAGAGGTGTACAAAACAAACATGGTATGGATAAGGTAAATAAGAAAATGTTTTTCCCTTTAGTAAATGGATAACCAGAAGGTATAGATTTAAAGTAAAGAACAACAGGAACAACCCTGAAATTTAAGGAGGGTTTTTTCCACCCAGATGGTAGTTAGAACCTGGAATTCACTGCCTAAAAGGGTAGTGGCAGGAACCCTCATAATATTTAAGAAGAATTTAGATGAACACTTAAATGCAGTAGCACAGAAGGCTGTAGGCCCTGTGCTGGAATATTGGATTAGAATAGATAGGTCCTTAAAGATCAATGTGGATATGATGGGCTGAAGGGCCTCTTTTTAAGTGCTGTAAATCTCTGTGGCTCTACCTCCCTTTCAGGTAGTGCATATAGATCACTCAGAGTCACTGCCTAGAGATGTTTCTCTCAGTCACCTCATTCTTTTGCTAATCATCTTCAGTCTGTGTCCCTCTGACTTCCAACCCCCTGCCTTTCGAAACAGTTTATCTTTGGTCCCTGTTTCAAAACCCCTCATGATTCTGAACATCTCCATAAGATCTCCCTTAATCCACTCTGCACTAAGGAGAACAATCCCATCTTCACGAATCTCTCCATGTAATAGAAATCCCACATCCCTGGTCGCCTTGCAGTAAATCTCCTAGAACAAGGAACAATACAGCACAGGAACAGCCCCTTCGGCCCTCCAAGCCTGCGCCGACACATTGTGCCCTTCCATACTAAAACTGTCTTCACTTACAGGATCCGTATCCCTCTATTCCCTTCCTATTCACGTATTCATCCAGGTGTTTCCTGAATGCTGCTATTGTGTCTGCTTCCACCACCTCCTCTGGTGGCACATTCCAGGCACTCACTACCCTTTGTGTGAAAAACTTGCCTCACACATCTTCTTTAAACCCTTCCCCCACAGCCCCCCCCCCCCACCCCGATACCTTGAACCTGTGTCCCCTAGTAATTGACCCCTCCACCCTCCACCCTCATACTTTCCACTCTATCCATGCCATTCACAATCTTATAAACTTCTATCAGGTCGCACCCCCCCCCTCAACTTCCTGTGTTCCAGTGAAAACAGACCCAGTCTATCCAACCTTTCTTCACAGCTAAAATCCCCCATACCAGGCAACATCCTGGTAAACCTTTTCTGCACCCTCTCCAAAGCATCCACACGTTCTGGTAATGTGGCGACCAGAACTGTATGCAATATTCCAAGTGTGGCCTAACTAAAGTTCTGTAAAGCTTCAGCATAACTTGTCTCTTCTTATACTCAATGCCCCTTCCAATGAAGGCAAGCATGCCGCAGGCCTTTTTTACTACCTTATCTACCTGTGCTACCACCTTCAGTGATCTGTGGACTTGCACACACAGATCCCTCTGCATATCAATACTCCTAAGGGTTCTGCCATTCACTGTAGAATTTCCACTTGTACTTTACCTTCTAAAATGCATCACCTCACATTTGTTTGGATTAATCTCCATCTGCCATTTTTCTGCCCATGCTTCCAACTGATCTATATCCTGTTGTATCCTTTGACAATCCTCACTATCCACAACTCTATCAATCTTTGTGTCGTCTGCAAACCTACTAATTAGACCAGCCATGCTTTCCTCCAAATCATTTATGTAGACCATTAACAGCAGAGATCCCAGCACTGATCGATGTGGAACACCACTAGTCACAACCCTCCATTCCGAAAAGCTGCCTTCTACCGTTACCCTCGGTCTCCTATGACTAAGCCAGTTTTGTATCCATCTTGCCAGATCACCCCTGATACCATGTGACTTCACTTTTTGTACCAGTATGGCACGAGGGACCTTGTCAAAGGCTTTACTGAAGTCCATGGAAACAATATCAACTGCTTTTCCCTCATCAATTATCTTTGTCAACTCCTCAAAAACTCGATCAAGTTAGTAAGGCACGACCTCCCCGCACAAAAATGTGCTATCGCTAATAAGTCCAATTGCTTCTAAATGCGTATAGATCTTGTCACTTAGAATCTACTTTCCCTCCCACCAATGTGAGACTCACAGGCATATAATTTCCTGGATTATCCCTGCTACCCTTCTTAAGCAATGGGACACCATTAGCTATTCTCCAGTCCTCTAGGACCTCATCTGTGGCCAAAGATGATACAAAGATGTCTGTCAATGCTCCAGCAATTTGTTCTCTTTCCTCCCTCAATCTTCTGGGATAGATCCCATCAGGACCTAGGGATTTACCTACCTTAGTACTTTTTAAGATGCACAACAGCTTTTCCTTTTCACGTCTGCTTCCTTTTTCTTTCTGACCAAAGTCGTAACATCCCTGGTCATGCAAGGTTCACGTAACTTGCCATACCTCTCCTTCATTTTCGCAGGAATGTGTGCTCCTGAACTCTTATCAACTGCTGTTTGAAATACTCTCACATGTCCAATGTGGATTTACCCTGCAACTTCTCCTAGACTTAACTCTTTCCTCAAGGGTGGTGCCTAATATTCTGAAAAGTTTTTTTTATAAATACGTGGGATGTGGGTGTCACTGATAAGGCCAGCATTTGTTGTCCATGGGGTCACATGTAGGCCACACTGGGCAAGAATGGCAGTTTTCCTTCCGTGGAGAGCATTAGTAAATCTGTTTGCTTCTAGGAGCAATGACATTTTCATGGTCATCATCACCAAGACTAGCTTTCACTGTCAGATGGTATTAAATTAAATTGCACCAGCTGCCGTGGTGGGATTTGAACCCACGTGCCCAGAGCTACAAGCACGGAACTCTGTTCTGATTGACTGTGGAACCTTCTTCTTCCTGATTCCATCTAGCTCATGTGTTACGCGGCAAGGGCATCAGCAAGCAAGTCTATGAAGAGGCTGTGCATTTACTGAGAGGCCTGCAGCTTAAATACAAGGAAGCTCGAAAGCAGCTGGCCATTAACTACAGCAAGCTGCAAAGTGAGTGTTTGAAAACTGACCACAATGAGGAACAGTCTGACATTAGTCTCAAGCTTTCAGATGATCAGTCAGAACCGAACAACAGCTGAGATTAGCAGCAGCAAATTCTGATCAGTCCAATTTCGGTAGGTTTTGTCACATGATCTACATCATTCATCACTCTGCTGAAAGGACATGCCATCAACCTCTACATTATGTATTCGTTTTCTTTATAACTAATAAACTTAATAAAAAGTACAATTAATTCGAATTGAAATGTCTTTTGAACGATTCTACAGTGTGCAAGGAGTTTCAGCTGTGATTCCTATGACACCAGGTTATTTCTGGAAGATCAGCAACTATGACAAGAGAACAGGAATCCCAAACTGGTCAAATTTAATTAAAAAATTAAAACTGAATAGTGTTACTCTAACTTTGTTTGGTCCCATTTTGGAGCTGAAATTGCCTTTTTTAACCAGCAGGAAAGCACCCATGTGCCCAAGGACCAGTGACAAGCAGAGCCCTGTAGGGGCAATACCTGTGTGAAAGAAAATTTGAAGGGGAGGGTAGGGATCAAATCAAAATAGAGATTGGGGTGGGGGGGGAGAGAATAAGGCACTCCACTCCCGACAGTGCCCACCTCTCCCTAAAGACACAAATTGCCTTTATTTGACTCCATTACATTAGGGATGTTTCATTGAAAATAGAAGCAACAGCAAGTGATTCAGCCCTTCAAGCCTGCTCCACAATTCATTACGATCATGGCTGATAATGCAACTCAACAGCCCGTTCCCACTTTTTCTCCAAATTCTTTGATCCCTTTAGCCCCCAGTGGAACATCCAACTCCTTGAAACTCAACTGTTTTCTGTGGAAGCGAATTCCCACAGGCTCACTACTCTCTGGGTGGAGAAACTTGTTACAATCTCAGTCCTAAATGGTCTGCCCCATATCCTTAGACTGTGACCCCAGTTCTAGATTCAGCCGTCATTCAGAATATCTTTCCTGCATCTACCACACCTCGTCCTGCTAGAATTTAAAAGTTTAATTTAAGTGATTCATCCCCTGCCTCCATTCTTCGGAACTGTAGTGAATATAATCCTAATAGAATCAACCTCTCCTCATACATCAGTCCTGCCATCTCAGGAATCAGTCTGGTAAACCTTCACGGCACTCCCTCTTTAACAAGAACATCTTGACTTGGAAAAAAAGAGACCAAAACTGCACACATATTGCATCACCAAGGCCCAGTATAACTGTGCCAAGACATCCCTGCTCCTGTACTTGAATCCTTTTGCTATGAAGGCCAACATACCATTGGCCTTCTTCACCGCCTGCTGTACCTGCATGCTTACCTTCAGTGACTGGTGCACAAGGACATCCAGTTCTCACTGCATATTCCTCTCTCAATTTATAGCTATTCAGATAATAATACATCTTCCTGTTTTTGCTCCCAAATTGAATAACATCACATTTATCCACATTATACTGCATCTGCCAAATACTTGCCAACTCACATCCAAATTTTACTGAAGCATCTCTGCATTCTCCTCACAGCACACCCTCCCACCCAGCTGTGTCATCATCAGATTTGGAGCTATTACATTTAGCTCCATTTAAATTATTAACATATATTGTGAATAGCTGAGGTCCTAGCACTGGTCCCTGTGGTACCCCAGTAGTCACAGCCTGCCATTTGGAAAAAGACCTATTTATTCCTACTTTATGTTTCCTATCTGCCAGTTTTCTATCCACCTTAATACACGACCCCCTAATTTTTCACACTAGTCTCTTCCATGGTACTTTGACAAAAGCCTTCTGAAAATCCAATAAACTCTGGCTCCTCCTGATCAAATCTATGAGTTACAGCCTTGAAGAATTCCAGTGAATTTATTAAGCATGATTTCCCTTTGTAAATCCATGCTCTCTGTTCCTGCCACTGTTTTCCAAGTAGCATAGTAAAATAGGGCTGAGTTGACATGGTTTTATCAAGGGGAGGTCATGCTTGACAAATCTGTTAGAATTCTTTAAGGAGGTAATAAGCAAGTGAGACAATGGGAAGCCAGTGGATGTGATCTGTTTGGATTTCCGGAAGGGCTTTTGGTAAGGTGTTACACAGGAAGCTGGTAAATAAGATAAGAGCCCATGGTTTTAGGGAGAAGGTACTGGCATGGATAAAGGATTGGCTGACTGGCAGAAGGCAGAGTGTGAAAAATGGGGTCTTTTTCAGGATGACAGCTGGTGACTAGTGGAATTCCACGGGGTCAATGTTTGGATGACAGTTATTCATGTTATACATTAACAATCGAGACAAAAGGATTAAGGGCATTGTTACTATGTTTGCAGATGATACAAAGATACCTGGAGGGACAGGTAGTGTTCAGGAAGTGAGGAGACTGGAGAAGGACTTGGACATGTTAGGAGAGTGGGCAAACAAGTGGCAGATGGAATTCAATATGGGAAAGTGTGAGGTTGTGCACTTTGGTAGGAAGGAAAGATGTAGACTATTTTCTATATGGGGAAAAGCTTAGGAAATCTGAAGCACAAAGGGCTTGGGGATTCTAGTTCAGGATTCTCTTAGGGTTAACATGCAGGTTCAGGTGGCAGTCAGGAAGGCAAATGCAATGTTAGCATTGATTTCAAGAGGACTAGAATACAAGAATAGAGATGTGTTGCTGAGGCTGTATAAGGCTCTGGTCAGAATGCATATTGTGAATATTGTGAGCAGTTTTGGGTCCCATATCTAAGGAAGGACGTGGTGGCCTTGGAGGGCATCCAGAGGAGATTTGTGAGAATAATCTTGGGATGACGGGCATATCATATGAGGAGTAATTGAGGACTCTGGGTCTTCATTCGAGTTTAGAAGGATAGTGGGTGGGTGATCTGACTGAAACTTACAGAATACGGAGAGGCCTGGATAGACTGGACATGGGGGTGTTTCCATTAATAGCAGAGACTAGGACCCCAGGGTCCTCAGAGTGAAGGGACAATCCTTTAGGACTGACATGAGGAAGAATTTCTTCAGTCAGAGGGAGGTGAAGCTATGGAACTCAGTGCTGCAGAGGTGTGTGAAGGCCAAGTCATTGAGTGTATTTAAGATGGAGATTCTAGGTTCTAGATTCATAAGGGGTTCAAATGTTATGGGGAGAAGGCAGGAGAATGGGGTTGAGAAACAGACCAGCCATGATTGACTAGTGGATCAGATGCAATAGGCCAAATGGCCTAATTCTAAGCCTTTATCCTGGTCATATGGTGCTCAGCTATTAAATCTTTTCCCCGTGACCGATGTGAGGCTGACTGGTCTATAAGAAAACAAAGAAATGAGCATGCTTAAGGTCTGAAACAAAAACAGAAATTGCTGGAGGGTAAGGATGGAAAAGTGAGCAGATAGGTGGAGGTGGAGTCCAAAGAAAGAGAGAGAGATGAAAGGGTTAGGTAAACAAGGAGATTACAAAAAGCAGCCCAGGACAAAAGAAAAGCTGAATAATTGATAATAAGAGCTAAGAGTGAGAGAATTTGGGTTAGTAGTACTGAATGCAGCCCATATGAGGGATAATGGGCCTTGACTACATCGGAATGGGTGACTGTGCTAAACACCACCCATTTCATAACAGGACCAGGCATTGGGTGGGTAAAAAAAACTTGGAAT
The DNA here is from genome assembly GCF_021869965.1 of Rhincodon typus. Taxonomy (NCBI): domain Eukaryota; kingdom Metazoa; phylum Chordata; class Chondrichthyes; order Orectolobiformes; family Rhincodontidae; genus Rhincodon; species Rhincodon typus. The sequence goes on along the minus strand of NC_063337.1, from coordinate 2,144,596 downwards.
CAGACAATCCCTTTACACGTCCATTCCCCACCATCCCCCATTAGAATGGTCTCAGGGCTCTCCACTTCTGGGGAAAAAAAAGGCCTGAACCAACCCCATCCTTAGGTCGAGCTTGTCCTCACTGAACAACTTCTCTTTTGACTCCTCTCACTTTCCTCAGGTCAAAGGAATGGCCATAGGAACCTGCATCAGCTTCAGTTATACCTGCCTCTTTGTGGGATACATGGAACATTCCTTGTTTTAGTCCTACTCCAGCCTCTACCTACAACTCTTTCTCTGGTTCATTGATGAGATCATTACTGCTGCTTCCCTCTCTTTTTCTGAACTGGAAAATTTATCAATTTTGCTTTTAATTTCCACCCTGTCCTCACCTTCACCTGGTTCATCTTCGACTCTCCCTTCCCTTCCTCGAAATCTGCTTCTATTTCTGGGGATAGGCTGGCCACCGGTATCCATTACAAACGCACTGATTCCCACAGTTACCTTGACTATACATCCTCACACCCCTCCTTCCTGTAAAGACTCCATCCCATTCTCCCAGTTTCTGTCTGTGGCATCAGTTTGATGCACCTTTCACAGGGGGGCCTCCAAAATGTCCACCTTTTTCCCTCAACAGAGGATTCCCTGCTACTGTGGTTGACAGGGTCTTTAGCCATGTTCGGCCCATCTCCCATACTTCTGCCCTCACCCCTTCCCTTCTTTTCCACAACAGCAAAGGGTCACTCAGGTCCTCACTTACTAGGCCCCAGCCTCCACATTCAAAGGATTGCTTGGTGCCATCCGTCATTTCCAACAGGATGCCACATATTCCCTTCCCCTTCCCTCATCAACACTCCGCAGGAACTGTTCCCTCTGGGACTCTCCTCCATCCCCAACATCTCCTCACACTCCCACAGCACCTTCCCTTGCAACTGCAGCAGGTGTAACACCTGCCCATTTACTTCCTCCCTCCTCAGTGTCCAAGACCCCAGATACACCTTCCAGCTGAAGCATCAATTTACCTGTACTTCACTCGACCTAGTCAACTGTATTCACTGCTCACAATGTGTCTCCTCTGCACTGAGAAGATGAAAACCAGGCTGGGTGACAGCTTTGTAGAACACCTAGCTTCCAGTTGCCTACCAGTTCAACACACCCCCTCGTTCTCTGGCCAACATTTCTGTCTAGGGCCTGCTGCAATGTTCCAGCGAAGCTCAGTGTGAGCTCGAAGAACAGCATCTCATTTTCCACTTGGGGACCCTGCAACCTCTAGGACTCAACATTGAGTTCAATGACTATAGAGCCTGATTCCATCCATCCATGTTTTTTGTTCCCAACCCCACACCCAGACTTGGTATGACACAGTCACCTATTCCAACATACTCCTAGACCCATTATCACATTATATGGTCTTCATTCAGCACAGCTAACCCAGTTTCCCACTCTTAGCTCTTATTATCTGTTATTCAGCTTTTCTTCTGTACTGACCTGCTATCTATAATCTATCTACTCCTTTCATATCTCCCTCTGAGCTTCATCTCCACCTATCCACTCACCTCCTGACACTCCCACTTCGGCTTCAGTATAAATACCACGGTTTCTTAGCAACTAAGTTTGGAAGAGTCACCAGACTCGAAACATTAACTCTGCTTTCTCTCACAGATGCTGCCAGTCCTGCTGAGTTTCTCGAGCAATTTTTCTTTTTGTGACTGTTCTATAATTCCCTGCCTTTTCTCTCCGTCTCCCTTTTTTAAATAGTGGGGATACATTACTAACCTCCAATTTGTAGGAACTGTTCCAGGTTCTAAAGAATCTTGCAAGATGACCACCAATGCATCCACTATTTCTAGGGCCACTTTCTTAAGTACTCTGGGATGTAGATTATCAGCCTTCAAGCCCAATGTCCCTAATATCATTTCCCTACCATTTCTAATTTCCACTAATTCCTCCCTCTCACTAAACCCTGTGTTCCCCAACATTTGTAATGTAATTTGTGCCATCCTTTGTAAACACATATGTTGGTTCTATTTATCTTCACATACTTACAGAAACTTTTACAGTCAGTTTTTACACCCCCCACAAGCTTACTCATATACTCTACTTTCCCTTTCTGAAACCTTTTGTTGAATTCCAAACTGCTCCAACTCCCCCAGTCTGTTGTTTTCTCTGGCCAATTTGTTATGCCTCTTCTTGGCTCAAATACTATCTCTGATTTCCCCGTCAGTCATGTTTTGACAACTCTTCCTGTTTTACTTTTACATTAGTTTGGAACGAATATTTGTTGCAGTTTACTGATGTACTGTTTGAATGTCTACCACTGCCTTTCCACCATCATCCCTTTACGGAAGCCCACCCCCACTCTCTGCCAAATCTATCAAACGCAACTTATGTCTCTTGCCTTCGTAATTTCCTCAGTTTAGATTCAAGACCCTAGTCTCAGAATCAACTATCTCCCTCTTCATCTCAATGAGAAATTATATTCTGGTTGCTCATCCAAGGGGCCTTGCACACCCTGATTGCTAATTATTATTTTCTCATTAAGCAAACCACAGTCAAAATGGCCTGTTTGTTCTCTAGTTGACTCCTCAATGTACTGGTCCAGAACACCATCCCATGTACAATCCAGGCCTCCTCTATGGCATTTGTTACTAATTTGATTTGCCCAATCTACATGCAGATTAAAGCCACCCATAATTACTGTATTGCATCTCTAATTTCCTGCTTAATGCCATTCTCAAGATCATCCCTACAGTCTGGGGCTCTATATACAAACCTCACAGATACTCTTTGGCCCTTAAATGTTTCTCAACTGTACCCATACAGATTCTACATCGTCAGAGCTAATATCTATCCTCACTGTTGTGGTCAATTCCTCTTTAACCAGCAATGCAACTCTGCCGCCTCTTCCTTTTTGACTCACCTTCCTAAATACCGAATGCCCCTTGGCATTCAGTTCGCATCCCTGGTTCCCCTGCAGTCATGCCTCCTTTATCCTGACTAGATCATACCAGTTTTTACATTACTTGACTTGTTCCCTTTATTTTTCACCATGGCCCCGTTCGATTTCTCTGCCTATCACTTTCCCTATTCCCTTTTCTGACTTTTGTTCTTGAGCTTTATTCCCCTTCTTCTGACTCATTTCAAAGTAGTCATCCCCTGCCAATTTAGTTTAAAATTTAAAGCCTCCCCAACCACTGTAGCAAATACTTCCCCGAGGAAATCAGTCCCAGTCCTGCTGAAGTATAACCATCTGGTTTGTACTGTTCCCACCTCCCTCAGAACCAGCTTCAATGCACCAGGACCCTGAAACTTTGCCCCTCACACCATCTCTTCAGCCGTGTTCATGTGATAATTCATGCTATTTCTACTCTGACTATTATGTGGCACTGGTAGCATTTCTGAGATCATTACTTTTGAGGGTCTAATTTCCAACTTACTTCCTAACTCCTTATATTTTGCTTTTGGGACTTTGTCTTTTTTTAACCTATGTTGTTTGTGCCAGTGTATATCACTAACACTGGTTGTTCAACCCTCCCTCTCCAGGATGTCCTGTAACCGTTCCGAGACATCCTTGACCCTAAGATCAGGGAGACTGTCCAAGTCTTTTTAATCTGTACATCCTTTGCTTACTATGATCTGCCTGTACTGCTCATAAACAAAGCTTTTCATTGTAATTCAGTACACGTGACAATAAAATCAATCAAGGTAACACCCCATTCTGGAGTTTTGTTTGTGGCCGCAGAAATGCCTAACAATTGCATTCCCACACTTTCTCCTCCTCTTCTTGTGCAGCAGAGCTAACAATGCAATGAATTTGGTTGTTGCTGCTTTCCCCGAAGAGTCCATTCCCTTCAACAGCATCCCAAGTGGTATATCTGTTTTTCATGAAATAGTCATCTGTCTGGTGATTACCCATTACCTTCCAGCCTGTGGAGTCCAAAATGCAGTGTGACCACCTCTGTACTGTGCTCTCCCAACACTTTGCCTCATAAATGCTCCACAGTGCCCCCAGCTCTGAAACCTTGGCTTGTAGAACTGCAGCTGGAGACACTTCTCGCAGTAGAAATGCTGGCCCCAGGCACTGGGACTGTGCCAGAGTTGCCACACACAGCAGGAAGAGCACACTATGGGTTTGAGTTTCAAGCAGCAAGTATGCACAAAGGCTCTATACAATGCAGCAAAATATATTTACTACTGAACTTAAATCTCAAAATGAAGGTCAGAATACCATTTGCTTCCTAATTGTTTGCTGCCCCTGTACACTAGCTTTTAGTGACTGATCAACAAGAACACCCAGATTTCTTTCGACATCCACACTTCCCAGCGTCCAACCATATTGCACTTTGCACCAGTCAGTAACCTCACATTTATCCTCATTATATTCTAGCTGCTATGTTCTAGCCTATTCAAGTTGAATTGAAAACTCCTTGTACAGTCCTCACAACCAACATCCCCACCCAAATTTGCGTTAGACATCAATTTGGAATTATTACAATCGATCTGCATGTACAATACTTTCTGATCAATCTTTGAGTATTTTATACTGCAATGTTCACACATTGGGAGTTGTGAGATTGATGATTAGCTTTGTCAACTCGAAGTTTCTGGAAATTTCTAGACCTTGATCAGCTTGCACGTTTTGTGGTCATTAGCAGACTTTTCATCAATAGTCCATTTTAAAAACATTTAAGCAATTATAGCTCTTTAGAAAAACATTTGGGATCTCTTTTCACGGCTTGTGGGCATAACAATATAAACTAAAGGGGAGAAACATTTTATGCAGTGGAAGAAAGTTCAATTACAATGGAACCTTCATTACTCCATTCCATTAGAGTTGACCACAATCCATTAATGAATTGGATGAGGAAAGTGAATGTACCAATCATTAATGTTGTAGGTGACACAAAAGTAGGTAGGAAGGCAAATGAGGAGGATGACATGAAGTTGACAGACGGATATACGTTCAGCAAGCAGGCAAAAACTTGGCAGACAAGACTATAGTGTGCTAAAATATTAGATCATGCACCTTGGCAGGAAGGACAGATGAGCTGAATATTATTTAAATGGAGAAAGCCGAGGGGGATTTGGAAAAGTTGGAAATCCTCATCCATGAATCACAAAAAGCTAGTATCCAAATTCAGCAGGTAATTGGGAAGGCTAATGAACACTAGCTTTTACTTCAAAGAGAATGGAGCACAAGCAGAGGGAAATTTTGTTAAAACTACACAAAGCACTAATCAGACCATACCTGGAATGCTGTGAACAGTTTGGGCCCCTTATTACTTGGCTGATCCTCGCTATGGAAAGACCATCTTATGGGAGGAGGTTGAGTAGGAGGCGACTTTTTTTTGAAACTTAAAGATTCCTAGGGAACTTGACAAGGTAGATATGGAAATATTGTTTCCTTGTGGGACAGTCTAAGACCAGAAGCATAATCTCAGGGTCAGGGTCAGTCACCCTTTTATCTTCGAGAGAAGGAGGAATTTCTTCTCTCAGAAGGACATGAGTTTGTGAAATTCTTTACTGCAGAGGGTGTAGAGGCTGCTTCATTAAATATATTCAAGGCTGAGATCAATCAATTTTTAATCAATGATGGGATCAAGGGTTAGCGGGACAAAGATAGCAAAGTGGAGATCAGGAATTTCAGATCAGCCACGATCTTACAGAATGGCATTAATGGGCTGAATGGCCTACTAGTGCTCCTACATCGTATTGTTAATTATCTTCTAGGACACCGATGCTTCCCCAATGCTGTGTTTTACAACAGAGGTAACAATCCTCAGCAGTACTAATTAATCTCCAACTTGTGTAACCTATTGGGGGAAGATAACAGAACTTTCATTTATTTGTCATAGAACAATGGAGACAAACACTAGAAAAAAACAAAACAAGATAATCTGGATACAGTCTTTTTCTTTATATGTGTGTATATACACACACACACACACACATTCCTCAATCCAACTCCTTTTGGCACTCATGTCTATCAAGGCAAGGCATGAAAAGTTCATTCTGTACAAATATTGGTTATGTGAGTGCATTCTGCTTTCCTGAAAATTACTTGTCCACAAACTCATTTCCTTAAAAATTCTTTATATATATATGTAGATATATCTCTCTTTGGCAAATATTTCTCCGTGAAAGAATTTAAAACAAGTTAGGATGAGCCTAAGTGCTTTACTGGGTTTAGTATAAAGTATATTAACAAAATGTCCATTTTCTTTCATTAATCCAATACTCTTTTCATATAGAAAATGTCTTCATATTTTCCACATGATTACAAAAATATTTAGCCCTTGTTTGTAATTTCCAATCCAGCATAGGAACCAGTACAAGAAATCCGAAACTCAAATTGACTGCATTTAAATAGACCTGTCACAATACAACAAATACTGGCTGTAAACAAGACTTGTATCCAAGAGGCAGGCAGGGAAAGGGTAAAGTAGGGCGGAAGGCAGCTTACGTGAGCCATAAACCTGCTGGTCTCTGTTCTGTAAAGTTGATGTAATTCCACAGAATAAGTCATGGATTCTGCCACCCAGTTGATCTAGTTCCTTCTGGGTTCTCTTTCTGAACTCTTGCTCCTACTATGTTTTGCCCCAGAGAATTGATGCAGGTGCAACACAGCAGTGTGTGATAGTACACGCCCCCACAGGAGGCACTAGCCGTTTAGTCTCTCCAACTAGCTGTTGGAACCAAGAATGATAACCATTGACCCTTTGAGCACTTATAGGTTCTGGAATGCACTGCTTGGAAGAGGCAGCTTCAACCAAGACATTCAAGGAGACAGTGGGTGATTGTTTCCATGTAAATAATGCAGGTTTACAGGAAACATGCAGGAGATTGGCACTAAGTCAAAATGCTGAGAGAGTCAGTGCAGACGCGATGGACTAAATGACTTCCTTCCGCACAGTAACAATTTGCGATTTCCAAGTTGTTCCTTGTTTAGTTCCTATTCTAGAATAACCCACATTCTGCAACAGAGGGAGGAAAGGGACAATAAAAGTTGGGGAGCTCTTGAAACTGTTTGATTGCCAAAGTGTCAAAACCAATATTCTTTTGTTTAAAAGCTCCAATTTCACACAACAGCACAATGCTGGAGTATGAAAGCGAGGTGGATTGGTGATAACAGATGCTGTAAAACTTTGCACACCATACCTGCATCAGGGAGATGGAGCAAGCAGTCTCTTTAAGGCAGGTGCAACAAGGGAAAAGGCTCCCTTTCTTCACAGCCCCAAACAAGAGGACCTGCTTTCATTGAAATCTGACCCTCCTATTTCACAGAAGGGGAATGTATGCATCAGACAAGATGGGGACAATAACTGCAGATAGCAATAACTGCAGATGCTGGAGTCAGAGACAACACAGTGTGGAGCTGGAGGAACACAGCAGGCCAGGCAGCATCAGAGGTGCAGGAAAGTTGACGTTTTGGCTAGTCTGGGTACTGGATTGCAAGTTAGGAGGACAGATCACAGGAAGTTGAGCTCTGCATCTAAGTATCTAATACCCAAAAGGAGCATTGTGTTCAACAGTGGTGACAGCTCAACATGTGTATATGTGTACACGTACATGTGTGTGTGCATGCGCGTGCGTGTCAGGTTTCTTTATCTGCAAGTTTAATGAAGTCGCAACACTTTCAAAAACAACAAAGAATGCTGATGGCTTTCCATAAGCATGGCAAGTACTGATTAGGCTGAAATATTACACAGCACAGATAAAGTGAACTGGAAAAAGCCAAGACTTATCAGCTGGTTGAAAGGAATTTCTGAAGGTACAAAATTTACAACAATATTAAGAAAATAAATTCTTTACTCAAAATGGTGATTTAACAACTTTCAGTGGAGGCATTAGGATTAGACGGGAGTTCTGGATGCTGGCTTACCCTTACCTCCAGTTACGTTCTCTGCTTCAGCCCTGGTATAGCCTCACCCACCTTTAGGGAGCGAGTTAGTGGAAAGTACTGTTAACACACAAATACACAACGGTACACAAGGGAGCACAAGTACAGGATCACAGGTTTATGGAGGCATCTCCTATTCAATAGGACCTGGCATGGGTTAGGGTGAAATATTTAATCATGATTAGCATATGGGACTGTCAGCCATTTTAAGAAGGACTTGGCAAATAATGCCCTCCCACTCAGTTTCCATGATGCGCTACATCATCTGACACCTTGGTACGCTCTCTTTCTCTCAGGTTGGGAACAGCGATGGGAGTTGGGGTGGAAAATGCTAAACCTTGTTCCAGTGGTCATCATGCCATGTGGCAGGCTTCTGATGGTCCTGGCAGTCATTTCCCTGACTGCCAATTTCATCTGTTCATCAGCTCCAGTGAAACTAGGTGAGTAAAAAATTCCTCTGCTTTGGGACACAGAAGCATATGAGGTGTCTGTGGGAGACAAGAGAGGACATGGATACAAAAGCCTGGCACAAGTTGCTGGTTGGGGGAAGGATGCACATCAATGAATGGACAGAGGGGACCCAGACCAACTTTGATACATTGCTCAAATCAGGCACACGCACTGACAGAGATGAAACGCTAAGGGAACAGTATAATAAGGGAAGGAGAGAAATTTTCATGTTATAGTCCCTCTTCCAACCTGAGAAATGATTCCCCTTTCAATAAAAAATATAGATTATGACAAGCTAACTTGCAGGTACAAAACCTGAAATGGGAATTAATCTAGGCTCCTTGCAACACATTCACTCACAACAACGTGGATCCAACACTGCCCAGGGTCAGAGGGGGTGAGCATGATGATTATCCGCTTCATACAGAACCTCACTAAAGGCCTCGATTACCTATTTCTGCAGCAGATCAGGAGCTGGCCCAGAAGGGAGGAATCACAAACATGGATTGTCAATAACGGCATACAGCTCTTGTGATAAAAAGGGAGCATTAAGGCTACATCCAACCACTGGCTGATGGATTAAATTTCTCTGGGGCTCAGGGAGAAGGGGGATCTCAGACAGTGAAATTAAAGTCAGCAATTCCGCACCGGCAAAGGATCAAGACGAAAAAAAAAAGCCAGCTTGAAGTGAAGGACTGTATTATTCCTGTATGGGCCGCACATCACACAGACTGGAAGCAACAGGCAGAGATCCCTGGGCGGAGCAGAGCTGAGGGGATGGTATCCATCCCAGGCGAGCTACTTTGTTTTAAAGTTGGCCTTTGTCCGCAGTGGGTAACCATCCTCGCTGCCTTTCTGTCGATTAACTGTGGTCCGCTCAGCATCAAGCCGTCGCTGGAGCCTGGCTGCTAACCTTCTGTCTTCCTCTTCCTGTTGGTTATGATCCAGGCTGCTGGCAGACATTATGTCACCATTGTTGACGTTCCACTTTGCCCGTTTGGTCCTCGACCCCGCTGTGTGCTTGGTCTTGTGGCGCCTCTTCTTGCCGTGGGAGGATGAATGTTTCGATCTGCTGTCGCTGCCGCTGATGTGTCCTCTGCTTTGCTTCGCCCCCATGTGGCTAGAAGATGAAGTGCTGGTGTTGTGCGGAGACCCTTTGCCCTGTTCCACAGTGGCTTGTTGGGTTGGGATCAGCTCCATGTGGCTGCTCCAACCCTCGGAAACCTCCTGGTAGGTTTCCGGCATTGTGCCGGACTCGGAGTAGTCCATGGAGCCGGCAGAGTTTAGCGAATCTAAGCATTCGAGCTTATGAAGGCCAGGGGAGCATGAAGCTGAAGATAATTCCATCCCAGCAATCTCGCTCCATTCCCCCAGCCTGCCAGCAGCATCCTCACCCTCATCCTCCGAAATCAGGGTGCCCTTGGAGGCTACCATCTCCTCATGGCGCTCCTGCAGAATCTGGCCCCACTTCTGCAGGAGATTGGGGTTCACGTCATAAGTGGTGGTAGCAGCGGCTGGCTTGTAGAAACCACAGCCGAGGTTTCGGGGTGTCGATTTGACAATCTTGGGTTTCATGACCCTGCCATCTGGCAGCTTCTTGGGAGGAGTGCAGGGTGAACAGCTGATGGGCTTGAAGTGATTGAATTCCCCGGAGATACTGTCATTGCTGTCGGGGCTGGCTGACCGCTCCCTCTTGGCCGGGCATGATGGCACTGGGTCATTTGCAGGGCGTTTTTCCGAGCTCAGGTTTGGGGCAGAGTTGGAGCGACTGTTTTCAGAGGATGACAGGACGTTGATAACATTGTTGGTAATGAGGGAACCTGCAGAAACCAAAGCTGTCTGCAAAGAAAAAAGAGAGAGAGATTGGAGAGGATCCACTGCAAATAAAATCAGAAAATGTGCATCTGGAAACTGCACCATCTCAATGATAGACTGGCTGAAACATCATCACATAGAACAAACAGTAAGAATCCTATCGAGTCAATTCAGAAGAAATGAGGTCACAGAGAGAGGAATAGAGAAACATATGAAGATAGAAGAGTGACAAAAGTAGACCACTGAGCATGCTCCACCATTCAATAAGATCATGACTGATCTCTCTGTTTCGAATTCCACTTTTCCACTTACATTACATACATTATAGTCTGACGAAGAGGGCTGGGAGAGGTCAACATGGAGGGTAAACAATACAGACCAACTGTCCGTATATCCTAAGTAGCCACAGGAAACACGATGTAAATCAATGGCACTCAAAGATATATTAGTGTTGGTATACCAGGGATATGAAGGTTAAATCATGAGGGCTGCTCATTTAGACCAGACTTGCATCCCCTTGAGTTTAGAAGATCAAGCTCAGATCCAATCAAAATAATAAGATCATAAGAAATGGAAACAGGAGTAGACCATTCAGCCCCTGAAGGCTGCTCTGCCATTAAATAGGATCATGGCTGATCCAAGGTTCCTCACATCTACTTTCCTGCCCTTTCTCCGTAACCCTTGATTCCTCTATTGATCAAGAACCTATCTCAGTTTTAAATATACACCTACCAGTAATTTCTTTGTTTGTTATTTCTAATCTCCATCCAGATGATCCTGCATTTTGATTCTTCAAATCAAGGTCATTCAAGCAGTACATACAGGGTCCTACTTGGGGAGAGGTAAAACCCAACCTACTTTTGGGAAATAGGGCAGGACAGGTGACTGAGGTGACAGTGGTGAGGCATTTTGGCACCAGGGACCACAGTGCTATTAATTTTAACATAGTTATGGAGAAGGACAAAACTGGTCCACAGATTCAAATTCGAATCTGGGGCAAGGCGAATTTTGATGGAATTAGACAGGAACTTGCAGGGGTTGATTGGAATAGTTTGTTTGCAAACAAAGGGACCTCTAGCAAGTGGGAGGCCTTTAAAAGTGTGATGGCTAGAGTTCAATGTCAACATGCTCCTGCGAGAGTGAAGGACAAGGCTGGCAGGAGTAGGGAACCTTGGATGACAAGAGATATTGAGGCTTTGACCAGAAAAAAGGAGGCATGGCTCAGGTACAGGCAGCTGGGATCAAGGGAATCCCTGGAGGTATATAAGGGATACAGGGGTTTACTGAAGAAGGAAATCGAGGAAGGCGAGAAAGGGGCATGAGATAGCTTTGGCTGAGAAGATTAGGGTGAATTCAAAGAGATTCTTTAAGTATTTTAAAGGAAAAAGAATAAGTAGAGAGATAATAGGACCCCTCAAAGACAAAAATGGACATGTATGTGTGGAACTGCAGGAGATGGGCGACGTCCTAAATGAATATTTCTCCTGTGTTTTCCGTGGAGAAAGACATGAAGACTTGGGAACTTGGGGAAGTTATTGGCGATATCTTGGGGACAGTCCATATCACAGTAGCGGTGGTGTTGGAAGTATTAGAATGTATAAATCTCCGGATCCTGATCAGATATATCCAAGAACCCCTCAAGAGGCTAGAGAAGAAATTGCAAGGGCCCTGGCTGATATATTTGCATCATCGTTAGCCACGGGTGAGGTCCTGGAAGACTGGAGAGTAGTGAATGTTGTGCACTTATTCAAGAAGGGCAACAAAGAAAAACCAGGGAATTATAGACCAGTAAGACTTACATCTGTGGTAGGTAACTTATTTGAGAAAATTCTGAGGGATAAGATATACATGCATTTCGAAAGACACGGTTTGATTAGTTTGATCAGTATGGCTTCGTGCGTGGGAGATCATGCCTCACAAATTTGCTAGAGCTCTTTGAAGAAGTGACCAGGAAGGTTGATGAGGGCAGGGTGGTAGACATAGTCTAAATGGATTTCAGTAACGCCTTGGATAAGGTTCCACATGGTAGGCTGCTCTGGAAGGTTAGATCGCATGGAATCCAGGGAGAGCTGGCAAATTGGATACACAATTGGTTTGATGGTAGTAAGCAGAGGGTAATAGTGGAATGATGCTTGTCAGACTGGAGACCAGTGACTAACGGTGTGCCTCGGGGGTCGGTGTTGAGCCCGTTGCTGTTTGTAATCTATATCAATGATTTGGATGAGAATGTACAAGGCATGATTGATAAGTTTGCGGATGACACTAAAATAGGTAGCATCGTGGACAGTAAGGAAAGTTATCAGAAATAGCAGCAGGACCTTGATCAGCTGGGGAAGTGAACAGAGAAATGGCAAATGGAGTTTAATATAGATAAGTCAGAGGTGTTGCATTTTGGAAAATCAAATCAGGGTAGGAGTTTCATGGGAATGGTAGGGGCATAAGGAGTGTAGTGGAACAGAGGGACCTTGGAGTTCAGGTGCGTGGTTCTCTGAAAGTGGAGTCACACGTAGAAAGGGCAATTAAGGCAGCTTTTGGTACACTGGTTTGATCAGTCAGGGTATTGAGTACAGAAGTTGGGAAGTTATGTTGCAGTTCTGCAGGACATTGGTGAGGCCACACTTGGAGTACTGTGTTCACTTTTGGTCACCTTGCTATTAGACTGGAAAGGGTGCGGAAGCGATTTACGAGGATGTTGTCAGGACTCAAGGGACAAGTTCAGACTGTTTAGAGTGTAGGAGACTGAGGGGGTACTTATAGAAGTGTATAAAGTCATGAGAAGCATGGATAGGGTGAATGCACTCAGTCTTTTTCCCACGGTTGGGTAATCGAGGACGAGAGGGCATCAGTTTAAGGTAAGAGGGGAAAGAATACATGGTAACCTGAGAGAGCAACTGTTTTTTTTTTTTACAGAGAGGGTGGTACGAATATGGAATGAGCTGTCCGCGGAAGTGGTTGAGGTGGGTACATTAACAACATTTAAAAAGCATTTGGACAAATACATGCTTAAGAAAAGTTTAGAAGGATATGGGCCAAATGCAGAGAAATAGGATTAGCACGGATGGACATTTTGGTTGGCATGAACCAGTTTGGGCCGAAAGGGCCTGTCTCCATGCTGTAGGGCTCTATGACTCTATTTCTCACTACTGTAATGATCTTATTCTTTATTAACAACTCCACCTCCTTATCCTTCCTTCCTATCCTTCTGAAATGTCAAATGCCTTGAACATTCAGATCCTGGTCACCTTGCAACTGCTACCATATATTCATTTATGCTATGAATTCATTCTCCTTGCTACGCATGCAGCATGCATTCAGATAGAGAGCCTGTAATATGTCTTTTTACCTCTTAAGTGACCTATTGACCCACAACCTAAAAATGTAATTATTCCACCCATAGGCAAATCCTGAGCAAACCAATACGATCCCTTCTCAAGTCATCCTTCTATCATAGCGGTAATGTCATTAGATTAATAATTCAGAGCCTCCTGGGACTTGAGTTCAAATCCCACCATGGCAGCTATACCTCCCTGATTTAAAATCAATTGATAAATCTGGAATTGAAAGTTACTCTCGGTGACGGTGACCGTGAAAACTACCTGTGATCATTGCAAAAACCCAGCTGGCTCATTAACGTCCTTTAGGGGAGGCAATCTGCCATCCTTACCTGGTCTGTACTACACGTGACTCCAGACCTTCAACTTTCCTTCAGTGTCACTGGGTCAAAATCCTAGATCTCCATCTCTAATGATATTCCGCACGTACCTTCATCAAATGGACTGCAGTGGTTCAAGATGGGGGCTCAACACTACCTTCTCAAGGGTAACTAGGGATAGGCAATAAATGCTGACTCAACTAATGATGTCCACATTCAGTAAATGAATTAAAAAAATCCAGAGCAATGTGGTTGACTCTAAATAACCCTCTGAAATGGTCTAGCAAGCCACTCAGTTCAAGGGGAAACTAGGGATTTGCCTAATACCCATTTACCATTTTTGCCTAATCTGACCTTATTTGTTGGTACATTCCTATACGTGCACATGCTGCCCCTTGCTGTCACACTCTGGCAGTTTCAAATCAGACTGAAAACTGAAAGAAAAGCAGCACTGCCTTAAAATTAGAGACAAACCATCCAGAGGTGACGTCAGGAAGAATTTCTTCACATAAGGGTAGTGGAAAACCAGAAAGCTCTCCCCAGTGAAACCTTTGGATGCTGGGGAACAAGTGGAGCTTTCAAGCTTGAGAATGATAGATTTTTGTTAGGGAGGGATGTATTACGTTAGTGACATCCACAACCCATTAAAGAATAATAAAGTTGAAGGGAACAAATCAGACAGTGAAATTCCTTGTGCATAAGGAACTGTATAATGTTTCCAAATGATTAGCAATTGTTTCAGCACATAAAGGAAGTCAGTCATGTAGCAGGTTACGAGGTCAGCCCAGTCAATGCAGCCCTGCTGAAACCACAAATACCTTGGTTCTGCTGTCAGTGCGAGGTGTCCCTCTTCGGTTCTGGTTGTTTTCTACTGGTGTGCTCCAACTTCGATTCTCCTCCTCGATGCTCAGCATACTGTAACAAGAAGCCAGGGTCACTTCAACAACAACAACATTTACAGAGCTCCTTGAAAGTAGCATAATTTCCTGAGAGACAGTAAGAACTGCCAATGCTGGAGTCTGAGGTAATAGTGTGGAGCTGGAGGAACACAGCAGGCCAGGCAGCGTCAGAGGAGCAGGAAAGCTGACATTTCAGGTCAGGACCCTTCTTCAGAAAATGATAGATAACTTTCTGAGGTACCTTACAGGATTGATTTTCAAACACAAGTCACCAGGTCACTCAGGAGATATCAGGCACAGGTGATGGTCAAAGAAACGTGTTTTAAGGAGGGTCTTAAATGGAGAAGAAAGAAGTGGAGAGGTATAGGTAGTGAATTCCAGAGCATAAGGATCCCAGGCAGTAAAGGCATGGCTACCAATGGTGGACTGATTAAAATCAGGCTTTCCCAAGAGCCAAGATTTATAGGAGCACAGATCTCAGAGGGTTGGAAGGCTGGAGGAGGTTACGAAGAGAGAGGGAGGAGGAACATGGAGGGATTTGAGCATTTCAAAATGGTGTTGTTGCTGGACCAGGAGCTGAGACAGTTGACAAGAGAATAGATTAGAATAATGCACAGAGATAGTGAGTGAATGGAATTCAGTGCGAGTTCAAGGACAGCAAGGGCTGCTCCTTCATTAAAACCACTCTCTTGGCCAAGAGACCAAAGACTAATTACCTTGCAAATCGACCAGATGAACTGGCACTCAGCTTGTTGTTGGCTGCTAAACCCCATTGCCGCGTAGTCATATGTTTCACTGGCTCCTCATTCTCTGAATCAGACATGTTGTCAGTAGCCTGGAGAAGAACATGAATATTTAATCTCATATCGCACTGAAGGAACAGTGGAGCTTCATCCTAAAACATCCGATAACTCCTGGGGGTAACAGATTCACCAGAAGATAGTTTCATTTGTAAATTGGCCTGTTCAGTGCCAATCTATCCCTTCAGGCTCCTACTGCCTGTGTAGCACCGATGGCCAGCACTGAGAAAATGCTGCATTATCCAAGGGCAAGCAATGTGGGAGCGCTGCGTTGTCAGAGTTACTACTCGTGGGAGTGCCATGCTGTCAGAAGTTCAGATCAAGGGAACATCACATTGACAACTGTGATTTATTTTGAATGGAGCACTGAACTTGGGCTCTTACTGCCTTCTTACAATGGACAGACCCCAAAGCATATTAAGAAAAATGGGGCAGCTCTCCCCAATGCCTTCGATCATTAGTGCTAAAAAAAAAAAAAATCATCTGGGCTTGCCACTTGCTTGCTGTAGTGCGCAAGATGTCCAGCGATGATATTTGTCCGTGGGCAGCATCACACCAAGATTACCCGGACGTTGATCCCCTTACTAATTATGGGGCATTGATTACTCACCACTGCAAGGGAGCAGTAAATCACAGAAATGAGAGAGCTCAGAAGGAGGCCATTCACCCCATCTGCATCAATCTACGAACATTTTGACTCAGTGCAAAACCCTTGCCTTTTCCCAATAACACTGCATTTAGTTTTTATTGAAATAATTATCTAATACACTCTTGAATGCTTCAATCGAACCTGCCTCCACCACATATTCAGGCAGTCTGTTCCAGACTCAAACTACTTGCTGTGTGAAAAAAAGATTTTTCTCACCACACACTTGCTTCTTGCAAAACACTTCAAAACTGTGCCCTCTTGTTCTCTATCCATTTACAATGGGAGCAGTTCCTCAATACCTACTCTGTCCAGACCAATCATGACTTTAAAAACCTCTATCAAATCTCCCCTCAGCTTTCACCTCACCAAGGAAAAAAGTCCCAACTTCTTCAATGTTTACTCATAACTAAAGTATCTCATCCCCGGACCCACTTTTGTAAGCCACTTCTGCATTTTCTTCAAGCATTCACATTCTTCCAAAATAGTGATGCCCAGAAATACAGGCAATTCTCCAATATCCAATGTAAGTTCAGCATAACCTCTTTGCTCTTGTACTCTATGAAAGCTCAGGATACAGTATGCCTTATTTTTCTAAATTCATTCCTGGGATGCGTACGTCACTGGCTGGGCCCAGCATTCACTGCCCGTCCCTGGTTGCCCTTGAGAAGGTGACGCTGCAGTCCACCTCCTGTGGGTTGACCCACAATGCCCGTAGGGAGGGAATTCCAGGCTTTTGACCCAGCGACAGTGAAGGAACAGTGATATATTTCCAAGTCAGGATAGTGAGTGGCTTCAAGGAGAACTTCCGGGGGCAGTGTTCCCAAGTGTCTGCTGCCCTTGTCCTTCTAGGTGGAAGTGGTCATGAGTTTGGAAGGTGCTGTGAGAGGATCTTTGGTGATTTTCTGCTGTTACTGACCGTCGGTGGTGGAGGGAGTGGATGCTTGTGGATGTAGTGCCAATACAGTGGGCTGCTTTGTCCTGGATGGTGTCAATCTTCTTGGAGTGTTGTTGGGGCTGCACCCATCCAGACAAGTGGGGAGTATTCCATCACACTCCTGACTTGTGCCTTGTAGAAGGTGGGTCAGGGCTGGGGAGTCAGGAGGTGAGTTACTTGCCGCAGCACCCTTCTGGTTCCGGAGGTCACTGCTTCGTACAGGCGCAGGTGACAGAGGCAGTGGATGAGGTTACTGTAGTGGTTAAAGAACGCAGATCAGCACCACCTTCTACAGGGCAACTGGCAAAAGGCATATTCTGAGAATGAATTTTTAAAAACTATTATATGGTATAAAAGACTCAAAACTTTAGATGGCAGGGGTCGTGGGTTTAGAAGGTGCTGTCCAAGGATAAGAGCATCAGATACATGGGAACACATCACCTGCAAAGTCCCCCCCCCCCCCCCCCCCACCCTGACTCAGAAATTTTTAAAAGAAATTCATTCACGGGATGAGGGCGTCACTGGCTAGGCCAGCATTTACTGCCCATCCCTAATTGCCCAGAGGGCAGTTTAAGAGTGAACCATATAACTTAGAGTCTGGGGTTATATGTTGACCAGACCAGGTAAGGCTGGCAGTTTCCTTTTCTAAAGGACATTAGTGAACCAGATGTTTTGTTGCAACAATCGTCAATTGATTCATGGTCATCATTAGACTTTTAATCTCAAGATTTTTTTTTTTAATGAATGCAAATTCCACCACCTACCATGGTAAGATTCAAACCTGGATAACCAGCATATCACCTGGGTCTCTGGATTCATAGTCCAGCGATAATATTACGCAGCCATCGCTTCCCCGACTATATCACCGTTGCCTGGCCAAAATCCTGGTATTCCCCCCCAGTGGCATTGTCAGCATACAGCACATGGACTGCAGCAGTTTAAGAAGGCAGCTCACCACCACCTTCTCAAGCGGCGAATTGGAACGGCCTATAAACGCTGTCCCAGGCAGGAATGCCAACATCCCACAAGTGAACAAAAACAATTGGATGGTTCTGTACTACACAGCTGCCATTGTATTTTCTGTTAAACACGAAAGAGCCTTCCTCATCCAGCAGCAGCTGCTCAGACATGCAGCCTGACCACTTTCTCCATGTGCTTTCCCCAACAGAAACAGGCAGCTCAGAGAATAAGTCAACAGTTCACTGTGAGTGCATATTATGAGTGAGAGGGAAGGAGCAGGGAGTGAACATCAAGGGGCAAGGAAGCAATGGTGATGGAGGTGCTAGGGCAGGAGCTAAAGGATTAAGAGGCAGGGAAGGATAGAATGGAAGGCAAGGATAGAAGGAGATAAAAAGATAGCAAGGGAAATGAGAAAGAGGAAAAGACAAAGGAGAATTTATAAACACTCACAAAATCTTGACCCCATTTTCTTGCCAGCTCCTCATCCCTCTTCACCTGCTCCATGATTGTTTTCTTTTTTTCCATTTGTTGCTTCTCGTGTTCCCCCTCAGCCAGAATAATCTGAATTATTTCCGCCGTGACCGACTCATCATCTTCCTTCAAGCTCTCCTTCTCCGGCTCGTACTGGAGACGGGAAATGTTGTAATCTCAGTCTCAGTGAACCCACTACACCCTCTCCACCCCACCCTGCATGCAAGTAATGGGGGAAGCTGGATAATTGGACATGAGCAGGGGACATTAGCATTACAGTACCCACAGCCATTACTACCAAAACTGCTTCAATAGTAAGGATTTGTAAATTATACAGCAACTTTAACAGGATGAAACTTCCCATAGTGCTTCACTGGAGTGTAAGCATTTGACAATGTGAGGAGATACTAGGATTTGGTTGACTAACAACTTAACCAAAAGGCAGACAGGTTCAGCGAGGCAATTCCAGAGATCAGGCCTCAGGAAGGTGAAGGCACAGCTGCCCCTGGTGCAGTAATTACACTAGTAGGCAGGAAAGGGGCAATGGGACACAGAACAATACAGCACAGAATGCTCAAGAAGCCAGATTTGGAAGAGCAGAGAGATTTCGTTGTGGCCAACATATCCTCCCATTTGGTTTTAGAGGGCATAAATAATTTAAATCCTGTGCAGAGCTGCACACGGGTGTGAAACTTAAAAACTAACTTGAGCAAAAATTTTCAGGATGCCACTTGGCTGCGCAGCTTAGAAAGAAGACTGGTTTTGGAACTGGGTTACGGAAGTAGAAAGGGAGTAGGGGCAAGGCCACAGATTTAACTCCCCAATGTAGAGATTTATAATTTACTTTCAGAGTCATGACTCCGCTAGTTCCCTCTCTGCAGAAGCAGAGTTGGAGAGTTTGATCTACTGTCTTTTTGTTTCATTCACTCCCCTGCAGTGTTTAGTCTGACTGTTCTCATTCGAGAAGGGCAAAACTAAATTATTAACAGAAGGAATCTCCAGAATTTCCCAGCTTGGACCTAGAGGGTGGAACCTCAGCAAATTACTCTGATACAGATGGGATATTACATGGAGGGCCCTGCCTCACTGTCTTGCTGTATGTAGAAGATTCCAGGACATGATTCAAAAAATCACGTAGCCGTGCCTACTTGGTCATTGCACTACCTTGTCTAATTTCTCACAGAATCATTAAACAAGTTATTTCATCACTGTGGTGGGAAGTTATTGTGTGGAGAATGGCTGCAGCATTCTCCTGCATAAGGGAGAAATCACTGGCTCCGCTTTGAAATAGTAGCCATGGAATTTTGAATATCCACCCAAGACGGCAGACAGATTTCAGTTAAAAGTGGCTCTTCTTCTAACTTGACCCTCTGATAGCAAGGTGTTCCTTCATCCCTGACCCTCCAATGGTGCGGCATTCCCGCAGCCCTGACAGAATGGTGCACCATCATAGCAGATTCCCTGAAGGACAGTGCAGCACTCCGAGTAGTGATTCTTCAATAACATAGCACTCCGTCATGCTGATCCTCAAACAGTGCATTCACTCCTGTAGTACGGTCTGCCAACAGTACTCCGCACTCCCTTGATGCCAACCCTCTGACAACTGCCGCGCTCCCTTGGCACAGACCCTCCGACAGTGCGGTGATCCCCCAGTATTGACCCTCTGACAGTGTGGCGTCTCCTCAGTGCTGATCCTCAGAAGCATGCTAATCTTGGCCTCATTCCAAGAGTGTCAGGGACATGCAAATACTTGTTTCCAAAAGATATGAGCCCAGGAGCTGGGCTGGGACAGTCAGTAAAGATGGTATTGCTCTGGATGCGTCCAGATCTGTGCCACAGAAGGACGGTATTCCAAATTTCATGAGTTCACTCTGCTGTGTATCTGGACCCCAAGTGCCCTTAACTGTATATCCCACAATACACAGAGCTGAAAGTTTGTCTTGAAATTTCCAACTGACCCCCAGGGATCCGCATTTCCAATCCCTTTTGTGTGAGGAAGTGCTTCCTGACAGCCTACGACTATTTTGAAGGTTCTGCTTCTTGTTCGGGACTCTGTCCATCCATCCACTGAGGAAACAGTTTCTATCTACACCACCAAATTCATGAATCATTTCAAATAGAAAACCACTTAAACCCCTGAACTGAAAGGAAAACAGGCAAAGTTCATGTAAGCGGAGTTTGCAATTTAACCCTGAAAAGGCCAGGCAGCTTTCTGGTGAACTCATGCCACAAAGGCAATGTGGGATATCCTTCCTGAGGTTTAGCACAATTGAGTGCAGTCACTTTAGATGTCTTCCACAATTGATACATTCTTTCACTGCTTGTATATCTGCCACAAAGGGCCTTCATTCTATTAGCAGTTTGGATTGATTGATTTTTCACAGATTAATTTTTAGGGATTTGACTACTTGACCTCCGATAATCCCTATATTATTCAAGACTCCGATCAGTGATTTGCGCTGGGGGAGCGTGAGGGGCAGGGTGCGTGCAGACTGGACTGAACCACCAAAATCAAACAGCTCATTCAGCATCACATGGTAAACAGCATCTTAGTGGTGAGCCACCTTCTTGAACTTCTGAAGTCTGTATGATATAGGGACACCTACAGCGCTCAGAAGGAGCAATTTGCATGATTTTAACCCAGCAACAGTAAAGGACCAGCAAAATATTTCAGGATGGTGAGTAGCTTGTGTAAAACTTACAGGTGGTGGTGTTCCCATATATCTGCTGCCCTTATCCTTCTAGATGGCAGTACTGGGCTTGGAAGGCGCTAAGGAGCCTTGCTAAGTTGCTGCAGTGCATCTTTTAGAGGCTTCCTGACACAAAAGGGAGTGGAAATGTGGATCTCTGGGGGTCAATTGGAAATTTCAAGACAAATTTTCAGGTCTGAGTATTCCAGGATATATCGTTAAGGACAGAGTCCAGATACACATCAGGGTGAACTCTCAAAAGTTGGAATGCCCTCGTTCCATGGCACAGACCCAGACACATCCACGGCAATATCACGACTGTCCCAGCCCAGCTCCTGGGCTCCACACTGTTGTCACTGTGCAGTGGTCAGGGAGTGCATGTTGAAGGTGGTGGATAAAGGTGCCAATCAAGTGGGCCCTTTATCCTGGATGGTGTCAACCTTCTTGAGCATTGTTGGAGCTGTGCTCATCCAGACAAGTGGGGGGTATTTCGTACACTCTGACTTATGCCTTGCAGACAGCCAGGAGGTTAAGTTACATTCTGAGAATATTCAGCCTCTGCCACGTCCTTTTGGCACAGGATTTATATGACTAATCCAGTTCAGTTTCTGGTTAATAGTAATCACTAGAATGTTAATGGCAGAAATTCAATAGTATTATCACAGAATGTCAAGAGGTGATGTTTAGATTCTCTCATGGAGACAGCTACTGATGGCTGTAATGTCTGGAGGCCTACTGCTTGGTAGGACTATTGGAGGAGGCAAGCACAAATAAAAAGCTCAGCTTGTGAGAAGAGAGCCCAGAGAAAACAGAAACTAGTGACTACTGCACCTTCTCAGTCCAATGTCTTCCTCTGCAGCAAATGCGGCAAAGATTGCCAATGGCAGAGTGGGGTTCAGGAGCCCCAGAAGATGATGCTGAAAGAGTTGACAACCACAGTTCAACCAGCATCTAATAAAAAGGAGGGCTGCCACATACTACATTGAGATCACCACTGACTGGCACTTGTGTGACATGAACAGAATTTACTCATGAGCTCAGGCCTGGAACACAACCGTAGAACATGCGTTTCCTCCAAAGCGACATCAGCAACAAATGGTTACGGTGCAACTTATTCCAGGGAGACAGTGAGGTTATTCTCCAGCCCACGAACCCCTGCCCATTCCCCTCCTCATTCTAAAAACAATTGACTGAAGTAACTGAAGTGACAGAGGACAGTACCTGTCGGAGTTGGTTCTCAAGCCCCTCCCGGACATCACCTGCTTTACTCAGCACCAGAGGAGCACGGAACACTGGCTCTGTAAGCACAAAACAAAACAGAAACTCACTAAAGGCAAACCCAACTCCAATCAGATGAGGTTTCAGAAGTAGCCAATACCTTTTGTCCATCAAGTTCTGATAATCAAAGAGCCATATAGCACTGGAGAAGTCATCCAGCCCATTCGACCTGTGCTGATCCTTTAGTAGAACTATTTAATTAGTCTCACTACTCCCAGTTTTTTTCCCTCTACAGCCTGGAAATTTCCCCATCCATTCTTACTGAAAAAAAAAAGACATGTCGTCAAAGCTTTTCATTTTGCCCTCATCAGGACAATTTGCAGGATCACCAGTGTAAAGAGGGAACAAAATCTTTAAACTGTATCAGAATAAGTACTAATTAGAACATAGAACATAGAATAGTACAGCACAGTACAGGCCCTTCGGCCCACGATGTTGTGCTGAACTTCTACCCTAATCCTAAGGTCTATCTAACTTTCACCCCTACCTTATACTATCATCCATATGCCTAATAGCCGCTTAAATGCCCCTAAAGAGGCCGACTCCACTACCCTCTCGGCAATGCATTCCACGCCCCCTACCCTCTCGGCAATGCATTCCACGCCCCTACCACACTGAGTAAAGAACCTACCTCTGACATCTCCCCTATATCTACCTCCACTCACTTTAAAACTATGCCCCCTCGTAATAGCTACCTCCACCCTAGGAAAAAGTCTCTGGCTGTCTACTCTATCTACACCTCTGATCATTTTGTACACCTCCATCAAGTCACCGGTCATCCTTCGTCGTTCTAATGAGAAAAGCCCTAGCTCTCTCAACCTTTTCTCGTAAGACCTTCCCTCCATTCCAGGCAACATCCTGCTAAATCTCCTCTGCACCTTTTCCAACGCCTCCACATCTTTCCTGCAATGGGGCGACCAGAACTGGACACAATACTCCAGATGTGGCCGAACCAGGCTTTTGTATAGCTGGAGTATAACTTCACGGCTTTTGAACTCAATCCCTCTATTAATGAAAGCTAACACACCATACGCCTTCTTAACAACTCTATCCACCTGGGTGGCAGCTTTCAGGGAACTGTGAACATGAACCCCAAGATCCCTCTGCTCCCCCACACTGCCAAGAATCTTTCCATTAACCCTGTATTCTGCTTTCAAGTTTGTCTTTCCAAAGTGAATCACCTCACACTTTCCAGGGTTAAACTCCATCTGCCACTTCTCAGCCCAGCTCTGCATCCTATCAATGTCCCTTTAGAACAGCCCTCCACACTGTCCACAATGCGACCCACCTTCATATCGTCAGCGAATTTGCTAATCCACCCTTCCACTCCTTCATCCAAATCATTTACAAAAATCACAAATAGAAGAGGACCCAGGAGAGATCCTTGTGGTACACCACTTGTAACTGAGCACCACGCTGAATATTTTCCGTCCACTACCACCCTTTGTCTTCTAAGGGTCAGCCAAATCTGAATCCAATCTGCCACATTCCCCCATCCCATGCCTCCTTACCTTCTGCATGAGCCTACCATGGGGAACCTTATCAAACGCCTTACTTAAATCCATGTATACCACATCCACTGCTCCACCTTCATCCATGTGTTTGGTCACCTCTTCAAAGAATTCAATAAGGTTTGTGAGGCATGATCTACCCCTCACAAATCCATGCTGACTATCACAAATCAAACTGTGCCTTTCCAAGTGATCATAAATCCTATCTCTCAGAGCCCTTTCCAATAATTTGCCCACCACTGACGTAAGACTAACTGGCCTGTAATTTCCAGGGTTATCCCTATTCCCTTTTTTGAACAAGGGGATGACGTTTGCCTCTCTCCAATCTTGAAATCCAGCATGAAACTAGAAGATTGGGAAAACTTTAAAGGTCAACAGAAAACCACAAAAAGAGCTATAAAGAAAAGTAAGATAGAACTTGAGAAAAAACTAGCACAGAATATAAAGACAGATAGCAAAAGTTTCTATAAATATATAAAACGAAGAAGAGTAGCTAAAGTAAACATTGGCCCTTTAGAGGATGAGAAGGGGAATTTAGTTATGGGATATGATGAAATGGCCGAGGCATTGAACGGGTATTTTGTATCGGTCTTCACAGTGGAGGACACTAATAACATGCCAGTAATTGACAAAGACATGAAGGTAGGTGAGGACCTGGAAACAATCATTATTACGGAAGAGTTGGGCAAGCTAATGGAGCTAAGGATTGATAAGTCTCCTGGCCCTGATGGAATGCATCTCAGGGTTCTAAAAGAGATGGCGGGAGAAATAGCAGGTGCACTGGCGGTAATTTTCCAAAATTCGCTGGACTCTGGGGCAGTCCCAGCAGATTAGAAAACAGCAAATGTGACGCCAATGTTTAAAAAGGGAAGTACACAAAAGATGGGGAATTATAGACTGGTTAGCTTAACCTCTGTAGTGGGGAAGATGCTCAAGTCTATTATCAAGGAAGAAATAGCAAGGCATCTTGATAGAAATTGTCCTGTTGGGCAGACGCAGCATGGGTTCATGAAGGGCAGGTCATGCTTGACAAATCTTTTGGAATTCTATGAAGACATTACGAGCAAGGTGGACAATGGGGACCCAATGGATGTGGTGTACCTAGATTTCCAAAAGGCCTTCGACAAGGTGCCGCACAAGAGGCTACTGCATAAGATAAGGATGCATGGCGTTAAGGATAAAGTATTAGCATGGATAGAGGATTGGTTGACTAACAGGAAGCAAAGAGTGGGGATAAATGAGTGCTATTCTAGCTGGCAGTCAGTGACTAGTGGTGTGCCTCAGGGATCGGTGTTGGGACCGCAATTATTTACAATTTATATAGATGATTTGGAGTTGGGGACCACACGTAGGGTGTCAAATTTTGCAGATGACACCAAGATGAGTGGCAGAGCAAAGTGTGCAGAGGACTGTGAAACTTTGCAGAGGAACACAGATACATAGAGTGAGTGGGCAAAGATCTGGCAGATGGAATACAATGTAAATAAATGTGAAGTCATACATTTTGGTAGGAGTAATAGTAAAAAGGATTATTACTTGAATGGTAAAAAGTTGCAGCATGCTGCTATGCAGAGGGACCTGGGTGTCCTTGTGCATGAATCACAGAAGGTAGGTCTGCAGGTACAACAAGTAATTAGGAAGGCAAATGGAATTTTGTCCTTCATTGCTAAAGGGACTGAGATTAAAAGCAGAGAGGTTATGTTGCAGCTATACAAGGTGCTGGTG
This sequence comes from Rhincodon typus, assembly GCF_021869965.1. Taxonomy (NCBI): domain Eukaryota; kingdom Metazoa; phylum Chordata; class Chondrichthyes; order Orectolobiformes; family Rhincodontidae; genus Rhincodon; species Rhincodon typus. Next base: position 2,118,883 of record NC_063337.1, on the reverse strand, counting down.
AGGCCACACCTGGAGCACTGTGTGCAGTTTTGGTCTCCTTACTTGAGAAAGGATGGAGGGGGTGCAAAGAAGGTTCACTAGGTTGATTCCGGAGTTGAGGGGGTTGGCTTATGAGGAGATACTGAGTAGATTGGGATTATATTCATTGGAATTCAGAAGATTGAGGGGGGATCTTATAGAAACATATAAAATTATGAAGGGAATGGATAAGATAGAAGTAGAGAGGATGCTTCCACTGGCAGGTGAAGCTAGGACAAGAGGGCATAGCCTCAAGATTAGAGGGAGCAGATTTAGGACTGAATTGAGAAGGAACTTCTTCACCCAGAGGGTTGTTAATCTATGGAATTCCTTGCCCAGTGAAGTAGTTGACGCTACTTCAGTAAACATTTTTAAAGGTAAGATAGATTTTTTTTGTACAATAAAGGAATTAAGGGATACAGTGAGAACGCGGGTAAGTGGATCTGAGTCCACGAAAAGATCAGCCATGATCTTAATGGATGGCGGAGCAGGCTCGAAGGGCCGGACGGCCTACTCCTGCTCCTAGTTCTTATGTTCTTCCGGCACTATACCCGTGGACAGTGAGGACAAAAAGATCATCACCAAAGGTTCTGCGATCTCTTCCCTTGCTTCCCATAGAATCCTTGGATAAATCCCATCAGGCCTGGGGGACTTGTCTATCTTCAACTTCCTCAAAATTCCTAGCACATCTTCCTTACTAACATCGACATCAATTGGTTGGCGAGTGAACTCTGATTGGTAGAGGCATTGCCATGAAGAATGCAATGTTGTTCTCCTTTACTTAGAATTTCTTGCAAATTGTTCTGAGTGCAAGATGAAAAGATTTTATCAAGTGTGCCTCTTTTCAGCAATACTCAAGTTCCAAACTACTAAACTAACGTAGAAATTATTGAATCAGCTTTCAGGCCTCATACTTGCACTCATCCTTTCACCAATTATCTTCAGTCTGTGTCCTCTGGTTACCAGCCCTCTCCCCAGAAGAAATCATTACTCCCTATTTTCTCTGGTCCCTCATAATTTGGAATTCAGACAAGGTTCTACAACGAGAGAAGATGTGTGTTGTGACTGTGAATGTAAATAGCAAACACTTTATTCTCAGCCTCTGCACCTGGCTACGTTCTGGACTCAATTTGCCTTTAGAACATGGAGGCTTGAAATGATTGACATAACAGTGAGGGGAACAGACCTGGTAAGTAAGGCTATAAGGTTTATTGAATCACACAGTACTAAAGAAGTCCTTCAGCCCTTCTCTATTGCCAAGGTTCATAGTTGTTCAGTTCACACTGCTTGACTGAGTCAAAAGTTAAGATTTAGAGCACAGGAGGCCATTCATCCCATCATGCCTGTGTCAGCTGCTAAACAGCCTAACGCTATGCCCAAGCACTGGGTTGTGACCTGAAACACATCACATATGGAAATCTGAATGGCACAGATGCAGAGACATGTTGTTAACGCTTTTCATCTTGCACTCAACAGGAAAAATGCAAGAATGCCAAATTTCATCAATCTCAACAACTTATTCTGGAGGAGAAAAGGGAACTGATTGGCTGAAACATTTTATGGAGAAATCAAAAAGGATATAGCTGCTCCCTAAGCTCTTGTGTAACTCAAAAAAAGGAAGCAAAGCTTGAACATTTCCCTTTAGTTCACAGATAATAGGCCTGTTACAAATGTTGTTGCTTCTAGTAAATAAGCCTTGTAATGAGGTCAACTAATCATCTTACACTGGTGGTTAATGCAGCTATGAGCACATTCAGGAATGTTTATCAAGTGCTGCCCAATCAAAACAAATCACAAAACAAAATATTCAGTGATAGACTTGTTGATTCAATCCCACCTTGGCCTAAATAAAGATTTGCAAAATATGTTTAAAAATTAGGAAATATAAAACTCGTTTCACTCAAAATGACCATGAAATTGTTAAGATATAGATCAGCTGCAATGGAACTGAATGGCAGAATAGCACCAGGAGACTTTTTAAAATTCATTTTTGGGATGTGGGCATCACTGCCTGGCCAACATTTATTACCTGTCCCTATTTGCCCTTCAGAAGGTGGTGGTGTGCTGTCTTCTTGAACCACAGCAGTCCACCTGCTGTGGGTTGACCCACAATGCCACGAGGGACAGAATTCCAGTATTTTGACTTAACGGCACTGAAGGAACGGCGATATAGTTCCAAGTCAGGATGGTGAGTGACTTGGAGGGGAACTTGAAAGTGGTGGTGTTCCCGTGTATCTGCTGCCCTTGTCCTTCTAGATGGAAGTGGTCGTGGGTTTGGAAGGTGCTGTCTGAGGATCTTTGGTGAATTTCTGCAGTGCATCTTGTAGGTTGTACACACTGCTGCTACTGAGCGTCGGTGGTGGAAGAAGTGGATGCTTGTGGATGTGGTGCCAATAAAGTAGGCTGTTTTGTCCTGGATGGTGTCAATCTTCTTGAGTGTTGATGGAGTCACACCCATCCAGGCAAGTGGGGAGTTTTCCATCACACTCCTGACTTGTGCCGCGTAGATGGTGGGCAGGCTTTGGAGAGTCAGGAGGTGAGTTACTCGCCGCAGTATTCCTAGCTTCTGGCCTGCTCTTGTTGCTAGTGTTTATGTGGTGAGTCCAGTTGAGTTTCTGGTCAATGATAACACCCAGCATGTTGATAGTGTGGGTTTAGTGATGTTAACACCGTTGAACGTCAAGGGGCGGTGGTTGGATTGTCTCTTATTGGTGATGTCATAGCCTAGCACTTGTGTGGTGCAAATGTCACTTGCCACTTGTCAGTCCAAGCTGGACAACAGCACAAGCAAGAGGCCCTAACTAAGGAATTTGAAAACTAACAACATTCAGACATTTATGAAGGACACAATGTGAGTTTAACAGCCCTTCCAAATCTTTGAAGGGTCTATGGCATTTTGAAGATCATTGCTGAACAGCTCTAGCATTATACCTGGCAGCCAGAAACAATCTGAGGTCTACACTATCTAATTTACACACTTGCAGACACATATACACACAAACTAGGGGAGAGTCTATCGCCACCTCAGGTTGTCTCAAAGCACTACAACATGACATATCCGTTTTTAAAGTGTAGCCGATAGAGTCTAATTCGCACACAGCTGAATACTATCGGCCCAGGATACAGGCACGAACTCTCCTTGCTTTGAGGCTTGAGCACAACATTGGAGGTTGGCACTGCCAATGCTGTACTGAAGGAGTGGAAAACTGTCAGAAATACCATTTTCTGGATGAATCTATAATCGAAGGACCTGTCTGCCCTCTAAGGTGGATGTCTAAGATTCCACTCAAAGTTGGGATACTCCTCAGCCTTCGTCCCTCAAACAACGTTATGCAAACCTTTTATATTGATAATCTTTTATCATATTGCCGTTTGTGAGATCTTGCCGTGCACACATTTGCTGCAATGTTTCCTACATTATAATAGGGGTTAGTGTTCAAAAATACTTTATTATTTGTGAAACACTTTGAATGTCTCAAAGTACCCAAAAAAGTTACATATAAACAAAAGTCTTTCCCCCCCCATTGGTGATGGGGGATCTTTCACTATAATCTGGGTGGGAAAATGGGGCCTGTTCATCAAGGACACAGCATCTCAAACAGTCTAGCACTCCCTCAGCACTAGCACCAGAAGCATCAGCTTGAGTCTCTGGAATGAGGTCATAAACACATGATGGCCTGACTCAGCAGACACTATTACTAACTAAGCCAAGGCTGATCTGCAACAGCTACCAGCCACAACTACAGATGTTGATGATCTGAAATAAAAACAGAAACAGCTGGAGAAAGTCAGCAGGTCTGGCAGCATCAGCTTCCCGCTAAAATTCACCATCACTTTCTGATTTTATTTTAGATCTCTAGCATCCACAGTACTTTGCTTTTATTTTAGCCATTTTATTTATTTAAGTATTTAGTGACCAACTGTAGTTGTACAGTTGACATTGCTGAGACTGCGGTGTCACACGTAGGTCAGATCAGATAAAGGTAGGAGATTTTCCTTATTTAAAGGATATTATAGTCATAGACGTCTACTACACAGGAAAAATACCTTTGGTCCATTGAGTCTGTGCTGGTCAAAACAACCACCTAACTATCTTAATCCCATTTTCTAGCACCTGACATCGCAAGTACACGTCTAAACACTGAAATGTTATTATGAGGGTTTCTGCTTCTACCACCCTTACAGGCAGTGAGTTCCAGATTCCAAACTACCCGCAGTAATTTTTTTTCCTCCCTCACATCCCCTTTAAACCTTCTGCCTCTTAGTTTAAATCTGTGGATAGACTGGGATTTTTGAATTTTGAACTAGATTTCTGAAGAACGGTCTAGACCCGAAATGTCAGCTTTCCTGCTCGGCCTGCTGTGTTCCTCCAGCTCTACACCTTGTATGAGTTAGGAGTTTGTATCAGGAAGTTATAGGAAGTTTAAATCTAAGTCCCCATTACTTTCCAATTATCAGGTCACAGTGTCCTGACTAAGGGTCACATCATCTTACAACAGAGGAGGTCATTCCTTGCAATAGCTAGACTATTAATCCAAACACAAAAACAGAACAGAAAACAGCCAGTCTGGCAGTATCTGTGAAGAAAAATCAGAGTTAATGTTTTGGGTCCAATGACCCTTCCTTCTGATGCTGCCAGACTTGCTGAGCTTTTCTAGCAACTTCTGTTTTTGTTCCTGATTTACAGTATCCACAGTTCTTTCAGATTTTATTAATCCAGAGACCCAGGTAATGTTCTGGGGATCCAGATTCAAATCCTGCAAACATAGGAGGAGAGTGGTCAATCAAGACTTTTTTTAAAATCAAAGAGCAAAGTGTATTTAAGGTGCTCTTGTGATACAGTGGTAGTGTCTTTACTTCTGAGCCAGGAGGTCTGGGTTAAAATCCCACCTGGTCGCGGTGTCATAACATCACTGAACAGGTTGGTTAGAAAATACCTTAGAAATTACTGAGCCTGCAAAAAATCGCTAGTCAGAATGTTATGTAGAGATGTGCAAATTTTACTACAAGAAAGTTACTAAGAACATACCAAGGTAAGAGGCTTCAGCAATGAGGAGACGTGAAAGAAACAGATGCATTTTTTGTTTTGAAAGACACTCAACAGGAGAGATTTTGGTAATGCATAAAAAAGGGAAAGACATTTCTAATGGTCAGTGAATCTGTAAGTTCAGAACACATTTAAATTCTCACAAGGGAAGGAGAATGTTAGGAGAATCTTATGCTTTTTACAGCACTGATCTTATCGTTAGGACATTGGATGTCGCACCAAAAACAGAATCTAAACTGGCCCTTATAAAGGGAGGTAGAGAAACAGGGGAGGGAAAAGATAAGATTTGGGATCAAAAGGAGGTGTGGTGTGGTGTGGGGAGGGGATTTAGTGACACAGTTTTGTCACAGGGACAGCAGAAAAGTGATGTACCAAATGACCCTGCCTGTGCTGTAGTGTCCTACCCACTAACTTTAACCCAAACAAAGTGCAGCCAGTTACATGCCTGGGCAAGTCCTGAGTGAGAAAACTCTCAGAGGCAGGCAAAATTATTACGTGGTTCAAGCTTTGGTTCCTGATTGAATCAGATTTGAAACAGGCAGTTCAAAAACTTCACAAGTTCGACTCCACTAAGAAGTAAGACTGTAAAAACTCTTCAGTTTCCCTGCATATCTACATATACCTTTTCACTGTCACAGATATCTCACAAAACTCCCTCTGATCCAATTCTTCTCATTCCCTGAACTATGCAAAATTGGCCCGTTCACTCTCACCAGCCATCATTTTCTAAACAAAAATTAATTTGTTCATGACGTATCAGCGTCTTGCAGGGCAAGTAAAAATCAATCACATTGCTGTAGGGCTGGAGTCACATGTAGGCCAGACCAAGTAAAGTGATTTATCTTAAAGAATAGGGAAGGATATTAGAGAAACAGATGGGGTTTTACAACGATCAATGTTAAATTTCACAGTCACATTACTGAGACCAGCTTTCAATTCCAGCTGTATTAATTGATTTTAAATCTGGTAGGTACAGCTGCCGTGGGACTTGAACCTGAATTACTAACCTAATGACATTTCCACTATACCACTGTCACCCCAATCAGAAGAATGACTCAATATGGAATTAGGTTGGTTTGATCAAGATTAGTCTAGGGGCTAGACTTGTTACACTTGTAAGTTATGGAATCAATTCCAGATTTATTAATGGAATTTAAATACCATCGGCTGCCAATGGTGGGATTTGAAGCCATGTTCCCAGAACATCACCTGAGCCTCTGGATTACTAGTCCAGTGGCTACTACATCACCTCTCCATTTCTCATTCAACCTTCTCTGTTCCCAGCACAATCCTTGGTCTCCCAATGCACATCTCTTCGTTGCAGAGCTCAAACCCCTTAACACAAAC
>NC_063337.1:2100696-2102471 GCF_021869965.1 Rhincodon typus | reverse complement strand
CCCGCAGCCCGCCGCCCGCCTCAGACTATCCCCTCCCATCCACTTCAGTAGCTCCTACCCCTGTCCTTCCCGCTCTCACCGGGATCAGGCCCCGTCGCCGCTGCATCCTCCTCCGCTTCCTCACCCAGCCTCCTCCTCCTCCTTCTCCGTCCCGGCTGCTGCTTCCTCCTGCGGCCCGGCTGCTGCTGCTGCCAGAGCGGCCCGGCCCCAGCGGCGGGGACACGGATCCAGCTGCCTGAGCGGCGCCGGCAACGACGGCGGCACAGCGGGCAGGCGAGGCTCAGGCCTATCCCGGCCTCGGGCACCGTGCGGCTCAGGCAGCCCCGACACAAACCTCTGTCACCGGTTTGGGGCTGAACCTGGAGCCGGGCCCCAGGCCGCTCTCTCCGGGTCCGCTCCCCACTCCCGCTCCGGGCCGCCATCTTGTGATGTCGGAGGCCCGCCCCCGCCGCGAGCGCGCGCGCACACACGGAGCCGGCCGCGGGGCCGCGCGTTGGGACCGCGCATGGAATCGACGATGGCCAGTGGTGCCTAGCGACTCGCTGCAACCTAACCCCTCACCTTTAATGAGAGCCTTCTTCTCTCACCTAACGCTAACTAGCTTAATCCAAACCAGTTAACCATCAAACTAATTAACTAATGTGGGAAAAAAGAAGTAAAACAAAACTGCGATGAGTTGATGCCAAGTTTGGCCTTTCGAGGACTAGAAGATTGTCAGTGGATGGAAAATTTGATGGAGCTCAGGGGTCACAGAACTTTATTTTACTTATTGACAGGATGTGGGCCCCATCTCTAATTGACAGGAGACGAATGAGGGAGGGGGTTAATCTCATAGAGACTTATAAAATTTTACCAGGACTGGACAGGTAGATGCAGGGGGGATGTTCCCGATGGTGGGTGTGCCCAGAACCAGGGGACTGGGGAACCAGCCTGAGGATTCGGGGTAGACCATTTAGGACAGAGATGAGGAGACATTTCTTCACCCAAAGAGTGGTGAGCCTGTGGAACTCATTACCACAGGAAGTAGTTGATGTCAAAACATTGAATGTATTCAAGAGGCAACTAGATATAGCACTTGGAGCAAATGGGATCAAAAAGTATGGAGAGAAAGCAGAATTAGGCTATCAAGTTGGACGATCAGCCATGATTGTGAAAAATGGTGGAGCAGGCTTGAAGGGCTGAATGGCTTCCTCTTGCTCCTGTCTTCTATGTTTCTATGAAAAGAGGGTGGTGACTTTTCTATTGGAATCCCTGCAGCCCATGTGCCATAGGGAAACCCACAACACTTTTGGGAGGGAATTCCAGGATTTTGACCCAGTGACAGCAAGGAATGGTGATATATTTCCACATCAGGACAATGTTTGGCATGGATGGGAATTTGCAGGTAGTGATGTTCCAATGCATCTCTTGCATTTTTCCTTCTATGTGAAAGTGGATTTAGCAGGTGCTATCCATGGCGAATTTCTGCAATGCATTTTATGGATGGTACACAGAGAGGCAGCACAGTGGCTCAGTGGTTAGCACTGCTTCCTCACAGTGCCACGGATCCGGGTTTGATTTCACCCACGGGTGACCGTCTGTGCGGAGTTTGCACATTCTCACTGTGTCCACGTGGGTTTCCTGTGGGTGCTCCAATTTCCTCCCGCAGTCCAGAGAAGTGCAGGTTAGGATGATTGGCTGTGCTAAATTACACATAGTGTCCAAGGATGTGCAGGCTAGGTGGATTAACAATGGGAAATGCAGGGTTACAGGAATAAGGTGGCGGGAATGCGGGT
>NC_063337.1:2068327-2100596 GCF_021869965.1 Rhincodon typus | reverse complement strand
TGTGGGTGCTGTTTTGAGCGTCGGTGTGGACTTGATGGGCCGAATGGCTTATAGGAATTCTGTGATTCCATACCAAATGTACCACTGATGGATGGAGTTAATTTTTATGTTTGACGGTGTGCTAACAAATCTTGATTGGCACTACGAATTACCTTTAAACTGCTTTTATTCATTAATGAGATTTGGGCATCGTTGTCTGGGCTAGCACTTACTGCTCTTCCCTAGTTGCCCTTAAGAAGGTGATAGTCAGCTACGTTCCATCTGTTTTTTCCTGCTGCTGCATAATCCCCCAGGATCCATGCACGGTAGAATCAGAAGTCAATGTGTCCACGAGCTGAGGAGGAACATTAGTGGCCTGCCTTATGCTGGGTACTGGGAAAGGAATGAATTACAGTAAGAAAGTGCAATGAGACTTGACTTTAAATTTCTAGCCAAAAATTCAGAATGTAAGAAAAGGAAGAGAGGAAATGTCAAGGGAAATGACCTTTGTGTTGGTTCAACTATGTTTGCAATTATTTCCAAAGTTCATTTTGTAGACCAAACTCAAGTACTGCTTTTTTATCAATATGTTTTAGCTTGCTCATTGGGACAATTTGCAAGAAAAACCAAAGGTAAAACAACATATACATTGTTTGAGAGGAGTTGGTAGTTAATTGTCAGTAATCATTAACTGATGCATTCATCACAACAATGCCTCTACCAATCAGCAGTCTCCTATAACCTGTATGAGAGGAGTTAACTGCCAACCATCATTAACTGGTGCATTTGCCATGTCATATCAATCACAGCCCACTTTCTCATTATCCCTATCATTACTATTTCATGTAAATTGTCCAAATGAATGTAAGAGCTTTGACAAATGTGTCTTTTCTCAGCAACAGTCCCATGTTCTTCTGGTTGGTCTTCCAGGTTTCTCCACATCTCCAATGCTCCCTTTCCAACACCAACCTTTATATTATAGCTCACTCCAAACTTTATCTTCTACACCATATGGTGTCCCACAGACCAATCACTAAATTTGCCCTTGATTAAAGCAGCCAGGCTTTCAAAAGTCAAAACCAGGGCACACTAAAAGGACATGGCGAGGTGGGGCTCTGAGATGATTCACGTGTTGGGTGATCAATGGCAGGATTCTGAGGGAGGGGCAGTTGAAAGTGGGAATGGGAAGGGTGAGTGGCATGGTGGCTCAGTGGTCAGCACTGCTGCCTCATAGTGACAAGGACCTGGATGCAATTCCACCTTGGGTGATTATATGGAGTTCGCACATTCTCCAGGTGTCTGCATGGGTTTCTGCTGCATATGCCAGTTTTCTCTCACAGTCTAAAGACGTGCAGGTTAGATGGATTTGCTATGGTAAATATGGGGTTATGGGAATAGGGTAGGGGGCTGGGTCTGGTTGGGATGCTCTTCGGAGGGTTGGTGCTGACCTGATGGGCCAAATAGCCTCTTTCCACACTGTAGGGATTCTGATTCTATGAGATCAAATGGAGACATCTCCCCGAATTTGTCCAGCCAGAGCTAATGACTCTACAGCATCGATCCTTTAACAGGCATCATCAGCAATGGAGACACTGGTGCCAAAAAAAGTTGTAGCAACTCCTATGAAGACATCAAAGGGTGTGGTGATGGGTGCCTACAAGAAGAAAGAAGGAATTTCATACAGATTTTGTGTGGGTAGAATTGAGGAACCGCAAAGGTAAAAAAAAACCATAGCTGGAGTTGTGTACAGGTCTCCAAACAGTAGTCAAGAGCTGGGGCGCAAGATACAACAGGAGATAGAAAAGGTGTACAAGAAAGGCAAGGCTACAGTGATCATGGGGGATTTCAACTTGCAGGTGGACTGGGAAAATCATGTTGGTGGTGGATTGCAAGGAAAGGAGCTTGTGGAATGTCTACGAGACGGCTTTTTGTAGCAGTTCGTGGAGCCCACAAGGGAACAGGCAATTCTGGATTTAGTGTTGTGCAATGAGGCAGACTTGATAGGGGAGCTTAAGGTGAAGGAACCCTTAGGAGGCAGTGATCATAAGATGATAATATTTACTCTGCAATGTGAGAGGGAGAAGATAGAATCAGAGGTAACGTATTACAGCTGAATAAAGGCGACTGCAGAGGGAGGAGCTGGGCAGAATTGACTGGAAGAGGATACTAGCAGGAAAGACAGTGGAACAGCAATGGCAGGAGTTTCTGGGAGTAATTCAGGAGATGCAGCAAAAATTCATACCTAGGAAAAAGAAGCATGGTACAGGGAGGATGAGGCAACCATGGCTGACTAAGGAAGTCAGGGATAGCATTAAAGCAAAAGAGAAAGCATATAATGTGGCGAAGGGCAGTGGGAAACCAGAGGACTGGGAAGCTTACAAAGAAAGGAGGGAGAAGATTAAATATGAGGGTAAGCTAAGCAGTAATATAAATGAAGACTGTAAGAGTTTCTTTAGATAAATAAAAGGCAAAAGTGGACATTGGACCACTGGAAAATGATGGTGGAGAGATAGTAGTGGGGAACAAGGAAATGGCTGAGGAACTGAATAATTACTTTGCTTCAGTCTTCATGGTGGAAGACATGAGTAATCTCCTAAAAATTGAAGAGAGTCGGGGGCAGAGCTGAGTATAGTGGCCATCACCAAGGAGAAGGTGCTAGTAAAACTGATTGGCCTGAAGGTGAATAAATCACCTGGACCAGATGGACTACACCCCAGAGTTCTAAAGGAGATAGCTGAAGAGACAGTGGAAGCGTTAGTGGTGATCTTTCAGGAATTCGCTAGAGTCAGGGAGGGTTGCAGAGGACTGGAAAATCGCTAACATGACACCCCTGTTTAAAAAGGGAGTAAGACAAAAGATGAAAAATTACAGGCCGATTAGCCTAACTTCGATTGTGAGTAAGATTTTGGAGTCCATTGTAAAGGATGAGATTTCTGAATATTTGGAAGTGTATGGTAAAGTAGGGCAAAGTCAGCATGGTTTCATCAAGGGGAGATCATGCCTGACAAGTCTGCTAGAATTCTTTGAGGAAGTAATGAGCAGGGTAGACCAAGGAGAGCCAATGGATTTTATCTACCTGGACTCCAAGAAGGCCTTTGATAAGGTGCCACTTAAGAGGCTGCTGAGTAAGATAAGGGCCCACGGTGTTAGAGGCAGGGTGCTAGCATGGATAGAAGATTGGCTGTCTGGCAGAAAGCAGAAAGTGGAGATAAAAGGGTCTTCCTCAGGATGGCAGCTGGTGACAAGTGGTGTTCCACAAGGGTCAGTGTTCGGACCACAACTTTTCACTTTGTACATTAATGATCTAGATGAAGGAACTGTGGACATTCTGGCTAAGTTTGCAGACAATACAAAGATATGTGGAAGGACAGGTAGTATTGAGGAGATGGGGAGGCTGCAGAAGGATTTGGACAGGTTAGGACAGTGGGCAAAGAAGTGGCAGATGGAGTACAACGTGGGAAAGTGTGAGGTCGTGCACTTTGATAAGAAGAATAAAAGCATGGACTATTTTCTAAACGGGGAGAAAATTCAAAAGTCTGAAGTGCAAAGAGACTTGGAAGTTCTAGTCCAGGATTCTCTCAAGGTAAACTTGCAGGTTGAGTCAGTAGTCAAGAGGCAAATGTAATGTTGGCATTTATTTTGAGAGGACTTCAATATAAAAGCAGGGATGTACTACTGAGACTTTATAAGGCTCTGGTCAGGCCACATTTAGAGTACTGTGTGCAGTTTTGGGCCCCATATCTTAGGAAGGATGTGCTGGCCCTGGAGCGGGTTCAGAGGAGGTTCACGAGAATAGTCCCGGGAATGGAAAGCTTAACATATGAAGAACGTTTGAGGACTCTGGGACTATACTCATTGGAGTTTAGAAGGATGAGGGGGGATCTAATTGAAACTTTCAGAATACTGAATGGCCCGGACAAAATGGATGTTGGGAAGATGCTTCCATTGGTAGGAGAGTCTAGGACCCAAGGGCACAGCCTTAGAGTAAAGGGAAGTCCTTTTAGAACAGAGATAAGGAGAAACTTCTTCAGCCAGAGAGTGGTGATTCTATGGAATTCATTGCCACAGAAGGCTATGGAGGCCAGGTCAAAGAGTACATTTAAGACTGAGATAGATAGGTTCTTGATTATCAAGGGTTATGGGGAGAAAGCGGGAGAATGGGGTTGAGGAACTTATCAGCAGACTTGATGGGCCGAATGGCCTAATTTCTGATCCTAAATATACATTTGACGCATAGGGAATAGGTGAAGGCCATGACATTGAACCATATTTTAGGAAATTGTCAGGGCATTGGGACATTTAATGTAAAATTGTAACCGCACCAACAAAACCAGGTCATTAGGTCACCTTATCCTGGACACTTCGTATTGAAATGCCACCTTGCCTAATTCTACAGCCTGTTCTAACTGAGCAAATCTGCACAACCTCCCCACACCAGTTAACTCACGGACATGAGACTGTTGTCCTCCACTCACCTCAACTAAGATCTGCTTTGGAATTCTTTCCTTAAACCTCTTGTCCTCACCCCTTTGAAAAGACTCCGGAATACTCAGTCACCAGCATGCACCGACTCCCCACCCCTTCCCCCACTGAGACATTTCTCAACATAAACGCACCACACAAAATCAAGTTGCAGTTGATGAGTATCTCTCTCTGAATATACTCTCAGCCATCCAAGTGCAGTATCTAAGCACTCACTGCTCTCTTGGTCCAATAATGCGTTTCCACATGGAAATGTTGGATAATTGCAGCCTAGCGGGGCAGGTGCCCTGGAATAGCTTTTCACGTCATTTTAGTCCAGTCACTCTGTGGCACCCCTCTCCCTCTGCCCCCTCCTCCCCCACCCATGCCCCTATTCATGATGTCACTGGAGTGGAACATTATACTGTCAGAATGAAGGGGGAGTTTTATTAAAGTTCAGAAACACGACTAAGATCCTACTGGTTACAGCAACAACGTAACTGCAAACTGTTGAAGAGGAGGTAAATTAGATCGACTGGGAGTGTTGGAAAGTGGCTTTGCTACTGGACTAATGATCCAAGGTATGGACCAATGATTGGAGAGGAGTTCAAATCCTATTTTGGCAGGTGGGGGAATTTCAAGTTCATTTTACTAAGTACACCGAAAGGAAAAATGAGTATCAAAAATAGTGACTATAAAACTACTAGATTGTCAAAAAAACGCATCTGGTTCTTTGATGTAGAGCTGGATGAACATAGCAGGCCAGACAGCATCAGAGGAGCAGGAAAGCTGGGCCCATTTCTGAAGAAGGGTCCAGACCCAAAACGTCCTGCTCCTCTGATGCTGCCTGGCCTGCTGTGTTCATCCAGCTCTACACCTTGTTATCTCAGATTCTCCAGCATCGGCAGTTCCTACTTTCTCTGGTTCTTTGATGTCTTTCAGTGAAAGAAATCTGCTGTCCTTATTTGGTTTAGCCTGTGTATGAATGCAAATCAACATCATGGGGTTGACTTTAAACTGCCCTCTGAAATACTTTCTCAAAGGTATTTAGGAATGGGCAATAAATTATGCCATTCTAATCCTACTAATTAATTTAAAACATTTAACATCAAAGTTGGATGTTTTAGAACCCAGAGATGGCAGTGAAGCAAGGAATTCTGTTGTCCAGTTACCAGGATGCAGTGAAGGTATGGTGATCCCCATTATGCAGCAACTTTAATCCCAACTATGTAGCCCAGTCAGAGATCAGGAAGGACTTGTGGTCCAACCCTAGGTTGTGTGGAACCAGCCAAAATGGCGGTAGAGTATTACAACTGACTGCATGGTATTTGGCCTTGGGATCAGAAAGTTCCATCCTCAGCACTTTTATATATTCACTCACAGGATGTAGGTGTCACAAGTAAGACTGGCATTTATTTCCCATTCACAATTACTTTTGAGAAAGTGGTGGTAATCTCTCTTCAGGAACTGCTACAGTCCATGGCATCCAGGCACATCAACAGTACTATTAGAAGGCACTAATTCCTTCGTCAGTTTTTTCCTTCATTACGTAGGGATGCCATGAGAGTTTGGATGGTTACATATCATCAGATCCCTGAGCTCTGGACTTCCTCTCCTACATCCACTTGCTATCTCTCCTTTAAGGCACTCTGCAAAACCAACCTGTAACCAAAATTTCGGTCATCTGTCCTCATAATGTGGCTTGGTGTCAACTTTTCTTTGGTACGACTCCTTGTGTCTTGGGATATCTTATTATGTGAAAGGGACTATATAAATACAACTATTGCAGTTCTTTAAAATTCATTGCTGGTCCAGCTAGCAAAGCTCACATTCCATCATTTATCGACTGCCCCTAGTTACCTTTGATAAGATGGTGGTAAGCTGCCTTCTTGAATTGCTCCAGTCCATTTGGTTTAGTAACATGCACAACGCTATTAGGGAGTTCCAGGATTTTGTGTTTGCAAAGCGCTGTCTAAGGAGCCTTCATCTGTGATAGATGATACACACTGGTTCTACTTAATGTTGGTAGTTTGAGGAACAGCCTCTGACACAGCATTGGTGGAGACACCAGCGGCCAGAGTAGGGACATCAGCGACTAGCAGCCCAGCGCAATGTGGCAGCAGCCAGCAGTCAGACCACATGGAGCCTTTGGAGAGACGCTGCGATGTTTGTCTTTTTAACTTTGCTTCTTGTTTTTTTTTGGACCTATGGTCATTCTGTGTATAGCTGTAATGTAACTTTTTTTTTCCCTCATTTCTCTAGCCTGTAACTAAGGATTGTACCTACGTACCTTTGTACCTAAGATGGCACTGTAAGTGGCAATATATAAACTTTTCACTGTATTAATTTGAATACATTTGACAATAAAGCCAATTCAATTCAGGATGTGATGCCAATCCAGCAGGCTGCCTTGTCCTGGATGGTGTTTATTTCCTTAAGTGTTGAGGGAGCTGCTCTGATTCAAACAAGTAGGGAGTATTCCATCACACTCTTGACTTGAGCTTTATAGATGGTGGACAGGTTTTAGGGAGTCAGGTGGATTACTCACTGCAGGATTCCTGGCCTCTAACCTGCTCTTGTAGTGACAGTATTCAGATGGGTAGTCCAGTTCATATTATGGTTAATGGTAATGCCCAGGATGTTGATAATGGGGCAGCAGTTAGATTCTGTCTTGTTGGAGATGGTCATTGCCTAACGCTGTATAGCATAACTGCCAGTCAGCAAACATTCCCATTTCTAACCTTATGATGGAGGGAAGATCATTGATGAAGCAGTTAAAGACAGTTGGTCCAAGGATACTACCCTGAGGAACTCATGCAGAGATAACCCAGAGCAAGGTGACTGATCTCCAATAACATAACATAACATAGAACGGTGCAGCACAGGAACAGGCCCGTCGGCCCACGATGTTGTACTACAACCATTTTTTTTTGTGCCAGGTATTTGCAGAGTTTTCCCCTCAATTCCCATTTATCAAATTTTGCCAGGATTCCTGGGCACGAAACTTGGTCAAATGTCAAAGCAGTCACTCTCACCTTACTCAGAGTCATACAGCATGGAAGCAGACCCTTCAGTCCAACAGTCCACACCTCCTGGAGTTCTGCACTTCTGTTTGTGTTTGAACCACAGCTGTAATCAGGTCAGGAACTGCATAGCCTAGGCACAACACAAGCTGAACATTAATGAGCCAAGGAACTGCTCTTTGACAGCATTACTGTTTAATTATTTTACTGATGAGAGACTGATAGCATGCTAATTAGTTTGGATTTGTCCTGCTTTTTGTGTGGAGGAGACAGCTGGGCAATTTTCCACATGATTGGGTAGATGCCGATGTTGTAGCTGTATTGGAACAGCTTGGCTAGGGACACAACAAGTTTTGAGGCACAAATCTTGAATGCTATTGCTGAAATGTTTTCAGAGCCCATAGTTTTGTCAGAGCAGTAGCTAATACTTTCACCTTTTTCTTGATATCCTGTGGAGTGAATCAAATTGGCTCAGGACTGGCATCTGTGATAGAGGGGACCTCCTGAGGAGGCTAAGATGGATCATCTACTCAATCCTTCTGGGTGAAGATGGTTGCAAAGGTTTCAGCTTCATTTGTCCTCGGATATGTTGGGCTTCCCCTCATGAGGGTGGGGATATTTGTGCAGCCTTGTCCAGTGAGTTAATTATCAATCATCATTCACAACTAGATGTGACAGGACTGCAGAGTTTATATATGATTCATTGGTTGTGGAATCACTTACGTCTCTCCTGCAGAAGCTTATGCTGTTTAGCCCATAAGCAGTTAATTTGTAGCTTGACAAGGTTGTCACTTCCATGTGGAGCTGGAGGAACGCAGTGGGTCAGGCAACATTAGAGGACCAGGAAAGTCGACGCTTCAGGTTTACACCCTTCATCAACTACTTATTTTTAATTCCAGGCTTTTAAAAATTAAACTCAAATTTCACCATCTGCCATGGTATTTGAATCCACGTTCCCAGAACTTTAGCTTAGGACTCTGGATTACTAACCAATTGACATTACCTGTCAATTGAGACATTGCCTGTCTCAAGACCCTCCGCTGTGCAGGTATATACTGGATAATTTGAAATGGATTACTTAAAAGAACTTTTATTCATGTATGATAAACTTTAAAACAGAAAATTGTTAATTGAATTACTCAAATCTAGAACTCATCCAACCCACCCCACCCACATACCTCCCTATTCTTCAACACCTCCCCTCCTCCCCAAGCTAGCCCAGTTCCATTTACAAGGCCTGAAATACGAATGAAATTATGTCTGGAAGTTGCATGCACCTCGCATTGACAGTCCCCTTCATGATTGTGAATTCTTATACTGAAGTATTTCCCCACAGAAACCGTCTCCTCACAGTCCTCAGAATTGCAACTGGCTAGGGGTAGTAAGCAGTGCTTTCTGTGCTGGAAATAAATATACATAGCATGAATACAATTTTAATTGAAGAAATTTAAAAACGTCAAAAATCTGGCATTGGACAGTTCAGACTAATAATTAAATCAGTATGTGGAAGGACATGTGTCCCATGTTCCTACACTGCAAAGCAGGATATTTGCACAAATATCATGTTATTGAGAACTTGACAAACTTTAGGGACTGTCAGTTTACACCTATGCCTGGAGGATCACAATAAATAATGAGATACTCCCCCAGCACTGTTCATTTACAAATATGCACCTTGTCAGGGCCTCTGCCAGTCTCCACAATTCCCATTATCACTTATTGATTAAGACTTCCCAAGAATACCAGTTAAGTGTACCCTACCCAAAGTTGAACTGAACAGAACTGGTTGAGAGTTAGGATAAACTTCTTTAATTCAGACAGTAAAATGAAAATGTGAACTTAACGTCCTGTCTCAGAAGTTGTATTTAGACAACGGCAGACAGTCACTGAAAGCATTCCTTAGAGCTCACTTGAGATGTGGGGTGGGGGTAATCTCAGTAAATAAATGTAATCATCTGGTGCAAACATAGGAGCCATACAGACTAGGTTACATATCAGAATCAGAGTGGGAAGGCATAGCTTATATTACCTGGGGCAATAAGTATGCTGGGTTTAGTGCCAAATTAAGGAAAATAAAACTAAATGAATTTTGTTGTACTCGTGTTCACTGTCCAGTGACTTGTGGAAAATGTGCAAACAACATTGTAATGCCCTCTAAAATCTATAGACATCTCCCTGGTCATAGAGGGTGAGGCAGGAAAGTTAATCATGGATTGTTGTGAAACTATCAAACTGTTCCCAATGTTGAACATGCTGGGGACAAGAGCAGCACTACAGAAAAAATGCTTAAAATCCCTTAACCTTCTCAGAGGACTTTACAGGACTATTGAGATATTTCAACAGGACACAAAACAGTGTACAAGGCAGCAATGTACATCAGTAACACCTGTTGTAACAGTAGAGGCCGAGGCAGCATACAGAGTAAAGAAGCTTATCCTCCCAAATGTAAAAACCTCAACTCACCTGAAATTGTTCACAAAAGTTGCTTTTCAAAAACAAACAACCAGGCCTTTTTTTCTCTTCTGTTTTTGATCACAATCACTTTTTAAATACCCTCTGCTGAAACAGACTCAGCCAGGGAGATGGTTAAAACCCAACCCCATGGTCCTGTAACTATCACATGCAAAGGCTTCTATTTGAAACACTGTTAGTGATTATCACTTCAGAGAATTGAAGAGATCCAGTTAGTCGATGTCATCCCATTGAAATACCAAGTAGTAGTACCATATAGAATAAAGTTTGAAGATTATTCCCAAAGCAGTGACAGAGCATAAAGACTCTGGACAGTAATATACAATGTTTAAGTGTGCAATGAGAAATTGTCTCTAGAGGTAACTTCACTCCAAATGGAGTGCCACTCAAGGTATGTGAGCTGCTCAGTTAACGGTGACCTTTCTCAACACCTGATTTGTCCAGCACCAAGTTTTCTTCTTGTTTACAGCTTGTTTCAAATAAACCGAGAGCCAATGGTTAGCTTTTCAGACTTTGGTTTGGATCTCAATGTCTGTCCACGATGACTGTTGACGCACATTCAATACTGGTTGATTTAGGTTGGGTCAGCATGAGACCAGATGGAAGGTGCTCCTAAACAGCCTTTTTGAAGAATCCCATGATGGATGCCTGCTTGCCTGCCCTACTGGAGGCTGATGCTTTCTTATCCTTGTGCTCCTTTAGCTGGTCTTTGCTTCCCAATGTGCTCTTTGCGGTGTTAGGTTTGGGTCCCAAGAGATTCTTCGACTCTTGTTGCTTCGCCACAAACTCATCCTCGCTGTCAGTGCACGACTCACTCTGATAAACCTTTTCTGTCACTGATATAGAATGTGGGGAAGGGGAGGGGGCAAATGTAAAGAGGCTTAACAGATATATTCTACATAGGAGTATGACAAACTACTTTAAATGTAGTTTCAGTGAATCTCGACAGCATCATACGATAGATTCCACAAGCACAAATACAACGCCAAACTCTCACTTCCCTCCCCTGTCCGATTACCGTGTCCAACATCCAGTCTCGGATTAGCTGCAATTTCTTTCAGTGAAACGCTAGGAAGATCAAAGCCATTGCTTTACACCCCTCCCTCCACCCCAAGCAACCGCACAATGTTCTTACCACTGACTCCATTTCCTTCCCTGGCTACCATCACAGAGTGAACCAAGATTCAACATCGTCTTCAACTCAAGAGCTGAGCTGCAGACTAAGCCCCACCCTGGCCTCTCCAGTAAGAGGACTCCATCAACCCTCAAAGCCTCTTCAATCGGAGGACCCTTTCCTTCACTTTGTGTGGGCTTCCTGATAACCGAACAAATGGTATTAAGAATCATGTATTAACTGGTAAATCTTACCCATAGCACCCTCTTCATCCAGAAACATCTTGGATTTGAGAACTCGTCGCCGTCTCCTACGTTTCACTCCCACTGCTTTCTGGTTGGGGGAGGAGTGGAAATAGAGGAAGATGGAATGAAGCTGTAACATGGACCAATTTCTCTACTCCAGATGGCATCTGATCAACCAGATGCACATTTTCTGCTTTCATTCTGGTTTCTAGTATTTATCCTTTTCACTTGATAATACAGCCAGAGCCTCAACATGTGCAGCAAAAGAGTCAGTAATCAGTGGACACGAAGATGATGGGTAAAAAGTAAAAGGTTTTAAAAATATATATACAAAATACTTATAGTAACCTAGAAAGCAGAGCCTGACAGGAAATGTTTGAAACAGATTCAGTAGTAAAAGTCTCAAAAAAAGAACTGGATCAATAATGGACAAAAATTTACAAGATCCGGACACAATGAACAGTTTTATGAAGAGTCATCACTAGGCACTAACACAATGCCACTGTCTCCCTGAATCTTATTCAGATGTCCATTATTTTAACTCAGATAATGATCATTAGGGAGATACTGGTATCAGTTCATTATAAAGGTTGAGGTGACGATGAAGAGGTTGGGTAAAATAGTTTACCACCTGAGAGAAAATGCTTGCTGGATTGTTGAATCCTGAATGTGGTATCAAAGACCTTTAATAAGCTTTTCACACATTTATCTGGGATTTTTGGCCCTTCCAAAATGTTGGAATGGGAGGAGTAATTGGTGCACTGACATGAATTCAGATTTATATCAAACATGCATGGTCTTTTCCCAATGGGCACATAAATGTGGAAAGCATCATTTTAAGTGAAAATTAGCCAACACATGAGGCTGATGAAGCTGAGAGACATAATGGGAAGAAAGTAGGACCCAATGCTTAGGGGTGCCTCTGGTACAAATCCAATTGGTCAAACAGCCTCCGGCTCCAAGTCCAGCAACAACTTATTGTTTAAGCCTCCATCCTGATTTTCAAATCCCTCTATCATTGCACCACTCCCACCTTCTGTTGTAGAGTGCAGTTTTGTGTTTTTCTAGAAAATGAACCACACTTAATGGTATTAAACCAAAGTCAGCACTACAAACCTAGTCGGGTCCAATCCTGGATTGCATGTTTAAAGACTGATTTTTACTGTAGCAGCTTGTTCTATTCCTTTCACATCTAGATACAGGCCACAGCTCCCGCCTGAAACTCTGTATAACCATTCTGCAAATTATTTCTGCATAAACTAGCTACTGGAAGAACTGTGCATTACCTCAGATCCATCTGCATTTTCCCAACATGGTGGCTTAATCTCAATGTCTGCAAGGCACTGAGGTGATGTATCCTCTTCCCTAGTTGATTCTTCAGGGGATGGTGATGGAGTCCTTATACCACAAGCTTCAGGAGAGTCTGGGATTACTGGAACAGAAAACCAAGAACTTGAGTGACAAGGAGAGCTGCTCAATACTGAAAACAAAATAAATGCAATGTTCAATTTTGATCAGAATTTATTCAAAGCAGGTGCAGGTAAAATCAAAACCTTCCCTCTTGGCTCCCCCACCACTCTGAAAAATTGACAGCCTTGCCATCAACAGCAGACTCCAAGCTGTATGAATCTTTGGGCACTCTTCTCAAAGCACAGGTTAGCTTGTAACTCCAAATCTTATAAGCGTCCAAGATCATTTTTCTCCCTCCTCCTTGTCATAACATCCTCCTCTCAAAAGCAGACGAACCAATGTCCTGTACAGCCACAGCATGACCTCCAAACTCCTATACTCAATGCACTGACCAATAAAGGCAAGCAGACCAAATGCCTTCTTCAAAATCCTATCTACCTAGAGTCCAGGAAATTGATCTAGCAGTAATGCAAGGACTGTAATGCATGGCAGTCATAATGATTTGGGAGCAGCAGTGTTCCCATAACATTGTTGGTCCTCTTACTTAACTGCAAAGATTGCCACTTAGCTCCTGGCTGGCTTCATTACAGCCTCAATCCAAACATGAACAAAGGAGCTAACTTCGGGCAGCTGTTGTTGCCGAGATCCACAGCCAGTGCTATTTGCTACCATATGCATAATCTTGTCCTCCCTCTCCATCAGCACTGCTTCACACTGTCTCAAAGCTGTCCAACACCTCAGTTCGACTTCATTCTTCAGCTTTTTTGATGTTTTTACAAGAAACTTTTTCTCTTCCTTTCAAATACTAAGGAATGCAAATTGTAACAACTCTGAGGTGCCCAAGCCCTTCTGGAATCTTACTCACCTCCAGTTCCCTTTGACTCCATCCCTTCCTCTCTCCGATGCTTAACAACCTGTACCCAAAGTACTTAGTTCCATCCCCACCATAATGAATTTTATACAGGACAAGATATCGAACTTATCTTCCATAGTCTTTACTTCTGTGCCCATTTTTGTGGGCAGGAATCCTCTCCCTGTCCCACTGACCCAATCACCCACCTCCAAAACTCTCTCCTCTCCTCAACCATCCCCCGGTCTCTTATCTGTATTCAAGCTGGTCATTGAGAACTGTCATTGGTCACCTTAAATACTCTGTTTTCCTCACCCATTCTAACCTATCTCCCTCTGAATTTACTGCTCTCAGTTCTTTCAGATCCAACCATGACTTTGTAATCAAACCTGCTGACAAGGGTAGTGCCGTTGTTGTCTGGTGTGCTGACCTCTACGTTGCATAAGCAAAGTGGTAGCTCTCGAGCATTTCCTATCTCCCCTAGACCATGGCCCCACCATCGAACATCAAGCTGTTGCTTCCACAACCATTACTAACTTCACCTCATCTGGGGTCCCCTGTCATAGCTTCCCAGCTCATCTTCTCCCAACCTCGTACAACTCTACTTCTACCTCTTTCCTAAAATCCACAAACAGGACTGCCCATGCAGATCCATAGTTTCAACCTGTTCCTGTCCCGAGGAACTTATTTTTCCCTAACTGAACATTATTTTCTCTCTTCTTGTGCAGTCCCTTTCCACTGACATCCGTGATTTGTCTCATACTTTACGTCACTTTCAAGATTTCCAGTTTGCCAGCAGTAGCTGCCTCCTATTCACCATGGACATGCAATCCCTTTACATGTCCATTCCTGTCAGATGGTCTGAGATCTCTCTGCTTCTTCCTGGAAAGATGGCCTGAACCGCCCCCATCTTCCACCACCACCCTCCTCTGCCTGCCCAAGCACGTCCTCACTTTGAATAAGTTCTCCGTTAACTTCTCTCACTTTCATCAAACATATGAGCTCAGTTATGCTTGTCTCTTTGTCAGTTATGTAGAACATTCCTTGTTCGAGTCCTACTTGGGTCTCTCCTCACAACTTTCTCTGGTACATCAATAACATAATAAATGCTGCTTCCCCCGCTCATCTGAAATTGGAAAAATTGAGCAATTTTGCTTCCAATGTCCAGCCAACCCTTACGTTCCACCTGGTCCATCTCTTACTCCTCCTTTCCCTTCCTCCATATCTGTTTCTATTTCTGGAGATAGGCTGGCTACCGATATCCACTACAAATTAACTGACTCTCAAAGTTACTTCGACTATACATCATCTCACACCACTTCCTGCAATGACTCTATTCCATTTTCCCAGTTTCTCCGTCTCTGTCACCTTCATTCTGATGCTACCTTCCACAGGAGGGTCTCAGAATGTCCACTTTATTCCCCGTCCAAGGTTGAAAGGGCCTTCACCCATTTCTGACCCATTTCTTGTGTTTCTGCCCTCATCCCTTCCCTTCCCTTCCACAACAACGATAGTGTACCCCAGTCATTTCCCACCCTACCAGCCTCCATATCCAAAGAACCATGAAATGTCATTCCTGCCACCTTCAGACACACATTTTCCTCCCTTGTCAGCATTCCACAGGGACTGTTCTTTCTGGGACACCCTGGTTCACTGCTCCTCCACTCCCAACACCTTCCATGCAATTGCAGAAGGTGCAACATTTGCCCATTTTACTTTTCCCTCCTCACTATCCAAGGCCCCAGACACACACTGCTGATTGTAAGCATACCTAGCAGAAGGAAGATGGTTGTGGTTGTTGAAAGTCAATTGTCTCAATTGGACATCAATGCAGCAGTTTCTCAGAGTAGTTTCCATGTTCCAATCATTTTCAGCTGATTCAGTGACCCGCCCTCCATTACAAGGTCAGATGTGGGGATGTTCACTGATGATTGTACAATGTATAGAACTATTCATGACCCCTCAAGTATTGAAGCAACTTGTGTCCACGTGCAACAGGACATTGTTCAAGTTTATATGATGTGACAAACAACATTAGTGCCACACAAGTGCCAGACGATGGCTGTGTTCAACAAGACAGAATCCAACCACTGGCCCTTGATATTCAATGGCATTAATATCACTGAATCTCCCGCTAGAGAATAAAATGATAACTTTGGGTTACCATTGACCAGAAACTGAACTGGATCAGTCATACAAATAGTGTGGTTACCATAGCAGGTCAGAGGTTAGGAATTCTACAGCCCAGCCAGTGTGCTCCCATCCAGTGAAGGGCTGAAAGCATACACCACAGTGTTATCTACTGTTTCAGGGTTTGCATCCATCTCAAAACTTAAAATTGAGTAAGACTTACCTAACTATTTTTTTCCTAATTGAAAATATTTATTCTCTGGCCAGAAAGGATTCAAACTAAATTGCAAAATTATACATCACCTTCGTCATCACTACTGTCTGACTGAGGCTGTCTGATCCTCCTCCTCCGTTTATTACAAGGCTCCTGCTCCTCACTGGTAAATGGAATATTGCGCTTGGTTTTCTTGCTGCTTTAGAGGAGGAAGATATTTCAAATTAGTCAGTGATTTCCGATGGTCTTTTAGGTAATAACAATAAAAAGGTGTGCAGCCAATTTGCTCTATGCATATTGACATTAAAAGCACTAGATAAACAACATCATGGCAGGGTTGGGAGAAGCCCTGGAATGTTAATAGAATAAGATGTTTATACTTTTGGGTTTATAGCAGACAGTGCAAACACATTAAATCATTAGTTTTGTTTTAGTTTAGTTCAGTTTGTACACCAGGGTTTTATGAGAAGAATTAAGAGTTCAGAGGCTAGTTTGAGTTTCTCTGCTAGTACAGTTCAGTTGAGGAGGGAAAGGTTATTCTCCAAGCAGATTTCAGTTCAGTTCAGAGGAAGCCAGTCATTGCAGCAGTGTTGTTTCTAGTTTGAAAAGATTTCCAAGCTGGGAGAATTGGGAATAAAAATCTTCAGGCTGTTAGAATTGAAAAAGTGTAGGCCATCTGCAGTGTTCCCTCAAATCTTCTTACCAGCTCCAATGCCAGCATATGGCAGTGACTTCAGAACTGCAAGTTAATGCCATGACTGGCATGTTGATGCCAATCACCTTGCGCAAAACATGGGAGTGGCTGCATACGTGTACAGCTTAGAGGCAATACTCGCCATCAGGACTGTGAACGGTTCAAGCCATCAAATACGGACAGAAATCATAAAACTATTTCTACAGTTCAACAAGTAGAAACTCGATGCGGTCAGTTAAATAGAAACTTCAAAAGTGGAGACAAGAATATAATTCCTCTGGACTTGAATCTCTGTAACAGCGTTGCAATACGGATTGAAACTTTGTTTTAATGTCAGTGTTAAGATCTCTCTAACTGTAATATGTACATAGCTTGCTTTCTTTTGTGTAATAAACTAATGTTCGATAGTTGGAAGAAATTCTACAACTTCATGCAAATATATGTTTCAGTGGCTGGCCACCACACAGACTAGCTAAACAAAACTAACTCAACATATCTTCCAAGCTGGGTTTCTTTCTGGGATCTGATTTGTCCAGTAGTACCATCGGATGGAATCTTAACACAATCTCTTGCTTCAAAAAAAAAGTGACGGAACAAAGAAAGGCACTGTTCTACAATCACAAATGCAATAAATAGATTATGCGACAGCACAATCCCTTACTTGATAAAGCTCACCTAGTTCATCAACGCTCGAGAATTTAACAAACTCAACCTGACAACACAATCTTCCAAACAAAATACAGATTGAAGGAAACCTTTCGTTTTTATTCTGTAGTGCAAATTAAGCAAACTTGCATTTTGCAACTATCTGTTTATTGAAGTGTTCATGACTATGCAAGCATTTTATTATTTTCTGTTTTATTTTATTGTCTATAATGATATTTTGAATGATGATTTGTATTTTTCAATCATCTGTCCATCCATCCATCCGACACTCAGCCACCCATTCACAACTAACCTTTGTCCATCTTTTTGTTGTTGTTTGTTCGCTGTGTCCTTCTTTGTCTGGATTTTCTCCTGATTTGCTTGTGACTTCTGTGCTGAAGCCATGCTTGTGGGGGACCTCTCTCCATCTCCCCCTCTGTCTCTGTCTGATACAGGTTTGACAGTGCTATCTTCAACTGCAGGGATATCCCCTTTCTCTGGGTTTTCCTGAGTGGATTTGGCCGGAAGGTCTTCTTCCTCGGTGGCTTGACTGAATGGAGATGAACCTTTCTCTGTGGGTTTTGAAGCAGATTTAGTTCTGGGTATTTTTCAAAGAGACTTCATATTTCTCACACACGCAACAGTCATTATTCCTCAAGAAGCAGCTTTGAGCTGTTTAAAACTAAATAAGGTGTGGCATTATTCCAAATTTTGATACACACAAAAACAAAAATCAGTAATTAAAATAGAAGGCACTAAGATGCAGATGACACTAAGATTGGCGGAGTAGCAGAAAGTGAAGGGGACTGTCGGAGAATGCAGCAGAATATAGATAGATTGGAGAGTTGGGCGGAGAAATGGCAGATGGAGTTCAATCCAGGCAAATGCGAGGTGATGCATTTTGGAAGATCCGATCCAACAGCGAACTATATGGTAAATGGAAAAGCCCGGGGGAAAATTGATACACAGAGAGATCTGGGTGTTCAGGTCCATTGTACCCTGAAGGTGGCAATGCAGGTCGATAGAATGGTCAAGAAGGCATACGGCATGCTTTCATTCATCGGACGGGGTATTGAGTACCAGAGTTGGCAGGTCATGTTACAGTTGTATAGGACTTTGGTTCGACCACATTTGGAATACTGCGTACAGTTCTGGTTGCCACATTACCAAAAGGATGTGGATGCTTTGGAGAGGGTGCAGAGGAGCTTCACCAGGATGTTGCCTGGTATGGAGGGCGCTAGCTATGACGAGAGGTTGAGTAGATTGGGATTATTTACAATAGAAAGATGGAGGTTGAGGGGAGAACCTGATTGAGGTCTACAAAATCATGAGAGGTATAGACAGGGTGGATAGCAAGAAGCTTTTTCCCCAGAGTGGGGGACTCAATTACTAGGGGTCACAATTTCAAGGTGAGAGGGGAAAAGTTTAAGGGAGATATGCATGGAAAGTTCTTTACGCAGAGGGTGGTGGGTGCCTGAAACGCAGCGGAGGTGGTAGAGGTGGGCACGATAGCGTCATTTAAGATGTATCTAGACATGAATGGGCAGGGAGCAGAGGGATACAGATCCTTGGAAAATAGGCGACAGGTTTAGATAGAGGATCTGGATCGGCACAGGCTTGGAGGGCCAAAGGGCCTGTTCCTGTGCTGTAATTTTCTTTGTTCTTTGTTCTAAGACCCCAAGTATGCAAAGCAAGCAGTTGACTTGAACAATTCAAGGATGCATGTGAAGATTCTTCATTTATTCTTTCACAGGATCTGGGCATTTCTGGCTAGATCAACACAATTTTTGCTCAACCCTAATTGTCCTTGAAAAAGTAGTGGTGAGTCACCTTTTCAGACCACTGTGGTCCATCCTTTAGGAGGAAGAGCGAGCAGAACTATCTGTGGGGCACACAGAATAGACATTCAATTTACTACAACTAAAATGCTATTACATAGTGCCTTTAACTTAGTAAATAACCCTAAGGGACTTCACAGGAGTGTATATCAGAGAAAAATTCAACGTTGTGCCTTATATGGAACCATAAGGCCCAAAAATCTTGGTTAAGAAGGTAATTTCTAAAAGGTGAGGTGGACAATTTTTGCGAGGGAATTTCACAGTTCAGAGTCCAGGAAAATAAGGCATGGCTGCCAATGATGTTTACTTACTAGCACTGGCTTTCAGAAAAAAGTTGGTGAAGCTGTTCCCTTTGTTTGTTGTTTTACTCCCTGAAGGAGCCTGGAAGAGAAGAGAGTGAAAAATCACTTGGTTGTAATGAAACAACTCATTGATGAAAAAAATGTTGTCACCTTTCAGATTGGTTGTCAGTACTTCATTCATAGACAACACATCCGATATCCAAAATAGTCTGTGCATCGAGGAATTGGGACAATAGCATATGAATCAGAAGAAGCATTCACAACATACCACCACTATCCCTCAAGCCTTACGGAAAGTAAAGCTCCACTTCAGAGACTGAAGATCAAAATCCAGGCAGACTTTCCAGTGTAACATTGAGAAGGTGCAGGAAATCCAGATATTAACCTGAGGGCTTTGCGTGGTTAACACTGCTGCTAGTTGGAGCAACACACATGCAAGTGTAAAATCACAAGTTTTGCTTAACACTCACATCTAGCAGCAATGTGCCATGTATTATAAATAAATATAAATAGAGAATTAAATATAAGTAAAGTCACCATGGCTAAAGAAATAACAGAAAATTTTGTATGAATGGTTCTAGAGTGAAAATGTAACGTAAAGGGTCTCTGACCCATTTCATGGTAATAATAATTACATCAAAATTCTCCCTCCAGACTTTGGTAACCTGATTACACAGAACTGGTTTCAAACTGTGAAACAGCTTAGATAAAAATAAAGTGCTGGAGAGGCTCAGCAGGTCTGGCAGCAACTCTGGAAAGGGAATCAGAGTTAACATTTCAAGTCCGATATGACTCTTATGTTTATGAAACAGTTTAACCCCTTTTTTGGGACTTAACATTTTAATTTCAATTACCACACAAAGACAATTAAATCACAGTGAATAGAAGATAACCACTGTATGCTTGATTTTATTAGCTTGTAACTATTACAATGCTGACTATAAATCAGAAATATTTTCCTGAAGAGAATTTCAATTACCATAAAGAACTGGTGTGCCATCACAGACGCAACTGTGCTTGTGCAGTCAGGATTATGAAAGCCATCTGTAAGACCATAAAATGTAGGAGCAGAAGTAGGCCATTCAGCCCATCGAGTTTGCCCTGCCATTTGATGAGATCATGGTTGATCTGATAATCCTCAGCTCCACTTTCCTGCCCATTCCCCATAAACCTCACTCCTTTACTGATTAAAAAAAATTGTCTACCTCAGTCTTGAATATACTGAACAACCCAGACTCAACAGCTCTCTGCGATCTAGAATTCTACAGATACACTACCCCGAGAAGAAATTCCTTATGTTTTAAATGTGCAACTCCTCATTCTGAAATTATGTCCTCTGCTTCTAGACTCACAAGGAGAAACAACCTTTCAGCATCTTGTCAAATCCTGTAAAAAATCGTATCTGTTTAAATAAAGTTGCCTCCTGTTTTTCTGAGCTCCATTAAGTACAGGACCAAACTAATCGTCCTCTTCTCAGGATCAGCCTAGTGAATCTTCTCTGGACTGCCTCCAATGCCAGGATATATTTCCTTAATTAAACTGTTCATACATTCCATCTGTGGTCTGGCTAGTACCTTGTATAGTTTTAGCAAAACCTAACTAACTTTATACTGCACTCTCTTTGAATAAAGGTTAACATTCCATTTGCCATCCTGATTACCTGCTAAACTTGTATTCTGGCCTTTTTAATACATCACTAAGGACTCCCAAATCCCACTGTGCTGTAGCTTCCTGCAGTCTTTCTCCAGGTAAATAATATTCAGGTCCTTTCTTCTTCCTTCCAAAATGCATAACCTCACATCACTCCACTTTATTTTCCACTTGCCGAGTTTTAGCCCACTCATTTAACCTGTCCAAATCCATTTTATGCATCATCTTCATCACCTATTTTCCGAACTATTTTTGAGTCATTGATGGCAGATCTTGCGTTGAGAACCGAAGCCAGAAGACAGCCCCCTTGTTTAATGTAAAAAAAATTAACTGCTCCTCGAATACCAGCCTGTGACTACTCCCCTGGACTTCTCGCTCCACATTTAGTGGCCATTCTTTCAGCTATCTCACTTCAGTCCTTTTCAACTCCCTTGCTAACTCTCTTTGCCAGTGGCATCTTCTCTCCAGCTGGACAAGTCCATTGAATTGGTTTTCTTGCATCCAACTCCAAGAATGAATCAGTGAGTAATTAAAGCCTCAGCTGAATTTAACCCAGAGGTTGAGTGCACCATCCCTGGTAAAGGAAGAGAGAAATACTAAACTGTATGATTCATTTTTGAATGAAAATATTATCTTGCTTAAATTTCATTTTTTTTTAAAACGGATGCTTGCCAGATTTTAGAATGGCTTCTGTTAGCAAAGAAAAGACAAGTTAACTGCTTCTGAAGATGCCCAGCCTTTACCAAAACAAAAGCAAACTCTTCATCTGTGGCACTGTGATCCTCCTTGCATTGTATGAATGTTCCAGCTATAAAGAACAAGTAGACAAAATGTCTACCTCAGCTAGCTCCGAACAAAACAGGTCATTGAAACCCATAATGACTTGACTTGGTGCATCTGTCTCCAGCTATTTACCACAAAAAGCTGGAAATGAGGACTGGAACTATCGATTTGTCTAAACTGCCTTTACTTATATAACTTTGGCTTTGATCCACTGTCAGCTGGTAAAATCTAAACAGTAACAACACTAGGCTTAGCTAAACCACCAGCTCCGATTTTCATATCTCTGCAAAGTCTAATTTCGGGAAAAAAAGTGAAGTGAACCAATTGGCAGCCTACAACTTCATCACCTTCATCAGCAATTCAAGTGCACCTGAAGCTTCTATAAAAATGACCTCTGTGCACAACAACTGAAGGTACCTAAACTGGACATTCAAATAAAATCAAAGTACCATGAATGCTGGAAACCTGAAATGACTACAGAGAATGCTGGAGAAGCTCAGCAGGTCTCATTAACTCTGTTCTCTTTCTACAGATGTAATGTTTCAAGTCTGGTATGACTCTTCTTCAGATTCTTCAGTTTTGAAGGAGTCAGACTGAACTTAAAACATTTACTGTTTCTCCAGCATTCCTTGTATTTGTCTCACATTGACATGGACATTGACTCACTAGACACTTCAATTCTCATGAAATAATTCTGATATCATTGATTTTAAGTAACCAGCAGCTTTTCTTGTCTTGATTTCTTTTTCTTTTGAATATGTGTAAACGAGTATCGTGATCCATTCCTCTGCGTTTTGAATGCAGTAAATCCTACTCTTTATAATCCTGAAGACTTTGCTGCGATTTCACAAACAAGGTTTGGAGAAACTCACCAATGTCTGTTTATAAAAGGAATAAAAAGAAGAAAAACAAGAAGAAGGGTCTCGACCCGAAACATCAGCTTTCCTGCTCCTCTGATGCTGCTTGGCCTGCCTAGTTCATCCAGCTCTACACCTTGTTATCACAAAAAGGTCTGTTGTGAGCTGGAGAGGAGGTAAAAATTATTCAAATCACTTCTCTCTCTTGTCCATGATATTTGTCAAATACTTACAGCAGTTTCTGCATCTTTGACCACGACAGGCTCCCCTTTCACCTCTTTATCTTGTGTCTTGGCAGTGGATTTGGCAGAGAACATCCCCATGATTCCCTTGGGCTGCTGAGGAACATTTCTAGGGGCCGTGCGCATGTTGCCATTAACAATGGGTTTGCTGCTGCTGTCCATCTCATTTGAACACCAAGAGGACTGTTGCACTGACTTCTGCAGTCGAGCCATCTCCTCTGCTGACCGAGGAACAGCACCAGCACATCGAATAGCACTGTACCTGCAATCAAAAAGAAAAATGGCAAGTTTAAGAGGCATTTAGACAAACACATGAACAGACAGAGAATAGAGGGAAACTGACCATGTGCAGGCAGACTGTAGTAGTTTAGATAAGCATCACGGTTGGCACAGACATGATGGGCTGAAGGGCCTGTTCTTGTGCAGTACTGTTTTACGTTCTAAAAAAGTTCTCTGTTCTCATGGCAAAGTGATGGGAGAAAATGGAACATGGCACAATCTACGCCCGAGATTGAGAAAGTCAACATCTCTCTAGAAGTCTAAAGCACCAGCCGTGAGTTGCTGGGTCAGAATGTTGTAAGTTTGAGTCTTACTCCAGAAATTTGAGCAGAAAGACAAGACTGACACTCCCAATGCAGTACAGTGAGTTGTATATTGTTGTAAGCACTAACCTACATAAGAGGACATTAAACCTTCTAGATAGAATCTGATGCTGTATTTGGGGGTTAATTCCTCGTTGGAGAAGCAACTAGAGACAAGTTTAACCTGAGGGGCACCACATCTCGGGCGAGGGGAAGAGGTTGAAAAGGAGAGTCTTTCATGGTAACCTCAGCCAGTGATGGGAATTGAACCCACGCTGTGGGCATCACTCTGTATTGCAGACCAGCCATCCAGTCAACTGAGCTAACTGACCCCCATCACTGGCTGAGGCTACCATGAACTCTCCTTCTCAACCTATCCCCTTGCCTGAGGTGTGGTGCCCCTCGGTTTAAACCTGTCCCTTGTTGCCTTCTAGGTAGATAAAAATGATTTATGGCACTACTCTGAAAAGGATGGATATTAGCCAGGACATTGAGAAGGACCCACTTCTCTGAAGAATATCAATCTTCCAAGTACTTTCACTAAAGCAAATTATTCAATCATTTCATATTACTTTTTAAAATATTCTTCATGGGATATTGACATCACTGGCTAGCCCAGCATTTATTGCCTGGCTCTAATTGCTCAGAGGGCAGTTAAGAATCAATCACATTACCGTGGGTCTGGTGTTACACAGGACAGACTTAGTAAGGGCAGATTTCATTCCCTAAAGGACATTACTGAATCAGATGGATTTTTAAAACAATTGTCAGTGGTTGCTTGGTCATCATTAGACTATTTTTTCAAACTCCAGATTTTCATCTAAATTGAATTAATCCACTCCCCCAACACACTGCAAATGCTGTTCTATTTCTTAAATAAGTGACTACACTTTAATAAAATATTTTCACTATCACCATTCCCTCCAGGATATTGTCTTTAGTGAATGTCCCTTATTAGCACAGATAGCCAGTGGTCTAATCCGGAAAGCATACGGTGAAGGATGGAACTGGAGACTAAACATTTAAGCTCATGTACCGCCTAACCCAATAACTGTGCTTTTAGCTTACTCCAATGAAAGGAAGTCCAAGCGAAGCATAGGTGAATCTCTAGTTAATGCCCAACACAACTAAATACTCAAAACATTATATGTTACAATTAACACCAGAACTGGAAGATGAAAGTTCATTTACTGTGCAAATAGCCAACATGCCCAATAATCACAAAAGACATAGAAGCAGGCCCATGAAGTCTGCTCCACACTCAATGAGATCATGGCTGATCTGATAGTCCTCAACTCCACTTTCCTGCCTTTCCCAATAATTCTTGACTCCTTTTTTGGTTAAACATCTGTCTATTTTAGCCTTGAATATGCTTAACAACTTAGTCTCAACAGCCCACTGTGGTAAAGAATTCCAGAGATACACCAGCCTCAGGAAAAAAAATTCCTCCTCATCTGTGTCTTAAATGTGCAACACCTTATTCTGAGATTAGGCCTTCTGGACCTGTGCTCTCCCACAAGAGGAGAGTTCTAAGTGGAAAAAAAAAGAGGAGAGTGGGGTGATGGCCTAGTGGTATTATCAGCTGGACTGTTAATCCAGAGACCCAGATAATGTTCTGGGGACCTGGGTTCGAATCCCACCACGGCAGATGGTGGAATTTGAATTCAATAAATATCTGGAATTAACACTCTAATGATGACCGTGAATCCATTGTCGATTATCGGAAAAACCCATCTGGTTCACTAATGCCCTCTAGGGAAAGAAACTGCCATCCTTACCTGGTCTGGTGACTCCAGACCCCCAGCAATGTGGTTGACTCTTAACTGCCCGATGGGCAATAAATGCTGCCTAGCCAGCGATGCCCTCGTCCTGTGAATAAATAAATAGGAAAAAAACAACCTTTCCTCTAAGAATCTCATATGTTTCAATAAGGCCACCTCTCATTCTGCTGGATTCCAACATTCCAATGAGTACAAGCCCAATCTACACAAACTCTCCTCACAAGACAATCATCTCACATCTCCCTTCATTATATTTCACTTGCTTAAACTATCTATATCCCTCAGCACTTGCCTTCCCATCTATTTTTGTGTCATCTGCAAACTTGGCAGTAGCACATTCACTTTCCTCATCCTAGTAATTAATACATATTGTAAATAATTGTGGCCTCAGCACTGATTCCCATGGCACACCACTAATTTACAGGCCACCACTCCGAAAATGCCCCCCTTATCCCAGCTCTCTGTCACCCGCTAACTAGCCAATCTCCTATCCATGCTTGTATACCATCTCCAATACCATGAGCTCTTATACTATTAAGTACCCAATGTGTGATACCTTAGCCAATGCCTTCTGAAAATCCAAATATAATCACATCCGCTGCCTCCCTTATCTATTCTGCTTGTAATGTCTTTAAAGAATTCTAGCAAATTTGTCAGGCATTATTTCCCCTTCATGAAGCTGTGCTGACTCTGCTTGATTATATTATGTACTTCTAATTTGCTCTTACAACTTTTACAACAAACTAACATTTTCCTAATAACAGACGTTAAGCTAACTGGTCAACATAGAATGTCCTAAACACTACCATTATGATCCCTGAATGACAGGGATCCTCTCACAGTCGTGACAGTGATAGTGACACTGTGATACCCAGTTGTGAAGATGTTGTGCTGAGAGTCCTCAGCACAGACATGGATCCTATCAAATGTCAAGACATCAGGTCAAACATGGGTATGGAAACAGACTGATGATTACCATCTACCGCTCCTTTCGGTCGATGAAGAATCAGTTACTCATCATTGTTGAGCACAACTGGAGGATGCGTTGAGGGCGACAAGGGCACAGAATGTGCTCTGGGTGGAGCAGTTCAAGTCCAGTTCTGTTTCTCGTCGATGGCAACTGTCAGGATGATGATAGTGAAGGTTTCGGTGATGGTAATGCCATTGCATGACGTGGAGGCTATGTTTAGAATCTCTCTTGTTAGAGATGTTAATTGCCTGCACTTATGTAGATCTCCATTCCTAACAGTACTGCGAGTATCCCTACACTCCATGGACTCCAGCAGTTCAATGCTGCAGCTCACTACTGCGTATTCTAGGTCAATTAGAAATGGGCATTAAATGGCCTAGCATTGATGGAATTCTAAAATACATGACAAATTTCACTCTGATAACTTTCTTCAGTTGCTGTTCTGATGCTGGGGCTATGAAAGCCAACAAAACCTTTTCTGTTACTTACTTATTGCTGTTCTGAAGATTTTCCTTGATTGCTTCATAATCAGTGTTGAACAGGGGACTGCTATCCTTCAACACTGCTTTCTGAATGCTGTAAACGTGGACACTAGCAGTCACCAGCATCTTCATTTTCACTGCTGTGAATATATGAACATTCAGGGAATATAAAATCATGCATATTTGGCATGTAACAATTTTCCATTGACATGTCCCTTTCTCCCGAAGCCACACCTCATAATTCTCAGCATTCAACCACAGTAAAATTCAGCCCATTCGCATGCCTGATGAACATTCGCACCTTTTCCAGCAAGTTACTGTATCTTGATTAGGAGCGAGAACCTGGATTGATTTAGGCTCCCATCTCTATTACCTCTTCCTAACCCACCTGCTTCCCAGACACAGGCATTGAGCGTCAGATCGCAAGCTGGAAGGAACAACACTTCATTTTCCACTTGGGCATCTTACAGCCCCTAGTACTGATTTTTGAATTCCACACCTTCAGAGCATGACTTCTGTATCCTCTTTTTTAAAGCATCTTGCAACCCCAGTATTTTGCTTTTATTTGAACCTTATCTTCTCCTTTCTGAGACTCAAAGGATCAGGGTTGGACCATTCAGGTCCTCGAGCTTAATCTACCAACTTTTTTTTTCATAAAATAAAAACAACATTTTTGGAAATTATACAGTCTCCTATACACTAGAAGAGCAAGTCTGAATTTCCAGACATCCAAGACAGGCAAGTCCAACAGTTTGTTATCCATCTAGTGAATCTCTCTCAATTTCTCTCCCCACTCTGCCTCTAACAGGAAGGCAATTACCTATGGAAACACCTTAAAAGGAAAACAAAGACATAGAAAACAAAGAGATAAATCTGAGGTAGCTTAGGACATTGGCAGCTGAAGACAGAGCCAGGAGTGGTGCAGCAGTCAAAATCAGGCATTTGCAAGAGGCCAGAATTGAAGTACAGAGATCTAAGGGCTGAGAGTCTGGAAGGCAGTACAGAGATAGGGACGACTTTGAAAACAATTCATAAGTTTTAAACATTGAGGCACTGCTTAACTGGGAGCCAATGTAGGCCATATGAATACATAAAACATAAGCAGAAATAAACCATATGGCCTGCCAAGTCTACTCCACATTCAACAAGATCATGGCTGATCTGTTTGTTTAGAATTCCACATTCCCATCCACTCCTAAAGAACTGTCTTAAAAATATTCAATAACTCCCCCACTGCTTTCTGAGTCAGAGTTTCAAAGTTTCACAACCTTCAGAAAAAAATTCCACTCCCAAGCTCTGTCCTGAAAGGATGAACCCTAATTTTAAAATTGGCCCCTGGTTCTGAACTGACCCACGAAGGGAGACATGCTTTCCACTTCCACCTTTCAAGGCCATCAGGATCTTATGCACTTCAATCAAGTCACCCCTCTCCGACCAAACTAGTCTCATCAAACAACCCACTTACTGCAGTTATCAATCTAGTAAACCTCCTCTGAACCATCTCCAATTGTATCCTTCCTTGAATAAGGAGGCCAGAACTGAACACAGTACTTGAGATGTGTTCTCAAAATGTCCTGTATAATTGAAGCAGAACATCCTCACTTCTATACTCAATTCCTCTCATCATGAAGGATAGCATTCCATTAGCCTTCTCGATTACGTGCTGTACCTGAAAACTTTGTGTAACTCTAAGTCAGAACATCTATTTCCTTCTTTCAAACTGGCCAATGAGCAAAGGGCAGAATTGCCCCACGTGTTTCTCACCTCAAAATAGAACAATTTAATTTCTCTGTTCTCCCCTACAGGAATTGATGTTTCTCATTCCAACACAAGCAATTTGAGCACTATACCCAGTGCAGAGGGGTCACAGGGTCACAAAAGACAGATGCTGTTGACTTCATGAAACAATTAGTCAAAGCCTTGAGTGGCTTACAGATGTGGATAACTGGGTTAAGTGTAGATGTCTACTCTTACCTTCCAGCTGATCTTCTCTCACCACTGCTACCTTGTGACACTGGAATAAAACAATACTGGAGTTAGTGAGTGATCAGCCAGCCAGTTAAACTCTCTATCCAAGGAGAATGCCACAACTACCAGGCCACATCTCAGCATCTCAAGCCCATACAACCAATTCTGCTTAAGAAAGCCTTTGTGATGATGTGATGCCAGTTGCATTCTTTGCCAGTGCTTGCCTGCTTATGTTGGAGGGTGCTGTTGTAACAGAGATCAAGAAGCAGGTCTCTCCCCAGCGAGCAGCACTGACCCCCAACTGTAGCAATCAAGTATGTCCTGGGTGAGATCAGCTAATTCAGTACAGATCAAGGCTGGAACCTGAGATCCTCTTACTGTATGTGACTGAGCAGCACGCCAGAGATACATGCATCCCCTAAGCAAGCATGGGACCATATTTTAAAGAATGAATAGAGTAATTAGGCTGATAAAGCTATAGATTATCATAAAAGGAGCTGAATAATTAGTTTAAAATGCGGGCTATTTCCTAAGATGAAGGTATTGTCTTATAAGGAAAGATTCAGCCTGTATTCATTGTAATTTAAAAGAACGAGAGGTGACCCTATTCAAATGTATGAGATCCTACGGAATTCCGACAGAGTGAAAACTGAGAGGATATTTCCCCTTTTAGGTGAATCTAGAACAAGGAAGCAGAATTTCAAATTGAGGGAAGAAAGTACTAGAATCTGGCAGCATCTGCGGAGAGAGGAATAGAATTAATGTTTAGAGTGCAATGACTCTTCTTCAGAACCAATACTGCCAGACCTGCAGAGTTTCTTCAACACTTTCTGTTTAATTTCAGTTCTCCAATACTTTGCTTTTATTTCAAAATAAGCAACCTGCTATTTGAGATGGATACATGAAACTATTTCTTCTCTCAAAAGATAATTCGTCTTTGGAATTCTTTACACCAAAGAACAGTGGAGGCTGGATCATTGACTATATTCAATGGTGAGTTAGGCAAATGTCAGACCAACAAGTGGTGTTAAAGCTAAGGGAAAGTAGTGGTGGCAGTAGTGGTGGGGGGAAATATGAAGGGGAGACAGGCAGGAAAATGATGTTAAGGTCGTAATCATATCAATCGTCATCTTATTGAATGACAGAACTGCATCGATGGACTAATACTTTACTCTTGCTCCTACTTCTTATAATCTTATTAAAGGATACATGGAGTGAGCAGAAGGGTGGGATTAGACTGGGAGGGGTCTTAAAGGATAGCTGAGGTGAATGGGATTTGATTGCGAAGAAACCCACAAAGTTGGTGGGCCATTTGCCCTTGGACATTCCACAATAGAAAAGTGAGAGGATGTGAAAAAGTGGTCCTGACAATTCCTAATGTACAAGTGTTTTCTGATGTCACTAATTGTTCCAAATACACATACCGACATTCCATTTTCGACTGCTTTCCCTGACACGAGATACGTCACATGGAGCTGGGCTCCAGAATTTTCTTTCCGCTTTCGCTCCACATAGTAAAAAAGCATTCTGGGAAGTAGACAGAAGGGAAAACGACATAGTTAAAGGTGCAAAACCTCTTGTAATAAACCTAAACTGGTGAACAAAATCGGTCTCACAACCAGATAGACAAACCTTGTTTTCAAAAGCAGTTGCTAAAAGATCCATACGAACTCTTTAATGGACCCTAGCAGAATCTCTTAGAAAAAAGGGCTACTAAAGTTGGTAACAGGCAGATAGCCATGGGCAGCCAGCATGTAGCAACAATTGAAATGGCACTAAATCTTGGGCGGCCTAGGGGTTAGCACTGCTGCCCCGCAGTGCCAGGAACCCAGGTTCAATTCCACCCTCAGGCAACTGTCTGTGTAGATTTTGCACATTCTCCCCATATCTGCATGCATGGGTTTCCTCTGGGTGATCCAGTTTCTTCCCACAGTCCAAAGACGTGTGGGCTAGGTGGATCGGCCGTGCTAAATTGCCCATTGTGTCCAGGGATGTGCAGGCTAGGTAGATTAGCCATGGGAAATACAGGGTTACAGGGATGAGGTAGGGGGTTGGGTCTGGGTGGGTGTGAACGGACTGGATGGGCCAAGGGTCTACTTTCACACTGTAGGGATTCTATGAACCTCAAAATATCGGCTCCAGAATTCCCAATAACATCCAAAGGGCATTTAAAGTCGACTTTAACATAGAAAAACATTCCAGAGCATCTCACAACTTTTAAATCTAATCGAACAAAATTTGGCACTCAGCCATGTAAGGAGATATAGATGAACTTGGTAAACAGGGAGGTCATGTGGAATAGAAACTGAAAGTGCTGGAAAACCTCAGTGGGTCTTGTAGCATCAAGACAGACTGGGATTATATTTACTGGCATTTTCTCACAGAAATCTATAAAATTCTAACAGGATTGGACTGGGAAAATGCTGGGAACTGGGAAGGATGTTCGCAATAATGAGAATGTCCAGAACCAGGGGTCACAATCTAAGGATATGGGGACTGAGTTGAGGAGAAATTTCTACACCCAGAGATTGGTGAGCCTGTGGAATTCTCTGACACAGAAGACAGTTGAGGCCAAAATACTAAATGCTTTCAAGAAGGAAATTAGATATAGTTCTCAGGGCTAAAGGGATCAAAGGCTACACAGGGAAAGCAGGAACAGCATACTAAAACAGATAGTCAGCTATGATCATACTAAATGGCCAAATAGCCTACTCCTGCTCTTATATTCCAGGTTTCTATTATACATGACCACAATATAAATGCAAGCTTTTTCTTACAAATGATATTCAAATATTAGAAAATTTAACATCAGATTTTACAATTGTGACACACATCCTTCAAACTGTGATACTTATGTCCACAACATGCATACCATTCCAATTTATGTCAGATGAAAAGAAAGAACTAAGGTTGACCTATTATCTGATCCGTTCCAACCTGAGGCTATCAAGACCTATTGCAACATGTTTTACAACAATAAGGATGCCAGATTCCAATATGCTAATGAAGCACACACATGATTGTTATACCCTCAACCTTTTCATATTTGGCCCATTTCCTCCACTCCTCACTGCAGATGTGGGTGACACAGGGATCCCTCTCCAGGAGATCCCACTGCGAGAAGTGGTTCAGTAGCCATACCATTTGATGGTGGAATGTGATGCAAGGTGTCTCACAAATCATTGAACTTACTGTTTTGCCTGGTTGACATGAATGCCCAGGAACTGGCTCAGCATCTTGTAGGTGACCTGAAGAACAAAATCCAACTAGAAAAACAGGTACAGCAGCAAGACAAGAAATTACATTTCAAATGGGGTGTATATCCCTTCCGTACCAAGGACATATGTTCATATTCCTCCAACAAACCCCCTCTCTCCCCCACCCCCAACCCCCCAGTTACATGTATCCTCCCTCCGATTCCTTCCCCTCAACTGAGTGTACATACCCTTCACCCCATCCTCCATGTCCCTAATATATATCCAGATCATTATCCTTGACAGGTGTACATTTCCCTACAATCCCGGGTGTATATTCCCCCCAACACACACACACACACACACACACACACACACACACCC
>NC_063337.1:1939502-2043327 GCF_021869965.1 Rhincodon typus | reverse complement strand
ACTCTGTTTTCTCCTTCACAGAAGCTGCCAGACCTGCTGAGCTTTTCCAGCAACTTTGTTTTTGTTCATATATAACACAACTGAGTCATATTGGAAGGTAAACAGAAAATATGAAACAACTGTAAGCATTCATTTTCATGTCATACTTCAGGCCCTCTGTTGGGAGAGACCTCGTTGCAATAATGGATACAGAATATGGCTTATCCTGCTTGAAAAGACCTAAGCTGTTTGACTTCCTTTGGGCTTATTGCTTAACAGACATCGATTGCCAAACTTTAAGCACCTGGAGGTTGAACCAGCCCAAGAGTTCAGGGTTGCATGTATTGCAATGTATGGAGCCATGTTGTAGTTGTGGCTGTCTGTGCTAGGGTCTCATGAAGAATCAGTCAGTTCTGGTTTAACAGACCTACTGGAGTATGTAGGGCAGAGTGGACTGCTGACACTGACTGCTAGAGCTCACAATAAGGAGACAGGGGAATGGTGCCAAGAACTTGACTTTGGCCAGGACACAGATGACATGAAACTACTGCCTTTGAGAAAAAAACTGAGCAATTTGTCCAAGTTTGCTGACTGTGTAAAAGATAATGTAAGCTATAAAGACACAAAGAAGCTACAAAGAGAAATTGACAGGTTAAGGTGAGTGGGTAACAAGCCAGCAAATGAAATATAATGTGGGGAAGTGTGGGTTTATTCACTTTGTAAGAGTAGAAAAGCAGAATTTCTTTTTAAAAGTAAAAGCGACTTATAATTTGCTTTTATCAATACTTATGTACACGATGGGGATCTGAATTAAAAACAAAGTGCCGGAGGAACGCGGCAAGTCTGGTAGCATAGGTAGAGATAACATTTTGTGTCTAATGACTTTCACTCCAAAGAAGAGTGATATCAAACTGCTAACACTGATTTTCCCTCCACCAATGCTGCCAGGCCTACTGACTTTCTCCAGCACTTTGTTTTTATTGTAAATGTTGATGTTCAGAGCGCTTGACGTGCTGATGGACTTGGACAGTCACCTGCTTCATTGTTGTTATGACTGATGGGGGAGGTGTGTTTTGGAAATCAAGCCCAACTACTCCATGCTGTACCAAAGGGTATCCCAAAACAGTCAGGCCAGGCAGCATCAAAGGAGCAGGAAAGCTGACGTTTCAGGTCGGGACCCTTCTTCAAGGGTCCCGACCCGGAACGTCAGCATTCCTGCTCCTCTGATGCTGCCTGGCCTGCTGTGTTCCTCCAGCTCCACACTGTTATCTCTGACTCCAGCATC
Source organism: Rhincodon typus (assembly GCF_021869965.1). NCBI lineage: Eukaryota > Metazoa > Chordata > Chondrichthyes > Orectolobiformes > Rhincodontidae > Rhincodon > Rhincodon typus. The sequence goes on along the minus strand of NC_063337.1, from coordinate 2,042,063 downwards.
AGCAGTTCTTACTATCTCCCAAAACAGTCAAGTTGTTTCTCTTTATTACTGCTACCTAGAACAAAAGACACATTCACCAGGCAATCAAATAAACTCAAGATTAACATGTTGATTAAGAACAAACATTATTTCAACAAGAGGTAAGATAGGTAATTAACATTACTATACAGGCTTAAACTATATCACCTTTAATCCTAATGCACAAACTTTGAAACACAGATAGGGCAAGCCCTGTTTTATATTCTGAGTTTGTAACAATTAGGGGGGAAAGAAACCCTTGTGGATCAAGAGTCCAAACTAAAATGGTAGCACACCATGAATTTTCAGTCATTTCAGCTACAGTCAACAAGATCAACGTACTGCAGGCTGTGAAGTGATGAAAGACCTTTTAGACCAGATTTCAGATGGGAAATAGTTAGAAGTCCCGATATCTGAAAATTTCAGTTTCTTTTTCAAACAATTTCACTGAGAGGGATTTTTTTTAACACTAGTTTTGCTTTAAGAGTTTTTTTTCTAATTACCAAGAAAGTGGAGGGGAGAGGTTTTCCTTTCTGACAGCTCTTCTGCAACTGCTATTTTTCAGCTCAGACAGAATTTTTCAAACTTGGTTGTTGAAATAACTGCACAGAACTTGGTATCCGTCACCTAGTCACCCTTTATTTACTTGTGCACAGTACGTGGGCTGTGACCAACCAGCTCAGAGTCGGCCCTCCTGAACTGAGGAGATTCTAAATCCGGCCCAGCAGCATCAGAGGAGCAGGAAGGCTGATGTTTCGGGCCTAGACCCTTCTTCAGGTCAGCCTTCCTGCTCGGCTTGCTGTGTTCATCCAGCTCTACACCTTGTTATCTCAACTTCAGTTCAGAACAACAATAAGACAGAATCAAACCATCATTCCTTGAGGTTCAATGACATCACCATCGCTGAATTCACAATTATCAACATCCTGGGTCTTCTCATTAACCAGAAACTGAACCGGACTAGCCATATGGATACAGTGGCTACAAGAATGGGTCAGAAGCTATGAATCCTGCATTGAGTAACTCATAAGAACATAGAGCATAAGAACATAAGAACTAGGAGCAGGAATAGGCCATCTGGCCCCTCGAGCCTGCCCTGCCATTTAATAAGATCATGGCTGATCTTTTTGAGACTCAGCTCCACTTACCCCACCCACTCACCATAACCCTTAATTCCTTTACTGTTCAAAAATTTATCTAGCCTTGCCTTAAAACATTCAGCGAGGTAGCTTCAACCGCTTCACTGGGCAGGGAATTCCACAGATTCACAACCCTTTGGGTGAAGGAAGTTCCTCCTGACCTCAGTCCTACATCTGCTTCCCTTTATTTTGAGGCAATGCCCTCTAGTCCTAGTTTCACCTGCTAGCAGAAACAACCTCCCTGCCTCCACCTTATCTATTCCCTTCATAATCTTTTATGTTTCTATAAGATCTCCCCTCATTCTTCTGAATTCCACTGAGTATAATCCCAGCCTACTCAGTCTCTCCTCATAATCCAACCCTCTCAACTCGAATCAACCAAGTGAATCTCCTCTGCACCCCCTCCAGTGCTAGTATATCCCTTCTCAAGTATAGAGACCAAAACTGCACACAATACTCCAGGTGTGGCCTCACCAGGACCCTATACAGCTGCAGCATAGCCTCCCTGTTTTTAAACTCCATCCCTCTAGCAATGGCAGACAAAATTCCATTTGCCTTTTTAATTACCTGCTGTACCTGCAATCCCACCTTCAGCGATTCATGCACAAGGACACCCAAGTCCCTCTGTATAGCAGTGTGCTGCAATTTTTTTACCATTTAAAACATAGTCCATTTTGCTGTTACTCACTTCTTAACTATTTATTGTCCACATCTATCCCAGTTTTAACAATTTAACAATCATCCACAAGCCCCCAGGAACAGAATTCTAAAGATTCACAATTGTTTGAATGAAGAAATTTCCCCTTATCATCTTTAAATGATTGACCCCTTATCCTGAGAGTGTACCCTGCTGTTCTAGATTCCCCAGTATGATATCTAATTTTGGAAATAGTATTCTGAATCTTGCAAACATTCAATGGTTCAACCTTATTGACATGAGGGGCAATTTTTTTTTTTACAGAGGACGGTTCATGTGTGGAATGAACTTACTGAGGAAGTGGTAGGTGGGGGCACAGTTACAACGGTTAAAATACACTTAAATAAGTACGTGAATAGGACAGGTTTGGAGGGATATGGGCCAGGAGCAGGCAGCTGTGACTAGTTTAGTTTGGGATTATGTTCCGTGTGGACTGGTTGAACCTAAGGGCCTGCATCTGTGCTGTATGACTGGCATGCTGGGAGTGGTCAATGTGATATCTTGCAATCGACCTGCACATCCTGCGTTGTTGAGACAATCAATGTTGTCTATGTGGATTTTTTTAAAAAAGTACTTGACGAAGTGGCACAAGGCCGATTAACAAAATTGAGGCTTATGGAATAGTATGATCAGTTATACCGGCCAGAAACGTTTTTGCTTAACACGTAAAATGTTGCCATAAATGGTTATTTTTCAGACTGCAGGATGTGGTGTTCCAGAAGAATAAGTGTTAGGACCACTGTTTATTTTTGATGTATTGTATAAAAATGACCTAAACATTGAAGTATAGAGTTAAATTTAAAAACTTTGCTGATGATAGTAAACTTAGAGTTGTGCCAGACCGTGAGACGGAAATCTCAAAGTCCTCCTTAAACATGAAACAGCTTCAAAAACGTCAGCTGCCATGTGCTATAGGCATGAGTGCAACATTGATCATGCGTGCACTTCGGTGAACAAGGGGCGGGGTTTTGGATCTGTTGTGCAAGATATTGTGGGTATTGTAGTCCTTTAGCCCGATCACTTCGTTTGTGCTAGGCGATAGAAAACCTCAATTCCCGAAAGGCGTCGCCGTGAACATTGTGCCCGCCCACTTCGTGCGGCCAGCCTCGCATCGTTCCCTAGGTAACCGAAACCGCTCCTGCGGAACGGGGCCTGCCGGGGGTTGTAGTCCGTTAGCCGCGCACCGCTCGCAGTTGTCAGGGGGCAAAAGCCACAAACATGGCGGCCGCAGGGGTGCGCAGGCGCAGATTGAAACTGATTGTGGGGAAGCTACAATAATAGGACCAGCGCCTGTGCTGGAGGTGCGTCTGCTATGAAGAGATGGCACAGCTGTCACTGAAGGACGAGGTGACGCGAGGGGAGCCTTTTTTTTAAATTGTGTGTCGCGTGTGTGGTTTTTTTAAAAATTACGTTGGTTTGTGGTCCGGTTTCTCTCTCTCGCGGAGATGGGAGATTGTGCGCAGGATGTGAACGCGAACCCGCTGCAAGGAGATATCCATCACGATGGAGACCAGGAGCTGGAGCGGGCTCTCTGCCAATGGCTGCTGTGGGACCAGGTCAGGCTGCAGCTAGATCTCTCTCAAACTCTTCTTCACCCCTCTACCAGAATTAATTCTTGCTGTTTGTATTTGGTTATCGGCTCCCTTTCCCAGCGGTTGTTTTTGTGCTGCACGCGCTGGATCTGGTGGTATTTAAACGCGTTGCTGTTGACAACGCGCGAAGTACCACTGGGCAGTTGATGGAATGGGCCATTGGAGTTAGCCCTGTTGGGGAGAGGCGTTGATTGTCTATAATCCCTACAGCGCAGAAAGAGGCCATTTGGCCCATTCAGTCTACACTGACCCCTGCGTGGCGTTTTTAGCTTGGTCAGTCCACCTGTTATGCACATCTTTAGGAGGAAACCAGAGCAAACCCATGCAGATACTGGGAGTAATGTGCCAACTCCACACAGACAGTTGCCTAAGACTGGATTCAAACTTGAGTCCCTGGTGCTATTCCACTATGCCACCCCAAAATTTGACTGAGGGCTCTGTAAAGCAAATTATAGGCACTGCAGGGATGTACTGGGTCGATTGGAGGCAATAATTTTCAAATTGAAAGTAGGCATTTAGAAATAAAACCAGGACACACTTTTTCATGGGATAATAGAAATTTTGGATTCTCTCCTGGAAGGTTGGGAAAGCTTTGTCACTTACGCGTTTCAGTACTGCTGTTGACATTTTTTTTGTTATTTAGGGGCATTGAGAAATGTGGAACAATGGTAGCCATAAATGGAGTTAGATGCAGATTAACCGTGACTTAAATTGAATGGCTTTAGGGACTGAATGACCTTTTTTTCCATTTAATAGAGTCATTGATGGCTTGTTGATGAAGGGTTCTGTAATGTAGAGTGACTAGTTAGTGATGCTGCTTTGGTAGTCCAGAAAACATGGTGCGAAGGCTGATAGTTAGGTTACGTTGAGGATAATAATTAATTTCTGTTTGATTCAGTTTTTTTTTATCTACTTATAAATTAAACTGATGAAAATTCCAAGCCTGTACTTCTGACATCTCCTAACATGTGAAAGTCAAATGAAAAATCAAATGTAAATTGGTAGGGGATCGTGAGGCTACTGCAATTGGCTTCTGCAGACGACCCAGATAGACAATCAGGAAAGGAAAAGATAATTTGCACTCATAAATGAAACTTGAAACTCCCTGGTGTTGCATTTGCAAAGACCATTTCATTGGACTGTTTCATCCAAAGTCAAAAGCCTAACTGTCTTGTAGGTCAGGCCTTAATTTTGGTGTTTGTTTGTGTCCTCTTCCTTGCTTTGATTTTTTTTTCTTTTCGTACCTGCTGTCGGCTCATCTTTTTATTCTCTTGCCACAGCACCATTCTGTTTGGTCCTGTAACTCCTTTGAGCCTGTCCTGTCTTTCACCTTATCACAGATCTTCCCTTTGTCCTTGTCCCACTATCCCTTCCTTCTCCCCCACCCCTGCCAAACAAAGGTCACCACCTCCCTTTCCAGAGACACTGCCTTACCTGCTAAGTATTTTGAAGTTATTCTGTTTTTATCCTGAGTCCACTGCACTGTACAGTGAGAAGCAAAGTACACCCAATTTTATCCAGTCCTGAGACAGAGTCAGTTGTTAAACAAAAGCAAAGTACTGTGGCAGTTGTCACATGAAATAAAAACAGAAAACGCTAGAACTGTTTAGCAGGCAAGGCTCAAAATGAGCAGTAATTTTGCCCACGAAGGCCCACATTAAATCTGGGAAAATTCAGTAATGAGGGTGACCAGAAAGAGAAAAGTCACTCCTTTATGTGTAAGTGTTGATTGTAGGAGCTGCTCCTCCAATCACTATATGATTCACTTTTGTAGTATTTGGATTTTCAGGATTTCAGACCCTTGTGGTACCTCCTATATATGTAAATATAATCTTGCATAAGTAAGAGATGCCTTTGGTTTGTTCGTTGGATACAGACAAACTCCAATGTTTGTTTTCTTCATATGCTAGTGTACAGAACAGAACTGCGCTTGTGACTATGTACACATACAAAGATATTTTTATGAATAAAGTATATTTTTGAAATAAAAATTTCAGAATTTTGATAAGCTATCACCTGTTAGGCTACATGATAAGAGCTCATGGTGTTGGTGGTAGTATATTAGAGGATTGTCTAACAAATAGAAGACAGTTGGGATAAAAGAGGCATTTTCAAGAGGGCAAACTCTGACTAGTGGAGTGTCACAGGGATCAGTGTTAGAATCACAATTGTTTACAATATATGTTAATGACTTGGATGATGGAAGTGAATATGTAGTTGCCAAACTTGTATTTAACACAAAAATAAGTGGTAAAACAAGTGACAAGGATGACTTGGAATCAACAGATGGACTGTCATGTGAGGAGAAGTTGAGTAGGTTGGGCCTGTACTCCATTAAAATTTAGAAGAATGAAATGTGACCTTATTGAAACACACAATATTCTTAGGGACTTGACAGAGTGGATGAGAAAAGGTTTCCTCTCGTGGGAGAGTCTAGGACAAGAGGGCATAATCTCAGAATAAAGGATTATAGAGACATTGAAATTAGGAGCAGGAGTAGGCCATTTGGCCCTTCAAGCCTGTTGTGTCATTCATTACGATCTTGTCCGTTTTCCCTCCATATCCTTCGATCCCTTTAGCTCCAGGTGCTGTATCCAATTCCTTGAAAACGTATAATATTTTGGCTCAACTGTTTTCTATGGCAAAGAATTCCATAGGCTCACCACTTCCTGAGCAGAGAAATTTCTCCTCATCTCAGTCTTAAATGGCCTACTCGGTATTTAGACTGTGACCCCTGGATTTGGACATCCCTATCATTAGGAACATCCTTCTTCCATTTACCCTGTCAAGTCATGTTAGAATTTTATAGGTTTCTGAGATTTTTCCCTGCACTCTTCTTAGCTGCAGCAAATATAATCTTGATTAATTCAATCTCTCCTCATATGTGATTCCTGCCAACCTAGGAATCAGTCATCAATACAGTGTGGAGCTGGAGGAACACTGCAGGTCAGGCAGCATCAGAGGAGCAGGAGAGTTGATGTTTCAGGTTGGGACCCTCCACCCTGATGCTTCTCTGATGCTGCCTGACCTGCTGTGTTCCTCCAGCTCCACACTGTATTGACTCTGACTCCAACACCTACAGTTCTTGCTACCCAGGAATCAGTCATCTAAGTTAGACTCTTTTCCCACCCTGCTGTATTTTGGGAGTTGTTACAAAGTCTGACAATTGCGGATAGATTATCCAAGCCAACGTCAAAACAGAAACATAACAAAATAGTCTCCGTCCTAGTTATTTTTGCAATAGCAAAAGGTTAGAACTTTTTGTCTTGGAAGCTGAGTATAGGAGATTTATTTGCAATAAACATAAACATCCTTATTTATAGAAACAAAAACAGAAATTGCTGGAGAAACTCAGCAGGACTGGCAGCATCGGTGGGAAGAAAGCCAAATTTAAGTTTCCAACAGGTGACTCTTCATCACTGACTCAAAATGCTAATTTTGCTTTCTTTGCTGAATTTTTCCAGCAATTTCTGTTTTTGTTTCAGATCTCCAGCATCTGCAGTTCTTTGTTTATCCTTATTTATACATCCCAAGTTAAATGATCATGCCTACATGTACATGCAGACTTTGCTAATTTGTACTACATTTTCTCTGTTAAGCAGGAAAAAAAATTGGCACAAATCCAGAAACTAATGTTACAGCATGACTTCATCTAATCAAGGAATTAGTGAGAATGATAAAGGAGCCTGCAAACTGAAAATCAAAAAATGTTCTTTGAGGAAGATCCTAGTAAAGCCCTGGGGGTGGGGGGGAATAATTTGACCTTTGCCAGTAGGTCTGGCAGCATTTGCAGAGAGAAACCAAGTTAATGTATGATCTAGCTCTCTGATCTTTTGAAAGAATTCTGGGTCAGCAGGACTGACCAATAAAGATCCTATTTGTGGAAAAGGAAATGAAAACCAAGTTTATGATTGGAAATGACTGGAAATTGGTTCTGTCCTGAAAATTGCACACCGACTAATTGAAAAATTTGATCTTCCTGAAACCTTTAGACCATTGTAGGCGGCTGAGGTTGGTGTGAGAGGGTAGGCAACTGAAAGTTCAGAAGATCTTGAGGACTAAGCAGCCGTTGTTCACTTGGTAGCATGATGACTTGAGCCAGAAGCTCACGCTTTACGTCCAAGTCCAAGACCTGAGCACAAACAACCAAGCCTAGGCAGTACTGAGAGAGTGCTGCATTGTCAGAGGTGTTTCTTTTGAATGATACATTTAAATTGAGGCTGTGTCTATGCCCTTAGGTGGATAAGAACCCATTGTCACTATTTGAAGAGAAGGGGATTTATCCTGGTTGATCTAAGGTCAATATTTATCCTTTAGCCAATGTCTCCGAAGGAGAGTTATTGCATTGTTGTTTGTGGATTTTGCTGTGTGCAAATTGGCTGTTCTGTTACATTACAATATTGACAATAATTCAAAGGTACTTCATTGGCTGTAAAGCATATAGGGACCCCTGGTGATTGTTCAGGTGCTTTATAATTGCAAGCTTTTTTTTGCCTGACAGATTCTGCAAAGTGATCACCCAATCTGTAATTGACTTCCCTGAAGTAGATGGGTCTGCATCATGAGCAGCAAATACAGATTTGCAAGACTAGTTGTGTCATCATGTACTCTTCAATTAATAAAACAAACCCACAACAGTGTGCAGGAGCTCCAACACTAACCCTTAATTATCAGCAAGATACTAGATTACGTCAACTGTTCTGGTGAAAATTAATTATCATCTAGGCATGCCATCGTGTGGAACATCTGAACATTTGAGCTGCGCTTCAATAAGGAAGGTGTGTTAACTTAGAAAACATCAAGAATAGAAAAACATTTTTAAAAATGGTGTGGCTCTCTCACTTTCAGGACAGATGAAGATAGAATTTATGTTTTTTTGCCTGTGTCTGAATTAATCATAGAATCCCTACAGTGTGGAAACAGGCCCTTCGGTCCAACAAGTCCACACTGAACATCAGAGCATCCCACCCAGACCCATCCCCCTATAACCCACCTAATCTACATAACCCTGAACACTACGGGCGTTTTAACTTGGCCAATCCACCTAACCTGCACATCTTTGGACTGTGGGAGGAAACTGGAGCACCTGGAGGAAACCCACGCAGGGGAGAATGTGCAAATTCCACACAGACAGTCGTCCGAGACTGGAATCGAACCCGGGTCCCTGGCGCTGTGAGGCAGCAGTGCTAACCACTGTGCTGCCCCAATCTCATCTTCCACCTCCGATTCAGTCAACACCATCCTCCACACACAAGTTTTCTCCGTTTGACCAACGACTTCATAATGCTTTTTTTCTGATTTTGAAGATATTTTCAAATCAAAAGATGTCATTACACGTGAAGTGGCATGGTGGCTCAGTGGTTAGCACCAGGGAACTGGGATTTGATTCCAGACCCGGGTGACTGTCTGTAGAGTTTGCACGTTCTCCCTGTGTCTGCATGGGTTTCCTCTGGGTGCTCTGGTTTCTTCCCACAGTCCAAAGATGTGCAAGCTAGATGGATTGGCCATGGCCATGGTCCACAGTGTTCAGGGATGTGAAGGTTAGGTGTGTAAGCTATGGGAAATACAGGGATCGCGATAGGGTCATGGTCAGGGAATGTTCTTCAGAAGGCCTGTATGGACTTGCTGGGCCCAATGGCCTGCTTCCACACTGTGGGGATTCTATGATTCTATAATTCTGAAGCAGGTGGGACTTGAACTCAGGCCTCCTGGCTCAGAGAATGTGATCATGGATGATTGGAGACCATGGCAGAATCAGTTATATCCAGCCTCGGGCAGGGAGATCTGCAATTTTCCACAATACAGTTGATTATTTGACAAGCTGCCAGTTTGCTGTATTATTGGGAGATTGGAGGAGAAGGTTTGCCAAGACTCCTCAAGAAACCTAGCCCTTGGCTCTTTCAAACCTGTTCACACTGGCTGAGGACTAGAATCTTACCAATGTGCTGTATTATTAAGGCTTAAAACGTTGTTGAACTCAGGAGCACCTTGTACATGCATGAGGGCTTCAATGTTGGTCTCTTCTAGATTTCTCTGTATTTGGCTCAGTGAGGTATGAGGGTTGGGCAAGACTGCCCCTTTGTGGGTTTATCTGCTTGAGTTTCTACATGTGCAGTTTCCAATATAGTGTAATTTTGATTTTAAGCTAGAATATAATACCACTTTATTATGGCATGAAGTGCATTTGCATACAGGCTTTGATCTGTGGTGACTATGTATTAAACTGGTGTGTTTTATGATTTAATAATCTTTTTGGTTATCTACAGCCTGGAGCTTTTATGGTGATCTTGACCATGATGGACATTTTATCAGCAAACAAACCCTTTAAATAGGGAATGTAATTTCTATGTAATGATCAAGGATTAAACTACTTGACGTGGCTTAGTCATTCCCCTCCTCCATTTTCCTGCTTCTTACCACCATTCCCTTACGGCTAGTGTAATTTATCCCAATGTACATATTACTGGATGCTTGCCCACAAGGATTAAATAGCCTAACAGTTGCTGACACATCAAGGATAGCTACATAGATAAGACCCTAGATCGTCATTATTACCTGTTGAAATATGCCCAGATATGAACTGTAACAACAACAACAACATTCATTTATGTAGCCCCTTCTGAAATATTAAAAATGTAAATGATTTTCTGAAACAAAATTTGACTACTGAATCAGATAAGATAGTAGGGAAAATGCCGAAAAGCCTTGAAGATTTTGGTAGGTTTTACAGTATACCATGAAGAAAAGAAAGGAAGGAAATAGAAATGTGAAATATTAAATAGAGGAAATTTAAGAGCTTTAGGCGCCATGCAGTTTCCTTTCCACTTGAGGGGAAAAAGACCTGGCGAGGGACAGTCTTGGGGTGGGGACAGCTATGAATTTAAGCAAGGTGACAAATTGTAACTGAATAAGGTAGCAAAATTCCTGATTATGCAAATATGATAGAATTTGAATATCAATGGCAATCTCCTCCAGCAGCCTTGCTTGAATCTGGTGAGAATGTAATGTCGTGTGAAAGCCTCTTAACTGCAGTTTACCTGACAGTGATTGTTCACCTCTTGGAGTTCCATGCTGCCTTTTAGGCACACCCTCAGGCCTCAGGATGACCTTCCATTCAGGAGTTGCAGGTCCTGATGTGATGACAGTCCAGTACTGGATCAGTACACCATGCTGCAGATTGGGCCGTTGGTGTTTGAAGAGTCGGGTGGGTAGGATGCTGGGGTTTTCACCTGCTCCTTTCTAGTGTTTGTGCTTGACCTACGGTTGGGCCTGTGAGAGATGCTTGAGATAGGTTACACTTTCATGGTTGTTCTCCATTTTGGGTGGTCTTAGGCAGGTTATTTTTAGTGTTTTTAGGAAAGTTTTATGGATGTGCTTGAAGTGTTTTCTCTGTCCTCCTGTTTTGATTTTAGTTTGATTTGTCATTGTCACATGTACCAAGGTACAGTGAAAAGTATAGTTTTGTGTGCTATCCAGACAAATTATACCTTTTATAAGTACAAATCGGGGTAATAGAACAGAATGCAGAACATAGTGTTACAGCAAGGTGCGGAGAAAGACCAACTATTATATTTGAGAGGTCTGTTCATAAGTCTGACAACAGTGGGGAAGAAGTTGATCTTGAATCTGCTGGTACATGCTTTCAGACTCAGGCTGTTGTTCCCAGGCCTGACAATGTGGCCCATCCAGTACAGCTGAGACACTGGTTACTGTCATAATGATGGGGATGTGGCCTGAGAGAAACTGCTGATTTTGGAGCACTTCTATTTTGTTATTCATGCATGGGATTTGGGTATTGACTAGGACAGCACTTATTGCCCATCCATTATTGCCCAGAAGAGTCAACCACATTGTTGTGGATCTGGAGTCATAGGTAGGCCAAGCCAGATAAGGACGGCAGATTTCCTTCCTTTAAAAGACATTCAGGAACAGGAGGGATTTTTTGACGGTGCCAATGACTAGCTACACTGAATCACTTCAATGCTGGATAAAAGAAACTTGGCCTCTCTTTAAATGTTAATAAAACTCCTATCAGTGCACACATAGTGAGCCAGATAATTCACCTCTTTTATATGTGGAAGGAGAAACTTTGAAATATATTGAATACTCCCCATACTGTGACAACTTACTCTCAAAAGACCACCATTGACGAGGTGATCCAACACCAGATAAGCTGTGCCAATTCACTCTTCCACAAACTGCCTGCAATTGTTTCACTTGCAGAGGTCTTTGTCAGCATGAGTCACAGTGTACAGAGCAGTTGTCACCACACTTCTATCCTGCAGTGACACCTGGACTGTCTTATCAACAACACATAAGGGCACTAGAGAAATTTCATCAGCAAGGTTTCTGCTGCATTCTACAAATACAATGAGAAGACCATTAACAAACAAATATTGGCATTCTTCTTGAAGTCAGATCTACAAACTTTCTTTTCCAGGCAAAACCATCTACAAAAATTGATTTTTGATTGGACACTGTCCAGGTGTCATAAAATAGTCTTCATACCAAATAATGATCTCTCAACTCTCAAATGGCTGGGTAAAACACAGCAGCATTGACAGGATCCTACTACCATTCGCTCAAAATGGCAGCAACGTGTCCATCAAGCTGCTTTCAGCCTTCATGTTTTAATGGGATAGAGCAGCAACAGAGAAGGAAGGAAAAAGAAGTAAATCCTGAACTCCTGTTCATTGAATGGAGAATTTTGCTGAAAAACTGGTGGATTGAGAATCCGTTTGCAGTCACATGACCTATTGCAAAAGTTCATGACCCTGAGAAGACATTATCTTTGAATCAAGGAGCAGTTGATGATGGTGTCCAAAGGATTTGTGTCCCCCTCATGACTTTAATTTATTCTCTGATTCAGAGATAAACCATTATGAACATGAAAATTAATTTTGTCCTGGTTTAGTAAGGGTCAAATCATGGGCACTCCTACTACAGGTCTACACCTAGCCAGTGCCAATAGAAAATCTTTCTTGTAAAAGGTGGATAATGAAAGAAATGGGCTTGGCTGTGATGACATCTGATGCAGTTGTTTGGGAGGAGTCTGTGTGAAACGAAAGGACTTGAGAGCTGCTGGTCTCCATGGAATGTGCTGTGTCAGTTTCTCTGTTCCTCCCTCAAAACTAACCATCAATGAACGATAATTATTTGAACTTGCTGGTAGTCTCGGAAATGAAATTTGCAGGAAAGAAAGCCAATTAATCAGCTATCTGTCTGCCGATTTTAGAAGGCATCACCTTTTGTACTTTAGCCTTTGAAAATAAATCTGGGAATGTAAAGGTCATCGTTCAAGATGCATTTTGTGTTCTCACTCTCCCTACCATTTGATCTGAACATCCATGTGCCAAGGAGATGAACAAAGTCATCAAGAATTGGTGAGTGGTGAAAGGAAAAGTAAAGAATCTTCCCAATAATAAAATATTCCTTCCCACAAATGGATGAATAATGGGCAGTTCAGTTCCCTTTTGTTTTTAATAAGTAAAGGATCATGGCTAGAATACAGCCAGACGTGTATTGGACTGTAATTCATTTCCAATGATTCTGCTAAACCTGCTGAGTTTCTCCGGCACTCTGATTCTCACTTATTGGTTGTAGATAATTGAAGAGCAAAGAATAAAGTAAAATTGGAACAGAGGCCCATAGGACTAGCACAATTTTGTTTTAGGATAAATGCCAACACAGACTGGACCCAATAGACTGTTTCTGTTCTGGTGTCTTGATCAAGGTACTTTAATTGCTTGCTATGACTTGGAATGCAAAGGGAAAAGCATTTTCTGATCTCTGTATGATAACATGAAAAATCATTATCTCTGAACAGTCCACTGAATATTTTCCATCTAATTTCAATATGTAATCACCTTCAGAGGGATCGATGGATGAGAAAAATCAAATGGGGAGCCATCAAAATAAAAGCTGTTTAGAAAAGGTCATATGCCTTATACTTGAAAATCTTTATCATTTTTCTAATAAAGTGTTGATTCTCCTGCTGGGGTTTGATTTTTTTTTCTGACAGAAGCTTCATGTCCTGCTAAAATTTTGCAGTGGATGAGCTGAATAAAGAAAGAGCTCATCTTTAAACATGAGTAAAAAGAACATTTTGTGCTGTGAATGTGTCTTTTGGCTATGCAAGGCCATGTTAACTTTTCAAGATTGTTGCCTTTTTAGATACTGTATGCTGGCTAGGGTCCATCACCTATCTATAAACCTTCAGTTTAATGAGTTTGTCACAGAAAATGCTTTTTAATATACTGATGCAAAAAAAATTTCAATCCTTTTACAATGATTTTATACCCAGGCCTGATAATGAAACTAGATTGTGGAAACATGCTCATGTTGGAAAATTTAGATATTTCTGATCATGAATTAGAACTTCTTTATTGTAAGATCTATAATGACAACAGGGTAAATTTTAATTCAGTTTAATTTATTGCTGCAAAAATATGGAGAGGCTGGATAGGTTGGGCCCTTTTTTTCACTGGAGCATAAGAGGTTGAGGGGTGACCTTTTAGAGAGGTTTCTAAAATCATGCAGGGTATAGAAAAGGTGAATAGCTAAAGAGTTTTCCCTAAGGTAGGGGAGTTCAAAAGTAGAGGGCAAATTTATAACGTAAGAGCAGAAAGATATAAAGGGACCTGCGGGGCAACATTTTCATGTACAAGGTGGTTCATGTGTGGAATGAACTGCCAGAGGAAGTGGTAGCCGCTGGTAGAGTTACACCATTTAAAAGACATTTGGACAAGTACAAGAATAGAAAAGCTAGAGAGGGATATGGGCCAACTGCAGGCAAGTGGGACTAGTTTAGTTTGGGAAACTTGGTTGGCATGGACAAGTTGGACAATGCTGAATGACTCTGTAATGGCAATTTATAGGAAAGAATTTTTAAATTAATGTTCTTGATTTGTGACTTGTTGGGCATTTGTGACTTGTGGTAAATTTCTTTTTGATAAGTGGGTGATGCTTGCTTTTGTTGCCCACCAGTAATTGTCATTGAAGTGTAGTGAGCTGCCTTCCTGAATTGCTGAAATCTGAGTAATGAAAGCAGTCCCACAGTTGTGTTATGACTGTGACTAGAGGAATAGAACGTAGGAACTGTAGGCTGTTCGGCCAGTCGAGCTGTCCCACCATTGGTTATAATCATGGCTGATCAAACGTTTCAATTCCTGTTACCCAGCTATTTGCCATTACCATGTATGCCACTGATAATCAGAAATTAATCAGGTCCCCCTTCAAAGCAGCCTCAGTGGGCGAGAATTCCAAAGATTCACTAAGACAAATTCTCCTTCTCTCTGACCTAAGTGACATTCCCTTTTTTTTTCAAATGTTAAATAGTGTCCCCTATTTCTAGACTCTGTGACCAGGGCAAACACCTTACCTGTATTGGTCCTGTCCATCTCTTTGAAACATACAAAATATTTAATATTCTTTCTAAACATCAAATATCCTTTGAATATTCAGACCCCATCCCTGGACGCCATGTTGCCAAATTTCTGTAATGGCAATTAGATCTCTGTTTGTGCCTTTAAATTGTCTGCCCTATTTATTCATATGGAGTGCCCTTCAATTTGTTATTTTGACATATCCACTTCTCCACCTGTTGAACCTTCAGTGTAAATGTTGTTTTATGACCAAAATAGCCACTTGCTGCTCTTCTAGTACTACTGTCAAAACTAAAAGAAACATCAGACGTCTGCTCACTCCTCCAACCACACCCACACCAAAAAGGGAGAAACCTACGTGTGAAAAGAAACAAAGGTTTGATAAATATCCAGTTATAGAGGTGTTGTGTGCTGTAGGAGTGTTCCTACCTCTGGGTTAGATGTCCAGGTTCAAGCCCCACCTGCTACAGAGGTGTTGTGACATATCTTAACTGATTAAATCTCCTGTTTTGATTACGATCAACTTGGATTTGAGTTGTTGAGAATTGGCTATGGTCACAGTCCAATAGTACAGGATTTACCAGACACAAATACTCGGATATGGGGACACACTTCCCCAAGGATGCTTTCTAAGAAACAGGAAAGAATCAAAACCTTTCATCAGAACTGGGGAGGGGGAGGGGAGCCTGGAAATAAATAGTGAGGGGGTGGGGCTGGGGAGAGGGTTGATGAGATGCAGGTAGGGGTTATTGTGGTTGGTCAGTGGGAAGGGTGGAGCGGATAGGTAAGTCAGAAGATGGACAGGTTGGGGGAGGAGAGATTTTGAAGATGAAGTCAATATTCTGGCCATTGGACTATCAGCTTCCAAGGCGAAATATGAGGTGTTGTTCCTCCAGTTTACATTTGGCCTCACCAAATCCTTGGTGACATGTCCATCCTTTGGCCAGGAGGTGGTACGTGAGGACCTATATTGATGACTGTATCGGTGCTGTCTCATGCTTCCATGAGGAGCTTGAACAGTTCATCAACTTCGCCAACACCTTCCGCTGTGCCCTCAAATTCACCTGGACCATTTCTGACACCTCCCTCCCTTTCCTGGGCCACTCTGTCTCCATCTCTGGTAACCAACTCACCATTGACATCCATTTCAAACTCACTGACTCCCACGATTACCTCAACTACGCCTCCTCTCACCCAGCCTCCTGCAAAAATTCTGTACCTTACTCTCAATTCCTCTGTCTCTGCTGCAACTGCTCCCAGAACGAGGCATTCTACTCTGGGACTTCCCAGATATGTTCCTACTTTAGAGACCGTAGTTTCCCCTCCTCTGTTGTAAGGATGCCATCATCTGCATCTCCCCCATTTCGTGCACTTCTGCCCTCAAACTCTCTCCCGCCAGCAACAAGGATAGAGTCCCCTTGGTCCTCACATACCACCCCACCAACCTCTGAATACAGCGCATCATCTTCTGATATTTCTGCCACCTTCAATCAGACCCGACCACCAAAAAGCTATTTCCCTCCCCACCCCTGTCTGCTTTCCTCAGGGACTGTTCACTCAGCGACTCCCTCGTCAGTTCCACACTCCCCACCAATCCTTCCACAGCAGCATGTACCTTTCCCTGCAACCGCACGAGGTGCTGCACCTGCCCCTACACCTCCCCTCCCACCTCCGTTCGAAGCCCCAAACAGTCCTTCCAAATCCAGCAGAGATTCACCTGCACTTCATCTAACCTCCTCTACCTGTTGCTCCCGAAGCAGTCCCCTCTATATCACGGAGACCAAACGCTGACATGGAGACTGGTTTGCAGAGCATCTGTGTTCTGCACGCACCAACCAACCTGACCTTCCAGTTGCCATCCACTTTATCTCCCCCTCCCACTCCCCTGGTGACATGTCCATCCTTGGGCTCCTCCACTGTCAGATTGAGGCCAAATGTAAACCGGAGGAACACCACCTCATATTTCACCTTGGGCGCTTATAGCCCAATGGCCTGAATATTGACTTCACCAGCTTTAAAATCTCTCCTCCCCCAACCTGTCCATCTTCCTACTCACCTACTTGCTCCACTTTTCCCACTGACTAATCACAATAACCCCCTATCTGCATCCGCCTATCTCCGTCTCACCTATCCTCCTCTTTCCACCCCAGTTCCTCTGTCTGTTTCTGGGCTCCCCTCCCCCTCCCCAGTTCTGACGAAGGGTTTCGGCCCGAAATATTGATTTTCTTTTTCCTACTCCTCAGATGCTGTCTGACATGCTGTGCTTTTCCAGCTCCACATTTATTTACTCTGGCTTCCAGCATCTGCATTCCTTACTGTCTCCAGTTCAGGAAAGAACCTGTAGCTTCTGGATTGTTTTCCTTATACACTGCTGTATGGGTATGCAAAGCAGAATTCTAAATCCAACACTGGTTGCTGGGCAATCATTTATATTAGCGTCTAATCCATTAAGGACAGCAATAAATTCCTGCTCTGTCTCCTTTTTAAAGTGCTTGTCTCGAGTCACTTGATTTTTCTGGTTTAAAAAAACAGCAGAGGTCTTGCAGCACACGTTGAACATTTGACTATAGGAATTTTAGAGGTGGGATGTAGTCCACGTATGGTGAAACGCAGTTCCAAGAAATCACGTTATTTTTAATCCAGAGAATATCCGAACAGTTCAATCCCTTCCATCCTCTTTCTTTTTTAAACATTGTCCTTAAACATAGACATGTATTCCCAATGGTAGTTTCAAGATTTTGACTTTGTGATTATGTACGACTAGGAATGGAACCTGCAGGAGTTGGTGCTCCCGTGCAATTCTTTAGTCGTTGAGGTTGGTTGGCTCGCCGAGCTGGTTTCTTGTTTTGCAGACATTTTGTTACCGTGCTTGGTAACATCCTCAGTGCAGCCTCCGATGAAGCGTCGGTGTGTTTTCCCGCCTGGTTTTTAAACTCTGGGGTCCATTGAGATGGATTGCCTCACTTCCGGTTTTCCTTCGTAGTGGAATGTATATGGGGTCAAGTTCAATGTGTTTATTAATAGCATGCTTCTAGGAATTCTAGTGCCTGTCTCTGCCTAGCTTGTCCCAGGATCTTGGTGTTGTCCCAGTTGAAGTGGTGGTTCTCCTTGTCCATGTGGATTGAGATGAGTGAGTATTGGTCGTGTCTTTTTGTAGCCAGTTGGTGTTCATGTTCTCTTGTTGTTAGTTTCCTTCCTGTTTGTCCGACGTAGTGTTTCTCGCAGTCTCTGCAGGGGATCTTGTAAATGACATTTGGTCCTGTCCACGGCGGGGAGTGGGTCCCTGGTTTGGGTGAGCAGTTGTCGTAGGGTTGACGTGAGCTTGTGTGCCACTCTCATGCCCAGTGGTCGTAGGAGTCTTATGGTGAGTTCCAACATGTTTCTGATATAGGGTAGTGTGATGAGTGTGTCGGGCCGTGTAGTCTCTTTCTGATGCCGTTCGTGTAGGCATCTTCTGACCCAATTCTTTGGATATCCATTATCCTCGAAAACCTGGAAGAGGTATTCTTCTTCTTCTTGGCATAGTTCCATGTTGCTGCAGTGTGTTGTTGCCCTTTTAAATAGTGTTCGCACGCGGCTTTGTTTGTGTGTGCTGGGCTGGGTACTGTTGAAGTTCAGTATCTGGTCTGTGTGTTGCTTTTTGGTGTACTTTTGTTTGCAGTTCCCCATTTGTCTTGCGCTCTACCATGACGTCCAGGAATGGGAGCTGTTTGTTCTTCTCCTCCTCTCTGGTGAATTTTATTCTGGTGAGGGTGTTGTTTGTAAGTTTGTGTCTCCTCTAATTTGGTCCGTTTAATGATGACAAAGGTGTCGTCTACGTAGCGTATCCACAGTTTTGGTTGGATTTGCGGAAGGGCAGTTCTTTCTAGTCTTTGCATCACTACTTCTGCTATGAGTCCAGAGATAAATGATCCCATGGGTGTCCCATTGATTTGCTCATATGTGTGGCCGTTGAAAGTGAAGTGGGTGGTCAGGCATAGGTCCAATAGTTTGGGCATGTTGTCTTCGGCGATGGATTCACTGGGATCGTGCTCTTGTTCAAGTAGTGTTGTCATTCAAACACAAACATACAGACACACAAACTTATAAAACTGGACGTCATGGTAGAGCGCAAGACAAATGGGGAACTGCAAACAAAAGTACACCGAAAAGCCACACACACAGACCAGTTATTGAACTTCAACAGTAACCATCCCAGCACACCTAAATGAAGCTGCGTGTGAACACTATTTAAAAGGGCAACAACACACTGCAGCAACACGGAGCTACGCCAAGAAGAAGAAGAAAACCTCTTCCAGGTTTTCGAGGATAATGGATATCCAAAGAATTGGGTCAGAAGATGCCTACACGAACAGCATCATAAAGAGACTACATGCCCCGACACACTCATCACACTACCCTATATCAGAAACACATCAGAACTCACCACAAGACTCCTATGACCACTGGGCATGAGAGTGGCACACAAGCCCACGTCAACCCTACGACAACTACTCACCCAAACCAGGGACCCACTCCCCGCCATGGACAGGACCAAATGTCATTTACAAGATCCCCTGCAGAGACTGCGAGAAACACTACGTCGGACAAACAGGAAGGAAACTAACAACAAGAGTACATGAACACCAACTAGCTACAAAAAGACATGACCAGTACTCACTCATCTCGATCCACATGGACAAGGAGAACCACCACTTCAACTGGGACAACACCAAGATCCTGGGACAAGCTAGGCAGAGACAGGCACTAGAATTCCTAGAAGCATGCTATTAATAAACACATTGAACTCATCCCCGTATACATTCCACTAGGAAGGAAAACCGGAAGTGAGGCAATCCATCTCAATGGACCCCAGAGTTTTAAAAACCAGGAAAAAACACTGATGCTTCATCGGAGGCTGCACTGAGGATGTTACCAAGCACGGTAACGAAACGTCTGCGGAACAACAAACCAGCTCGGCGAGACAACCAACCTCAACAACCTCTACACCCACAACCCGAGCTACAAATCTACTCCAAAACCTTAGAATTCTTTAGTCATTGAGGTCATTCGTTGGAGAGTACTATCAAAGAGCTCTGAACAAGTTACTGCATTGTATCTTGCAGCTAGCACACACTGCACTACAGAGGTGAACTGGTGGAGAAAATGAATGTTTTAAGGTAGTCAAAGGGGTGTTTATCAAAATGATTTCTCATGGGTGTTATTAACGTCCACAAGTAAGTGGGGAGTATTGTCACACTGCTGATGTGCCTTTGTCGATGGCTGGAAGGTAATTTTTATAGTTAGGAAATGAGATACTTGGTCACTGAATTCCCAGCCTCTGACCACTCACATAGCCACAATGTTTCTAGTCAGTGATGACAACCAGGGTCTTGCTGGGGGTTTCAATTATGATAATGCTGTTGAATGTTGAGCAAAAGTAGATAAATCACTGGATGAGATGGACTATATCCTAGGAATTTGAAGGAGATAGCTGAGGAGATTGTAC
Organism: Rhincodon typus; assembly: GCF_021869965.1. Lineage (NCBI taxonomy): Eukaryota > Metazoa > Chordata > Chondrichthyes > Orectolobiformes > Rhincodontidae > Rhincodon > Rhincodon typus. Next base: position 2,021,745 of record NC_063337.1, on the reverse strand, counting down.
AGGCATTGGTGGTGATCTTTTCGGAATCACTGGAGTCAGGGAGAGTCCCAGAGAATTGGAAAATGGCTTATGTAACAGTTGTAGCTGGTTAGCCTAACCTTAGTCTAAGGTAGGATATTAAAATCAGTCATTAAGGATAAGATTGCAGAGTACTTGGAAGTGTAAAATAGGGCTGAACCAACACGATGACTTCAAGGTGAGGTCGTGCCTAATAAATCTGTTAGTGCTTTTTGAGGAGATAACAAGCAAATTAGACAACGGAGAGCCATTGTATGTGATCTATTTGGAATTCCAGAAGGCCTTTGACAAGGTGGCAGGAGTCTGCTAAATAAGAACCCATGGAGTTAGGGGCAAGGTACTGGCATGGATTGGGAGTTGGCAGACTGGCAAAAGGCAGTGTGAGAAGTTAAAGGGGTCTATTTCAAGATGGCAGCTGGTGATTAGGGGAGTTTTGCAGGGGTCATTGTTGGGACCACAGCTATTCATGTTGTATATTAACAATATGGATGTAGGAACTGAGGGCATTGTTGCAAAGTTTGTAGATGGCACAGAGGTAAATGGAAGAATAGGTAGTGTGGAGGTGAGGAGGTTGCAGAAGGACTTGGACAAGTTAGGAGAGCGGGCAGAGAAGTTGCAGATGGGATACAGAGTGGGGAAAGTGTGAATATATGCACTTAGGAAGAATAGAGGCTTAGACTATTTTCTAAATGAGGTAAAGCTTCAGAAATCTGAAGCGCAAAGAGACATAAGAGTCCTACTTCAAGATTCTCAAGATTGACACACAAGTTCATTTAGCAGTTAAGAAGGCAATTGCAATGTTAGCAATCAGTGCAAGAGGGCTAGAATACAAGAGCAGAGATGTACTGCTGAGGCTGTATAAGGCTCTGGTCAGACTGCATTTAGAATATTGAGAGTGGTTTTGGGCTCTGTATCTAAGGAAGGATGTTCTGGTGTTGGAGGTGGTCCAGAGGAGGTTGACAAGAATGGTCCTGGGGATGAAGGGCTTGTCATATGAGGTTTAGGTGGTTAGGACTCTGGTCTGTACTTGATAGAGTTGAGAAGGATGAGGGAGGAATCTCATTGAAACTTACGGAGTACTGAGAGGCCTGGATGGAGATGTTTCCACTAGTAGGAGAATCTAGAACCCAAGGGCACAGCCTCAGAGTAAAGTGATGATCCTTTAGAACTGAGATTAAGAGGAATTTCTTCAGCCAGAGGGTGATGAATGTTGAACTCATTGCCAGAGAGGGCCATGGAAGCCAAGTCATTGAGTGTATTTAAGACAGAGGTAGATAAGTCCTTGAGTGGAAAGGAGATCAAAGGTTAGGGGAGAAGGTAGGAGAATGGGATTGAGAAATGGGGTTATCAGTCATGATCAAATGGCGGAGCAGACTCAATGGACTGAATGGCCTAATTCTGCTCCTGTATCTTATTGTCACATAGTTTAAGGTGGTAAGAATTTGTTTGTTGGAGTTGGAAATACCAGGATATTACAATGATTTAAACGTTGCTTGCAACTAATCATTCCAAGTCTGACAGTTGTTCAGACAGTTCTGTGGGCTTCAATCTGTAAGGATTGTGCACTTGACTGCAGTCATCAATGTGAGTCCCTTTATGTTGATGAAGTGGCTGAAGATGGTTGGATCTTGGAGACTACCCTGAAGATGTCATGCAAAGATGTCCTGGGGTTGAATTGATCTTAATTTCTAAATCCACAACCAACTTATTTTGTGCTAGGTATAACTCGGGACACTTGGGCAGTAATATTTGGATTTGTCACATAATATATCTGGCGTTTATCCACATCTTGTTAGAGTTGATCTGTTTTACAGCAACATGGCTAGTGGTGTGTCTAATTCTGGGGCACAGTTCTTCAGTACTGCAGCTAAATTAGTGAGGTATGCATCCTTTGCTGTATCCAGTGCACTCCGTTGCTTCTTGGTATCTCAAGGGAGTGAGTTGAATTAGCGGAAGGTTGCTGAGTATGATGGTATGGTTGCTGTATTTTAGCTTCTTCAGCCTCTCCATTTCTTTTATATTTAGGTTTGTGTAGTTCTGCTCCTGTCATTCTGTTCTGTACTCGGCTGGTCCCCTGGCTTTATGGAACGGTGGAGTGTAATTTGCTGAGTCATGGAATTACAGATTACGGATGGATTAATTTTTTTTTCTGTTGCTGGTGATCCATAGCACCTCATGAATGTCAGCTTTTGAATCTGTCCCATTCAACACAAATAATAGTGCCAAACAGTACAGCAGAAGGGGGTTCTAGAAGGTGAGAACATATCCACACGGACTGTCAAGTAGTGAGGTAGTTTTTCGTTCATGTTGGTTCTCTTCCCATTGTTGCAGCTTGGAAGATTTTGTCCTTGAAGACTGTCCAACTTGGTCTGCAATGTTGTTGATAAGCTACACTTAGTGATGGACATTGAAATTTTCTAGCCAGAATAAGTTGCATTCTGCTGTTACCTACAGCACTTGATGATCAATATGGAGTACTGGTTAATCAGCTGTGAGAGAGCAATAATGGGATCAGCCACTGAAAACAAAAAGTGCTGGAGATCACAGCGGGTCAGGCAGCATCCATGTAGAGAAATTAAGCAAATGTTTCGAGTCTAGATAATTCTTCATCAGAGCTGACGTTAAGTGTGTTTAATGGGATCAGCCACATCTTCTGTCTACTGCTATGACTCTTTGTGGGTCAGGGTCAATTTTGTGAACTCCCAGAGTCCCTCCTGTCTCACGGGCATAGCACTGTGCTACTACCTCTTGGGATGCCTGTCTGTGGAACAGTCTTTATCAATGTCTCGAAGATAAGATGTGACTATGACTGTGTCAGGCTGTTCCTTGATTGGTCTATGGGGCTGCCCTGTCAATGTGGCATGAGCCCCCAAACATTAATGAGGTGGACTTTATAGATTCATCCAAACAGGTTTTGCTTTTTGTGTCTGAATCTAGTACCCAAGTTTAGATGCTCTGTCCAATTTTACTCTTCTTATGGTTGGGTATGACTAATTGCCCTGCTTGGCCATTTGAGAGTCAGCCACATTTATGTGACTCCAGAGCCACAGCAGAGGCCCACAGTGAGTAAGGACCTTGGATTTTCTTCCCTAAAATACAGAAGTAAAGCAGATGGTGGTTAATGGCAATATAGTTGTAACGCTGAAACATGAAACTAACACTAGCTTTTTTTAAATTCCAGATTTATTTTAATGAATGGAGTTTAAATTCTTACCTGCTGTGTTGGGATTTGATCTTATGATTCTGGATCATTAGTCCAGGCCTGTTAGATTCCGATTTTGGTAAACTATATGCTGGTGCACCCTGTAGTTCACTAGGAAAGAAAATTGTGCTACATATGTCTTAGTCATTTTTCTCTCACTTTCTATCTTTGTGCAAGGAGGGGTGATTTATTCCAGATGCCAAGTAGCCCTGCAGTACTGCTTCGGGATGTCCAAGATGTTTGACAGCCAGCTTGACTGGCCAGAATTGTGCCCTCATTTGGCACAATTGGTTGTAATACTGCTGCAGTTCCACCAGTATTTAGGCTTGTTGAATGTAGTCAGTATTGGTAATATGAAGCTGATTGAACCTGGTGTCAAAATTGGGCCTCTGTGTCCTTTTCACCATTCAGTGATTGGAGAGAAATGACAAGTACCTTAAACTTGTTAATATCAACAATTGTACAGCATTAATGTGAAGGTGACTTTTCTTCAAATCTTCCTAGAGACATTAGTGATCGTGCAGATGGCATCTTTTCAATCCTAGTTTTCTACCTGAAAGTTCTGCTGGATATTTAGCTTAAAGAAGGATCCCTATCATTACCTGAATGTTTTCCTCATTTTCTCCTCTCTGATAACGTTCACTTATACAATTCTGAGGAAGGGTCACCGGACCCGAAACGTTAACTCTGATGTTTTTCTTCACAGATGCTGTTGGACCTGCTGAGCTTTTAGAGCAACTTTTGCTTTTGTTCCTGATTTACAGCATCCGCAGATCTTTCAGTTTTCACTTGTACAATGCTGAATTAAAGAAATTATTTGCGTTTTGTGGATAATGTTGCACACTATACTTGTCTGTACTTGCCTTTTTTACTAATTACTGCTTGGCACCAACTCTATATTTAGCTCTCCATTTGAACATTATCCTAGAGTAAACACTGTCATCGTTTATTTCCAGAAAATGCATAGCTGGTACAATAAATTGCAGGCAGGATATTGAGAGCAACTGTTTTATCTGCTAGTTTCCTTCGATCCTCCTCCTTCCTAAGGTGTGTCCAAAGGAAATTTACCAATGTTATCTCCTCATGATGCACATTAGCTATCTTGATAGTAGTCCCCTGATACTATGGCAAATTACTGAACTTAAACACTGAGCAGCTGTTAGATAATCACCCATGGGCATTATCATTCTGAAGGGCTCTTGTGGCACATTGGTAGTGTCCCTACTTCTGGACCAGATGTCCTGGCCCTACCTGTTCCAGAGCTGTGTAATAACCTCTCTGAATGGGTTGGTTTATATCAGACAGAAATCATCACATTCTGAATCCTTTCTTCAACTAAAATTTACACACCAGCACTTTCCAATGTCTAGTACAAGATTAGGACATTAGCAGCAACCATCAGAAATTTCATTCCAGCCTAATGGTCCTAAGCTGTATGTAACTATTTTTGTGGGTGGGCTGAAAATGAAGGTTGCAAATGTCACTGCTAAATACTTAGCCAGCAGTAGTGGTCAGTATCTGCAGTATTTTGCTTTTGCATTACAAATTGCAGAGTTTGGGACAAGGCAGCTGAAGGCATAGTTGCTGTTGGTGGAACAGTTGAAATCTGGGATGTGCATAATATCAGAATTGGAGGAGTGGGACTTTGGTTCACGTACAAGTCTATTAAGAAGACTTAAGAGCCAGGGTAAGAATTTTAAATGAGGTTATTTCTGGACTATTTTCCAATATAGGACATCAAACAGAGTAATAGATGAACAGTTCCTTAGTATAAATAAGGATATGGACAAAAGAGTTTTAAGTGAATTTAAGTTTATCAACCTCTGGTTTGGCACCAGATGTACTTGGAGAGACTAATATAATCATGGTCCCTTGTTTCAATCAAACCAGTTATTTATGTTACCAATTCAGAGCTTCAACTGCAAAATAAAAGTGCTATCAACATGACATGTTGCTTATTTTGGAACTAAGTTTAGGATAATTGGAACAAAAGCCTTGAAGGGTCACTGAATCCGCAACATAACTCTGCTTTCTCTCTACAGACGCTGCCAGACCTGCTGAGTTTTCCCAGCAATTTGTTTTTGTTTAGGATAATTGGAGATGATTCTGGACAGAAAAATTTAAGCATATTTGGTTTGACCTGTATATTTTCCATTACACTAGTACACTTTCTGAGCTATTGTTAAAGGTAGTGTTATCATCTTAACTGCTGACAGCAGCAAAGCTTTGACTGGAAATCCCTCCTGCAGGGGTCCTTTTAGCCCACATCAACTGACTAATCTCATTAAATGTTCCAAGGCATTGTTCAAGTTTCCAACTTGAGCACCCAGCTGTCAATGCTACTGGCCTAGTAGCCTTCTCCCAGCTTACATTCAACTCCATGATAACACTGTTGCCTTAGACATTTTTACAGCATGGAAAGAGGCCCTTCAGCCCATTGCATCCATGGTGATCATCAAACACCCATCTACTGTTTGTCCTTCTTTTTAAGCACTTAGCATGTAAAACTACAGGCCATGTTGTTACAAGTGATTACCTAAGCACTCCCTAAATGTTGTGATGGCTCCTGCCTTTACCATCCTTTTTCAGGCAAGGAGTTCCAGATACCCAACATCCTCTGGGTGAAACAAATCGTTCTAAGCCTCCTGCACTTTACCTTTACCTTTAGATCCAATCCCCCAGTTATTGACTCTTCTGCCAGGTCTTGACAAAGCCATGTTGATTATCCTTGGTTTTATCCCTGCCTCTTCAAGTGGAGATTAATTCTGTCCCTCAGAACTTTTTCCAATAGCTTCTATTTTAGTGATAACACAGATGACAGACCTGTTGTGTATTTCCAGCACCTTTTGTTTTTTGAGATTTCTAGCAAACATAATATTCTGCTTTTATTTCAGTTTACTGGCATATTCTTTGTTGCCCTATTTGTTTGTCATTGTTGCCTTCCTCCAGTCCGACTTCTCTTGGGATGGGCAAGGTTTCTTGATCAGAATATTTACCATTCTCTGTCTAAGCAAAGATCTTTTGAAAACTAGCACTTTTGGCTCTCTAGCAATTGTGAACAAAGCATGCTGGCATACTTTTACCAGTTTAATCCATTTTAAAAAGATTTTCTAACAACAGTTGTTATCTTTTACTACTAAATGAATAAAACAGTGAGCTACTCTACATAGATGTAACTGTGTGGTAGTGAGGCAGGTAACTTATTCTTGTTAATTGGGAAAAAGAAAAGGTCTTTTACCAATAGATCTTTTGCTGTGTTGTACTTTTTAAATCGACTTCTTGATTAAAAATATCTTTTCTTGTCCCCAGAATCCTAAGACTAAAGCTGAGATTGAGAAATTGCTACGTGATGGGAAGAAGAAGGAACTGCATGACCGCCTGTGCTGCAGAATGACATTTGGGACTGCAGGGCTGCGGTCTTCCATGGGTGCTGGTTTCTCCTGCATTAATGACCTGACAATCATACAGTCCACTCAGGTGAGCTTTTGGGTCAGATTTGAGAATGAGACCTGACTTTGATAGACCATAAGTTTTTTTGCAATTTAGGAATCACGGTGGTTAGTGATGAAACATAGTCACAAGAGACAGCTGAAGTACTTTTTGCTAAAAGTGCATCAAGTTTATCTCTCACACAAAGAAAACAAACAGTTTGAAACAGTTTTTATTACAAAAATCAGAAATCAAGTTTCAACCCTGTTGTCATCAACAACCTTTCAGATACTCAAACCTCAGTGAAGTGTCACCCTGTTTCCACATTCAAGTTTCTTGTTCTGTGGGCATAGTTCTATGTGGTTTTTTTCAGGCAAACATCTACGTTCACTCAACACAATCTTCTTCAGTTAGTGTTGCTTCATGAAATCCTTGAACAAGCTGCTAATGCAGCTCACTTACTCCTTAACACATGTTTCTTTAAACTTGCATATTCAACAGCCTCATAAGATATATTCCTTCTAAAGCCATCTGTTTCTGGAGCTTTTCGCTTACTGACTTCTAAGCCAGTCAGGACTACTTTTCCTCTGACTATGTCTGTTTGTTTTGGAGACTGCTTAACTGTACTGCTGATGTTGCAGGAATTCTCTCTCACCTGCTTTTCTTTGAGAGAAATCTACACACAACCTTCTGACGGTTCTGTCTTTTGAAAATAACTTTTCTGCCTCCACCTCCTTGTGCCATAGGACACCAACAGCCCAATTTTTTTTGTTTTTTTTTTGCTCCTCTACTTCATTTTCTAAAGTACTGAGTTACTCACCTTTTAAAGAGTTTATTTTTAAATGCCCTATTTAAATGGATGTAAACAACTTTCCAGACAACCTGTCACCACTTTCTGTGAACTGGAATGAAACTATAATGAGATAACAAGGTGTAGAGCTGGATGAACACGGCAGGCCAAGCAGCATCAGTGGAGCAGGAAGGCTGACGTTTCAGGCCTAGACCCTTCTTCAGAAACTATCCTACATTCTTCTAGTAATTAGTTGAACAGTTTTAATTTTATTACAAATATAGGAAATAACGACTCAATCCTCTTTTCATCAACAAGAACCTTACTGCTCTATGGACCTTAGTGAAGGCTCACTCTGTTTCCACTTTAAAGTTCTTAGCATAGCCATGCCAACTGAATACTGTTTCTTTCCAGCAAGCTTCCATATTCATTTGGTGATAACATCTTTAGTAAATGTGGCTTCATGAGACCCTTTTGAACAGATTGCTAACATAGTTTGATTATTCCTTAACATTTGTTCCTTAAACTCCTCTTCCACTCCTTTTCATGGAGTTTCTTTCTCCTGCCCTGAGAGTACTAAACTGTACTGCTGATAATACAAGCCTTTCCTCTGTAAAAAAAACACCTTTCAAATGCATTCTCTTCGAAAGAAACCCTCACACACTGAATTTCTAAAGGGAAACTACATCTTCTAAGAAGAGGAGTCCTACCAGACTCCATGTTAACTGCTTCTTTCTCCATAGATGCTGCCAGATCTGCTGAGTTTCGCCAGCATTTTCTGTGTGTGGAACTGCTTGTCTCTGTCCCCATGTGCCATTGAACGCATCATTGCTAGGTAGCAGCTCAATTTTTTTTTAACTCTTCTATTCATGTTTTCAAAAGCAATGAATTATTCACCAAGAATTTATTCGAAACTTCATCTAAATGCATATGAACAACACTTCAGACATCACTCTCAGAACTCTAAATGAAACAAAAACTACTTAGAAATATAAATCACACTAAAAATCTATACATGGTTCTGTTGACTGTTCTGTTCCAGGTAATATATCACCGACCTTTTGTCCCTAACAGGACAACGGGTGGCCATACAACAAATGGACTGCAGCAGTTCATGAAGATGACTCACCACCATCTTCTCCAGAGCAATTAGGGTTGAGTAATAAATGCTGACTCGGCCAGTGATGCCCACGTTCCATGAACAAACAAATTAAAAAACATTTTTGGCCAGCAGGTTTGGGCAAGACATGCAGCGTCAATGTGTTTTTGTCTGATATCTAGTATATTAAGTTTTGTCTAGGCTTATGAGTAAGGAATGGGAGAGAAAGTGAAAAGAATGAAAAACACTATTGAACGACACAATAAAGCTCAAGATAAGTGAAGAATTTTAAAAATCCGCAATACAGATGCAATTTTTTTAATGTAAACACTCCTTTATTCTGGAGAAGATCAATTGGGGTTGTTACTAAGGTGACCAAGTGAAAGTTACAGTATAGTTTCTTCTCTCATGATCCATTTTCTGGGAATAATCATGTAATGTTTACTAAATGTGCATTTGCTGTGAAAGTCTATTCAGCCTTGCGGTTAGCATTGTGAAATCCGATCTTGATATTTGAGTTGTGGTTGTGTGACTGCAAAACCAGATACAAGTTGTTTTCTCGTAATACTTTTGTTTTGCTCTGCAGTTAATGGCAAATAACCGCAATGGGTTACTGATCAATTTAAAGGAAAGAAACTTCAGACATTTTACTACTTTCAGAAATTTTCATGGATATCCAGAATTGCCTGTGCTAATGTCAAACATGGAAGTGTCAATCTTATTATTCCTGGAGGAGATTGGCAACTGGATACCAGAGGAAAACTTGAAATAACCTACCATCATATGCTCAATTGCCAGTCTTTAGAACCTTTTACAGCATACTGAAAATACCAGGCTTTAGTGAATTGCATGAGAAAGATTGTAAATTGAGAGAAAATAGATTGAGAATTGATCAGCAGGTAGGAAACAGTAGGAACAGATGGTTTATTTTCAAGGTGGAAGACAGTAATGAGTGATGTATGGCAGTGATCAGTGCTTGCGTCCCAGGTATTCACAATATATATCTATTATAGTTTTAGCAAAGATTTGTAGCTTGGGTTGTGGATGAGCTTGTTGACTTGCTCACCAAGTTGGCTTGTTTTTGTTCGGATGTTTCATCACCATGCTAGGTAACATCATCAGTGAGGCCTCCGATGAAGCGATGTTATTCTACTCGGTTTGGAATTTATACTGTCCGGTTCATTATGGTGAGTAGTGTCATTTCCGGTTTTGATCTGTATGGGTTTGTATATGGGGTCCAATTCTATATGTTTATTGATTGCATTACGGGTTGGGAACAATGCCTCCAGGAATTCCTGTGCGTGTCTATGTTTGGCTTGGGTTACTGTGGTTACCTTGTCCCAGTTAAACTGGTCTTCTTTGTCTGGCTGTACGATATTAAGGAAAGTTCGTTGTGCCGTTTTGCTGCTAGTTGATGTTCATATATTCTGATGGCTAGTTTCCTTCCTGTCTGTCCGATGTAATGTTTGTGGCAGTCATTGCATGGTATTTTGTAAACCACTTTGGTTCTGCCTGTTGTGCGAATGGGGTCTTCAATCCTTAGTCTTTAAACTTCCACAGAAACCACCCCAATGTCCACAAACAAAGCTACATTAGGACACTATTTAAACGGGCCATGACACTCTGCAACACTCTGGAACTACGCAGGAAAGAGGAAGAGCACCTAATCAAAATCTTTGCTATGAATGGATATGTCCGCAACTTCATCCGTAGATGCCTACTAACAGACAACAACAGGAGGACACAGTACACCCTAACGTACTGGCCACACTGCCCTACATCAAGAACATATTGGAACTGACAACAAGACTCCTAAGACCACTAAGAATCATGGTAGCACACAAGCCCACAGCCATTCTACGACAAACACTTACAAGGATTGAAGACCCCATTCCCACAACATGCAGAACCAACGTGGTTTACAAAATGCCATGCAACGACTGCCACAAACGTTACCCCGGACATACAGGAAGGAAACTAGCCATCAGAATACCTGAACATCAGCTAGTAGCAAAATGGCATGATGAACTTTTCTTAATATCTGTACACTCAGAGGGAGGCAGTGGCCTAGCAATATTATCACTGGACTGTTAATCCAGAGACCCAGATAACGTTCTGGGGACCTGGGTTCAAATCCTGCCACGACAGATAGTGGAATTTGAATTCAATAAATATCTAGAATTAAGAATCTAATGATGACAAATCCATTGTCAGAAGAACCCATTTGGTTCACTAATGTCCTTAAGGGAAGGAAATCTGCCATCCTTACCTGGTCTGGCCTACATGTGACTCCAGACCAACAGCAATGTGGCTGCCTCTTATCTGCCCTCTGGGCAATTAGGGATGGACAATAAATGCTGCCGAGCCAGCGACGCCCTCATCCCATGAATGAATAAAGGAAAAAAAAAAATGAAGGCCATCAGTTTAACTGGGACAAGGTAACCATAGTAGCCCAAGCCAAACGTAGACATGCACCGTTCTCCACCTGTAATGCAATCAACAAATATATAGAACTGGACCCCATGTACAAACCCATACAGATCAAAACTAAAAATGACACTACTCGCCATAATGGACCAGACAGTATAAATTCCAAGTAGAGTAGAACAACAACACTTCATATGAGGCCTCCCTGATGATGTTACCTAGCATGGTGACGAAACTTCTGACCGAAAACATGCCAGCTCAGCAAGCAAGTCAACAACCTCGTATATCAATTATATGAATTGGGAATCTAACGTAATATTTCCATATTTGTTGATGATACAAGACTAGGTGGGATTGTGAGTGTTAAGGATGTAAAGAGTCTTCAAGTTGATTGAAATATGTGGTGGACTCCGTATAAGGTGGATAAGTGAGGAGTTGTCCATTGCAGTAGGAAAATGGAATAGCAGAGTATTATTTAAATGGTGATTAGATTTGAAAGGTTGATGTACAGATGGTTCTATATATCAGTCATTTAAAAAGACTCATGTAGGTGCAGTAAGCACTTAGGAAGACAAATGTTCACCAGACTGATTTTTGTGTTGGCAGATCTCTCATATGAGGAGAGATTGGGCTGACTGGACCTGTATTTTACTGGGATTTAGAAAAATGAGAGGGAATCTCATTGAAGTGCTTACGATTCTGTCAGAGCTGGATAGACTGGATGTAGGAATGATGATTCCACTTGTCCAAGCATTCCAGACTAAAGAGTCATGGTCCCAGGATATGGGATAGGCCATTTCAGACTGAGATGAGAAGTTTGTTTGCTCAGAGGGGAGTGAACTTGTAGAATTCTCTACCATATAGAAGGCTGTGCAAGCCAAGTCATAATATATTTAAGAAAGTGATAGATTTCTAGAGGCTAAAGGAGTTGAGGGGTACGGAAGGGAACTGGTGTATGGTATCAAGATAGAGGTTCAACTGTGAACGTGTTGAATGATGGAGTGGGCTTGATGGGATGAATGGCCTACTCCTGCTCCTATTTCCTGTTTCTTAAAAGCCACTTTACTGGGGCTGTTTAGAGAAATTTGTGGCCTCCAGCTTGATTTGAAAATATCACCTACAAACATTGAAATGCTGAATGTGGTCATGTTAACCTCTAATGTTGAGTAATAGTAAAATTACTAATGGGTATTTCCTCTTTTGCGAGTGTCTCTTAACATTAAGGCTGTAACTGGAGCATGATCAGCAGTCGCCGTGTGCAGTCAATCAACTTTTTCTTCCCCCCGCCCCCCGTAAAAGTGATGGGTGCGGTCAGTATATCAGCAGACAGCAGTGCTGACGTGACACAGCTGCTCAAAAGAAATGTGTAATCGTTGAGTTTGCTGCATCCAAAAATGCAAAAATTAATATAGAGAGAAATTACAACACTGAGCATTTAAAGTAGCATGTGGGAGAGTATCTTATCATGATGAACCCAGCGAGGAGGGCCAATAATTGAGGGTTCCCTGAATTGAACGCTGAAAAGATATCTCCAGAATTTCATTTGTGGAATCTTTGGGGGAAAATTTGATAGCACCTGAGAAAAGGTTTGGGATAACGATGTGCAATTAACCCATATCTGTTTGCTTTGAATGTAGGCAGACTCTGTGCTGTCCCCTCATTTATCTTTGGTTCCATGTTGCAGCCATTTAAATGTGCTGCTGAGTGGCTGACCACCTGAGCAGAGGTACAAAATAGTGAGATACTAGAATGAGTACAGGTAGTTCTGCTATAATGCATGATTTGTAACACAAATTAGCTGTGACGCGATTGATGAATAGTGTATGCTGTTTGGATAATGCAAACTTTTTGCTGTACAGATATAGTGATTTCCCTATAACGTGATTTTCTGTAGCGCAAGGTCAGACAAAAGAATGCAACTATCACGTTAAAGGAGAGCTAGCTGTGTAGGATAGCCTGTACTACTTTTAAGGCCCAGCCTGCAAGGCAAGGATTGTGTTTTGGCTCGAACAGGTTCTAGAAGTCATTATAGAAATGAGTTTGATTTGGGAAGGACTCGGCACAATATGGAGAGAGTGGACTCCAAGGTTTGCTGATTCAGTCCTAGAATCTTTGGTGCAGGAAATGGACAAGAAGAGATATCCCCTCTATGTGTAAGGGGCTAGAAACTTTTTAAAAAACAGCAAATTCTAAGAAGAGCATGAACATGGGAATGGGAGGAGGCCATTTCGCCCTTTGAACCTGTTCCTTTATGTAGTGAGATCATGGCTGATCTATGACCTAACACACTATGTGCTGATTTCCCCAAATGCCTTAATACCTTTTTGCCCTTTTATCCTGTTAATGATTTTTGTTAAAAAAATGAACGAGAAGTGTAGAGCTCTTGGTTGTAATCTTTAAGCACTCCTTAGATATAGAAGTGGTACCAGAATTGCAAATGTTACATTTGTTTTAAAAATTGGTTTATAATGTAAAGACTGTATGTTTTAGTTTTCTTTATTCCTGATTGTGGTCCGAAAGGAAGAAACAGGATTGTTTGAAAGATTCCCGTGCATTTAAAAGCAAGTAACCTGATACTAATTCTACATACTGTTTACAAAATTGGTAGTTCAAAATGAAAGCCTTTTTTGGTATTCATTTTGTGGGATGTGGGCGTCGCTGGCTGGCCAGCATTTCTTCCCCATCCCTAGTTGCCCATGAGAAGGTGGTGATGAGCTGCCTTCTTAAACTGCTGCAGTCCTCCTGCTGTAGGTTGACCCACAATGCCATTAGGGAGGGAGTTCCAGGATTTTGACCCAGCGACAGTGAAGGAGCGATGATATATTTCCAAGTTCGGATGGTGAGTGACTTGGAGGTAGTGGTGTTCCCATATGTCTGATGCCCTTGTCCTTCTAGATGGAAGTGGTCGTGGGTTTGGAAGGTGCTGTCTGAGGATATTTGGTGAATTTCTGCAATGCATCTTGTAGATGGTACACACTGCTGCTACTGAGCACCTGTGGTGGAGGGAGTGGATGCATGTGGATTAAGTGCCACTCAAGTGGGTGCTTTGTCCTGGATGGTGTCAAGCTTCTTGAGTGTTGTTGAGGCTGCCCCCATCCAGGCAAGTGGTGAGTATTCCATCACACTCCTGACTTGTGCCTTATAGATGGTGGACAGGCTTTGAGGAGTCAGGAGGTGAGTTAATCGCTGCAGTATTCCCAGCTTCTGGCCTGCTTTTGTAGCCACTGTATGTGTGGTGAGTCCAGTTGAATTTCAGGTCAATGATAGCACTCAGGATATTGATAGTGGGGGATTCGGTGATGGTAACACCATGGAATATTAAGGGACGGTGGTTAGATTGCCTCTTGTTGGTGATGGTCATAGCCTGGCATCTGTATGGTGTGAATGTCACTTGTCAGTTGTCAGGATATTGTCCAGATCTTGTCGCATTTGAACGTGGGGCTGCTTCAGTATCTGAGGAGTCAGAAATGGTGCTGAACATTGTGTGGTCATCGGTGAACATTCCCACTTCTGACCTTATGATAGAGGGAATGTCATTGATAAAGCAGGTGAAGATGGTTGGGCCTAGGGCATTACCCTGAGGAATTCCTGCAGAGGTTTCCTGGAGCTGAGATGACTGACCTCCAACAATCACAATCATCTTCCTATGTGTCAGGTATTACTCCAACTATCGGAGAGTTTGCCCCCTGATACCCATGGATTCTAGTTTTGCTAGGGCTCCTTGATACCACACCCAGTCGAATGCAGCCTTGATGTCAAGGGCTGTCACTCTCACCTCACCTCTATAATTCAGCTCTTTTGTCCATGTTTGAACCAAGGCTGTAATGAGGTCAGGAGCTGAGTGGCCCTGGCGGAACCCACACTGGGCGTCACTGAGCAGGTGCTGCTTGATAGCACTGTTGATGACACCTTCCGTCACTTTACTGATGATCGAGAGGAGACTGATGGGGCGGTAATTTGCCAGATTGGATTTGTCCTGCTTTTTGTCTACAGGACATACTTGGGCAATTTTCCACATTGTCAGGAAGATACCAGTGTTGTAACTGTACTGGAAGAGCTTGGTGAGGGGAGCAGTAAGTTCTGGAGCACAAGTCTTCAGTACTATTGCCGGAATGTTGTGAGGGCCTGTAGCCTTTGCAGTATCCAGTTTCTTGATATCACGTGGAGTGAAACGAATTGGCTGAAGATTGATATCTGTGATGCTGGGGACCACTGGAGGAGGCCGAGATGGATCATCCACTTGGCATTACTGGCTGAAATATGGTGCAAATACTTCAGCCTTATCTTTTGCCCTGATTTGCTGGGCTCTTCCATCATTACCTCCTTCTCCTCCAGTGAGTTGTTTAATTGTCCACCACCATTCACGACTGGATGTGGTAGGACTGCAGAGCTTACATCTGATCCGTTGGTTGTGAGATCGCTTAGCTCTGTCTATCACTTGCTGCTTTCGCTGTTTGGCGAGCAAGTAGTCCTGTTTGGTGGCTTCGCCAGATTGATACCTCATCTTCAGGTAAGCCTGCTGCTCCTGGCATGCCCTCCTGCACTCTCCATTGAACCAGGGTTGATCCCCTGGCTTGATGGTAATGGTTGAGTGGGGGATATGCTGGGCCATGAGGTTACAGATTGTGCTGAAGTACAATTTTCTTAGAAGACAGAGGGTAGCAGTGGAAGGGTGTGTTTCTGAATGGAGGGCTGTGACTAGTGGTGTTCCTCAGGGATCAGTGTTGGGACCTTTGCTGTTTGTAATATATATAAATGATTTGGGGGAAAATGTAACTGGTCTGATTAGTAAGTTTGCCGATGACACAAAGGTTGGTGGAATTGTGGGTAGCGATGAGGACCGTCAAAGGATTAGAGATATAGGTCAGTTGGTGACTTGGGCAGTGAGATGGCAGATGGAGTTTAATCCAGAAAAATGTGAGGTAATGCATTTTGGAAGGTCTAATCCGGATGGAAAATATACAGTAAATGGCAGAGCCCTTCAGAGTACTGATAGGAAGAGGGATCTGGGTGTACAGGTACACAGGTCACTGAAAGTGAAGAAGGTAGGCAACAAGGCATACGGCATGCTTGCCTTCATTGGCCGGGACATTGAGTTTAAAAATTGTCAGGTAATGTAGCTTTATAAAACCTTTGGCCGCATTTAGAATATTGTGTTCAATTCTGGTCGCCATACGACCAGAAGGATGTGGTGGCTTTGGAGGGGGTACAGAAAAGATTTACCAGGATGTTGCCTGGTATGGAGGGCATTAGCTATGAGGAGAGGTTGGAGAAACTTGGGTTGTTCTCACTAGAACGACAGAGGTTGAGGGGCAACCTGATGGAGGTCTACAAGATTATGAAGGGCATGGACAGAGTGGGCAGTCAGAAACTTTTTCCCAAGGTGGAAGGGTCAGTTACCAGGGGCCATAGGTTTAAGGTGCAAGGGGCAGGGTTTAAAGGTAATGTACAAAGCAAGTTTTTTTACGCAGAAGGTGGTGAGTGCCTGGAACTAGCTGCCGTGGGAGGTAATGGAAGTCGTGACTTTTAAAGGTCATCTTGACAAATACATGAATAAAATGGGAATAGAGGGATACGACCCCCGGAAGGATCGGGGGTTTTGGTTGTGACTGGTAGCATGTCGGTGCAGGCTTGGAGGGCCGGAGGGTCTGTTCCTGTGCTGTAATTTTCTTTGTTCTTTGTTCTTTGTTCTTTGTTCTTTGTTCTTTGTTCTTTGTTCTTTGTTCTTAATTCTGCTGCTGCTGTTGATGGCCCACAGCGCCTCATGGATGCCCAGTCTTGAGTTGCAACATCTGTGCAAAGTCTGTCCCATTTAGCATGGTGATAGTGCCACACAAGATGATGGAAGTTATTCTCAATGTCAAGGTGGGACTTCAACTCCACAAGGACTGTGTGATGGTCACTGTTATTGATACTATCATGGACAGATGCAACTGCAGCTGGCGGATTAGTAAGGATGAGGTCAAGTACGTCGTTCCCTCACTACCTGCTGCAGACCCAGTCTAGCAGCTATGTCTTTCAGGACCCGACCAGCTCGAACAGTAGTCCTGCTGCCGAACCGCTCTTGGTGGTGAACATTGAAATCCCCCACCCAAAATACATTTTGTGCCGCTGCCATCCTCAGTGCATCCTCCAAGTGTTGTTCAACATGGAGGAGTACCGATTCATCACCTGAGGGAGGACGGTATGTGGTAATCAGCAGGAGGTTTTCTTGCCCATGTTTAACCTGAAGCCAGCGAGGTCCGGCATCAATGTCGAGGACTCCTAGAGCAACACCCTCCCAACTGTATACCACTGTGCTGCCACCTCTGCTGGGTCTGTCCTGCCATTGGAATAGGACATTCCTAGGGATGGTGATAGTGTCTGGGACGTAGCCATGCTCTCCGAATCATATCTTACAGACAATATCAGGCTGTCGCTTAACTAATATGTGAGACCGCTCTCTCAACTTTGACACTAACCCCCAGATGTTAGTGAGAAGGACTTTGCAGGGTTGACAGGACTGTTTCTGCTGTTGTCTTTTCTGGTGCCTAGGTTGATGCCAGGTGATGCCTAGTTTCCAGATGAACTGAAGCCAATGGGTGTACACAAATGGAGCTTTGCTTATAACAAATAACTGAATAGCCAGTGGACTAGTGACCAGTTATTGATGACAAAAGCCTGCAAACAATTGTGTGATTGGTTCCCAGTTGGCTGAACAGTTTAGGGTATAAGTGTTCTCACAGAAGCGATTGGATCTGTGCAAAGGCAGATGTCTCTCTTTCTCTGCGGTAAAAAGCATCTCAGACCTGAAGGTAGGCATGTTTTATGGTTGCTGTAAGCTATGATTTTATAAGTGTGATTCAGCCACCCTGGACCTTCTATAAGCAGGTGAGAGTATCTGGAGAAGGAGAATCAAAAGAGCGGCATGTCCAGACAAAACAAAAAGACCATCTCAGTGGACCCTGTGAGCAAGGACCACTGATCTATCAACCCAGTCTTTTCCTCTGCCCATTTTGTGTGTGTCACTACCCTGAGAGAAGAAATTCGTCCTCATCTCATTCTTAAATGTATGACCCATTATTCTGAGATTATGCCCTTTATTCCCTCTTGCACAAAGGGAAACATCATTTCTGTATCTACCTTGTTGAGTCCCCTAAGAATATTTCCATAAGGTTACCTCTTATTCTTCTATATTCCAACAAATAGAGGCCCAACCTACTCAACCTCTCCTCCTCAGACAGTCCCTCCATACCTGGTATCAGCCTAGTGAACCTTCTCTGCATTGCCTCCAATGGCAGCATATCTTTTTTTAGATTAGCCCAAAAC
Source organism: Rhincodon typus (assembly GCF_021869965.1). NCBI lineage: Eukaryota > Metazoa > Chordata > Chondrichthyes > Orectolobiformes > Rhincodontidae > Rhincodon > Rhincodon typus. The sequence continues at coordinate 2,003,472 of NC_063337.1, read as the reverse complement.
TGTTCACAGTATTCCAGCTGTGGTCTGACTGGTGCCTTGTACAATTTTAGGAAAGCTGCCCTAATTTTATACTCCATGTCCTTTGAAATAAAGACCGTTTGCCTTCCACATTACCCACAGAACTTGGATGCTAGACTTTTATGATACATGAACAAACATTCCCAAATCCTTCTGTTCTGTAACTTGCTGTAGTCTTCTCAATTTCAATAATATTCAGCTCCTCTATTCTTCCTGCCAAACTGCATGACCTCCCATTTCCCTATATGCTATTCCTTCTGCCAAGATTTTGCCCATTTGCTTAAACTGTCTATATCACTCTGCAGACTCTGACATGCACCGTTTGCCCTCTCGCCTATATTTGTGTCATTTATAAACTTGTAAACAAGTGTTTATTGACTAGATTTTCTTTTAAGTCTGTAGCAGGCAGACTGCCAAGTTCCCTTTTTACAATATTATTTTTCATTTTACTAACTTCTTGGCAAAAGTGTTTTTTTAAAATACCAAAGCATGGAACATTTTTAAATAGTAAATCAGGTAGGGATGTGTGGTTGGGGAAGTGATGGTGATGTCGCAGTGTTTCAATTACCCTAGAATGACTGCAGTTTGTTTTGACAGATTGCTGATTAAATTTATTTGCTTTGGGAACTAAGGTCTAATTTTCATTACAGAGCACAATCTGTTTCCCCTTTCTCACTCTTCAGAATATACTCAGTGCTATGGAAACAAGAAGTTAGTGATGACTTAGTAACGAGTAGCCACCTGAATTCAGCGTTTTAATGCCTCCTTTTTAGACATTTGCTACTTTGCTTTGATTCACTTGCCTCTCATCTAGTTAGGAAGGCTGAAACCGATGCCAATTTCTGTAACATGGGAAGTAAAAAAAACTGTTTTCTTTCATTTGTAGCAAGTAATCTGGATTTTATGGCAATCTGAACAAATTGAATGTATTCATAAATATCCAAGACAGCTACAGAAAAATCAATGAAATGACAATTATAATCCTAAACTAATGACTCCGATTGGGTGACCACTTTGCAGAAATCCTATGTTCTATCTGCAAAAGTAACCCTGAGCTTGCAGTTGCCGGCCACTTCAATACACCACCGCGTTCTTTGGCCAACGTTTCCTTAAGATATAAAAGCAGAATTAGGCCATTGGGTCTGCTCCCCCATTTGATCATGGCTGATATTTCTCATCCCCATTCTACTGCCTTCTTCCTGTAACCCTTGATCCTTTTACTAATCAAGAACCTATCTATCCCTGTCTTAAAGAACTCAGTGACTGGCCTCCAGAGTCTTTTGCGGCAGTGAGTTCCACAGATTCACCAGCCTCTGGCTGAAGAAACTCAACCACATCTCAGTTCTAAGGGGTCATCCCTTCACTCTGAGACTTTCTGGAGTTTGCACATGTCTTCGTGGGTTTCCACCAGGTGTTCCGGTTTCCTCCCACAGTCCAAAGATGTGCAGGCTAGGTGAATTGGCCGTGCTAAATTTCCCATAGTGTTCAGTAGTGTGTAGATTAGGTGGGTTACAGGGGAAAGGAGTAAGGATGGGTCTGGGTGGGATGCTGTTCGGAGGGACGGTGTGGACTTGTTGGGCCAAAGGGCCTGTTTCCACTCTGTAGGGATTCTATGATTCTACAAAAGGAGTAAACCTCCAACAAAAGGCAATGTTTATCCCGGCTGAAAGTGACTAGGAGAGAGATTTAAGGGACTCTGGCAAAGATGCAGATAGTAGAAACTAATGAAATATTGCTAGAATGTTAACTGGTCAATGTAGTGTGGTGGTGTTTTGTTCACTCAGACAATATTCTATTTTATTCCACAATTTTGAATTGCTGTGGCAACATGTAGTAAGGGCGTGGAATGCCCTGCCTGCAAAAATAGTAGACTCGCCCACTTTAAGGGCATTTAAATGGTCATTGGATAAACATATGGATGATAATGGAATAGTTTAGGTTAGATGGGTTTCAGATTGGTTTCACAGGTCGGTGCAACATCGAGGGCTGAAGGGCCTGTACTGCACTGTAATGTTCTATGTTCTATGTTCTATGAGCTTTTAAATGCATGTTGTTATCTGGAATTGTGCGTTGTGATGATAGAAGTTTTAAAGTTTTGTTCCTTATGTCTGATCAGGAAAATCTGCTTTCACTGCCTAACTTTTGGTGTGTGTTGGAGGCTTCGCAAGTTTATGCTCACACTGTTTGGCTGCTTTATAAATGCACCTTCCTCCGCCATTAAATACTAGAGTTGGCCACGAGCATGGGTTTTCTGGCCTAGAGGCAGGAATTGCTATCCAAACATCTAATGTAGTGCCCATGTTCAAAAGAGACAAAGCCAGCATTGTAACAAATACAAATCAATTAGGTTGATTTTCATTCATGTAAAATAATCGAATTAATTTTCTACAGCTCGCTTGATGACCATCTGTAAATCAATAGAACAGCTAACAGCAGTTGGCATGAGCTGATTCTGCATGTCCACCAGTATTGACTATAAGAAGCCCTATGATATGATGTACATTAACTGTCAAGAAGTGTTTCATAAAATTTGACACAAATTATTAAATAACCTAAAGGAAATTGAGATTCAGCTGTACAGACATGAAACAGTGCGTGAAACATACCCCATGAACGAATAGTTTGGGTGGAATGTTTTATAAACAAGTCACTGGCTGATTTTTAAAAGAATAAATCTGTTATAATTGATCATACCTCAAGCATAAAGTAGTAATTGTGGTCAAGCTTTTCATTTGCTTTGAGTGTATTATGTCAGCTGTGTGTTGGCTGGGGGCGTTCTCCACTCTAAGTTGTGATGTGGAGGTGCTGGTGTTGGACTGGGATAGATGGAGTGAGAAGTCACGCAACACCAGATTATAGTCCAACAGGTTTATTTGAAATTACAAACTGTCAGAGCAGTGCTCCTTCTTCAGATGAAGTCATTATTTTACAGAAGGGCAGAAGATTGGCCCTGGTGTCCTGTCAAATACTTATTGCTCAATCAACATCACAAAAACAGATTGGTCATTTTCATCCAGAGGTAGTAAGAACTGCCGATGCTGGATTCGGGGATAACACAGTGTGGAGCTGGAGGAGCACAGCAGGCCGGGCAGCATTAGAGGACCAGGAAAGTTTCAAATGGGTCTGAAGAAGAGTCCTGACCCGAAACGTCAACTTTCCTGCTCCTCTGATGCTGCCTGACCTGCTGTGCTCCTCCAGCTCCACACTGTTATCTTGGTCATTATCATGTTTACAGGAGTTAGCTGTATGTTGAGCTTGCTGCCATGTTTCCTACATTACAACACAGGCTGCACTTCAAAAGTGCTTCCTTTGTTGAAAACGCTTTGAAAAATCCAGCGGTTATGGAAAGTACAATTATAAGTGGAAGTCTTTCTTTATTTTTATTAGGAGTCAGCCTTGTATTGTCCTTTGTAAACAGACCAAATATCAGAGAGGCATACCCTTCCTTGAAAGATATCAGTCGGTTTTAAAGTACCATTAGTATTTATAAATGATCAGATTGTATTAAATTTTGCAGCTTGTTCCTTAGAAGTTTGTTTGAAGTTTTTTTGTTTTCCCCTTTGCAGGGTTTGCTTAAGTACCTTGAGAAGTGCTTCTCCGACCTGAAGCACAGAGGTGTTGTGGTTGGATATGACACTCGAGGTCAAGAGACCACGAGCTGTAGCAGCAAGAGGTAAGTGCTGTTCAAAATTTCCACACCATACAACAAGCTGTATCATTGCTTTCTTCTCTAAATGGAAATCCAGAAGCCAAAATTACTTTATTTTTTAGATTGCCAATTGTAGGTCAAGTTCATTTAATTCCATTAAATGGATTTCCAATTATTAGGCTTCCAAATTTTAAATGTGACAAAAAGGGCTGGGTCATTGAGCCCCTCGAGCCTATTCTGCCCACTCATTGAGTTGCTGGCTATCCGCTATTGATCCACATCCCTTCAAACCTTTGGACGACAAAAATCTATCAGTATTGGATTTAATCTTGCAAAGTGCACAATAGTAGTGTAGTTTCCACTTTAAAATAACTTCAATCTAAGTGAACTTTTTTTTGGTGTGGTATGTTGAGTGACTGGCTGAATCTCATTGAAAGTTTCATAAGACAGGTTGTGATCTGATGGTTAATGATATGAAAATTTATTTTCTTACCGTTTGCTAAAGACTTGCCCAGTTGACTGCTGCGGTCTTCCTTGGAAAGGATATACCTGTGTATCTGTTTTCTACATATGTGCCAACACCATTTGTGGTAAGAATTGGTTGTATTTACAGTAAATCCATCTGATTCTCTGATACTGTCAACCCTGGATTGGCAGAAAGCATTCTTAATAAATCTGATATGAGATTCTAGAGAAAAGCTTTAAACTTGGAACGTGGGGGAGTTTATGTAGCACATTAGTTCCAATGCTGAGCTTTCAGTTCCAGTCTAATCCATTTCATAAAGAAGACAACCTACACTGAATTACTTTACATCACTTTAACAATGTTATCCACTTCCTGGTGGAGGTGATCTCATGGCATTTTACTGACTGGCAATCTTACTCCAGGCAATTTATTTTTCATAGTGGAATATTGTTGCACTGACGGCTTTGCTGCAGAAAACAATCTTGTTGGAGTAGCATATAGGGGATATTTGACTTGAAATCTCATGACACTATCTGATCTGGGAGTGCTCTAGTTTATTGTTTAAAAAGGGGTACATACTCGGCCATGTTTCTATAAACAAACTCTCCCATGGTTTCTTTGACACAGAATTCACTGCAGAGAAATAGACCAGTTAACCAGTTGTTTTGTGTTTATGCTGCACACAATTTATGCTGCCCACAGGCTTTTTTTTTTCACCCCTTGTCATCTCACCTTATCAGCATATATTTCAATCCTTTTCTCCCTGTGTTTATCAAGCTTCCTGTTTTAATTTATTTATGCCACACTTTTCTGCCTATCTTGTGGTAGTAAGTTCTATATTCTCATCACTTTCTGACGATGTTTCTCCTGAATTTCTTCTTAATAGCGCTGTATTCAAAGTCCTTTCTTCCTAGGCAGGAGATGAAGGAACGTCTTGTTTCTTGAAGCAGGGAATCAGTAGATGGTGGTAATGAGACAAAGTAAAGGTTCGTGACAGAATAACCATGACATTGAATGCACAGGCCTGATGAGTCAAATGACATTTTTACACCCTTGACTTGCAGCTTACTGTTTGTAGAGTTCATTCTGGAACTAAGAGTAGGCGCCCTTTCTATCCAAACTCTGCATTCCTATCAGGCTATCAGGCCCTAATCAAAAACAGGCTCACAGCCACGAGCAGAATACTTTCAAAGTTCAAAAGCAAACTCAGGCACCTGAAAATCTGAAGTAAAAGCAGAAAATGCTGGAAATACTGAACAGGTCAGGTGGAGAGAGGAAGAGTTGATGTTTCAGGGTGTTCATCGGCAGTTCAACCAGAATTAATGCTATGTTACTGCTTTCTTTAACTCACTTATTTGTTTCTGGTGCATTTTATTTGGTGGGAAAGCCTCAGGGGTAAATTGAGAGGTGGAGTGTAATTAATCAGTCAACTAGCCATCTATTGACTGACATTTCTTTTTCCTTCTAGCCATATGCTGTTAAGCAGCTTCATGTTGCAGCTGGTGTGATGATTACTGCTTCACATAATCCCAAACAAGACAATGGATACAAGGTACAGTGTGGTGTATGGCTAATAAATTTATAAAGTGCTTTGTGCACTATTTGGGAGTATCAATGTATTATGTTTTACACACCACCTTGTGGACTATAGCTATGAAAGGTCAAAACAGAAAAAGCCAAATCTTGCTTCATTGGTTGTTGTGGTAGTGGGGAAAAATGAGATGATTCTAGATCAGTTCGCTAGCTGCATCTGGACATGGTGAATTTAAATTGCAGAGCCGAACTGTGTTAACACTGTCATCTCTCTGTTGTTTTAGCAGTGGTTTGACAGTTATAAACATGTGAATTAGGAGCCAGGGTAGGCGATTTGTCTCCTCAGGCCTGCTCTGCCGTTCAATAAGATTGTGGTTGATCTGATTGTAGCCTCAACCCCATGTTTCTGCCAACTGCCAATGACATGGTTTTCAATTAAGAATCTAAAGTTAATGTATCCCTGCTTTAAATATGTTCAATGACTCTGCCTGTACCACTCTTTCTAGGTACCATGAAATTCACTTTTAAAGACTTGCTGTCTCCGATCATGCAGATGTTTGACACTTAATTTGGCATTTTTTCAAAATATTCTTTTTATATTTTAAATAAATGTATACGTAAACTTGTCATGGTGTAATTGCTCCTTCCAACTTCACATTATATTTCCATATTAATGGAAAGTGTTTTTAAGATTGAGAACAAAGTGTACAAGTTTAGAATTCTCCCTCTGCAGATCTCAGTCCCGTTATTCCCTGCTTCAGCTGAAGACGATACTTGATCTTAACTGTAAAGTGGATTTAATAAAACAGAGCTGCAGATGCTGAAAATCAAACAAAAACAGAAAATGCTGAAAAACCTCAGCAGATCTGGTAGCATCTGTGCAGAGAAATCAAAGTTAACATTTTGGGTCCAGAACTTGTAGAAGGGTCACTGGACCCGAAACATTAACTCTGATTTCTCTCCACAGATGCAGCCAGACCTGCTGAGATTTTCCAGCAATTTCTGTTTTTGAAAAGTGGATAAGTTCAGTAATACCAGTTAGATTTCTTCCTCCATTCTCACAAAAGTGAGCATTCTCATGCCTTCAAAAATAAAACAAAGTAGCCTTACCACAATAGTGAATAGGCATTTTGTAAGCTGTTTATTTAGAGTTGTTGATACATTGTCTACTTGTGGACTACCAACTTTCGTTAATATCTTTCCTGTAAAATTTAGGAATTTCTGTAGATTATAGCTCTGCCCTTGCTTGTCTGCCTGCAAGAAGACTACACTGAGTGCTTCCACAACTGACCTTGAACTGGACTGTCTGATTTACCATTGAACAGTCTGGAAATTTCTGAAATTATGAAAAACTGGCATCAAAGTCACTTTGGAAAAAAGTCTTGTAATTACTTCTTTAAATTTTAAGAGCTATTCATCAAAGTGAAACCAAGCATCTAGTTTGATCCGTGGTCTGACCCCACGTCACTCAAGGTGTCTTTGTCATCCTCAGAACACTTCTGGTAATGGGACTGAAAAGAAACTAAGACTTTATTTTTGAAGTCAGGGCAAATAACGATAAAATGACTTTGTGCCTTTCACTAGAAAGCAGAAAGATAAAAGTATATTCCCTCCCTTCCATAACCAGATACTCTGAGTCAAAACTCGAACAAGAACATTCTTTTTCTGTTCCTTTCTGGCAGGTTTACTGGGAAAATGGAGCTCAAATTGGATCTCCTCATGATAAGAGAATCTTGGAGAGTATTGAAGAAAGTTTGGAACCCTGGCAGGCATCGTGGAATGCAAAATTGCCTGATGTTAGTCCTTTGCGGCATGACCCTCTGGATGAAGTCTGTGCACTATATACAGAGGATCTGAAAAAGCTGTGCTTCTACAGGTTAGAGCTTAGGACTTCCTGCCTTGTATGGGCACAATTAATGGAAGAAATTAATCATTATATTACTTAATGTTGTAATCCTATCTTTTAAAATCGCTTCTTATAGTATTTGTCTCACAGAAGGTGATTTCATATCTTAACTGTAAATTCTCACCCCACTTCTTTCTTTTCCTTCATTAACCTTCTAAAGTAGCTGACTGTTACTACTGATACAGATCCCCTGGTTTCATTGTATGTCAGTACGTCATGCATGTCCCACCCTTGACAGGGTAGGGTGTCAGTAGCTACTCAACAAGGGGGTGGCATCACACGTTTTCACTTAATGTCCTATGAACATGTTTCCAAGCAGTGAACATAGGACAGTGATCAGAAGGAGGAAATCTAGTGAGATGTGCCTTCTTTGAAGTACAGGGGAAATGCAGACAAATGTAGCTCCCCTACCTAGTGGCTGTTCAGAGGATATGTGCTTTGCTGGCATGGGAAATCGTGTCCACGCCAAATTGTTCTTGTGAAAATGGTAGTGAATTACCTTCTTGAATAAAGCTGAATAGTTTGTTGGCCATTTCAGAGGCCAGTTTAAAGTCAACCACAATGCTTTACCTCTGGAGGCTCATGTAGGTTAGACTGTTTAAGAACAACACATTTCCTTCCCTAATGGACTTCAGTGAACCAAATTTTTTATTTAATGACATTTTGGTAACTTTATGATCTCAATTACTGACACTATCTTTTTAATCAATGTTCCTTTAGATCCACTAGCCCAGCACCGACCTAAAGTTGGACTTTCAGTTTACTACTTCCAGTTAGATGGTAGATGTTTTTTGGATCTGACAAACACAAAAACAGAAATTGCTGCGAAACCTCACCATGTCTGGCAGCATCTATGGAGCGAAATCAGAGTTAATGTTTCAGGTCCAGTGACCCTTCCTTCCTCAGAACATTCAGATTCATTTCTTGAATCTAACATTAAGTGTATAAGTTCTGCCCTGATTTGCTTTTCCAAAATGCACCACCTCACATTTATCCAAATTAAACTCCATCTGCCACTCCTCAGCCCAGGCCCATCTGATCAAGATCATGTTTTACTCTGAGGTAACCTTCTTCGCTATCCACTACACCTCCTAATTTTGGTGTCATCTGCAAACTTACTGTCCATTACTCCTAGGGTCACTTCCAAGTCATTTATATAACTGATAAAAAGCAGTGGAACCAGCACCAATCCTTGTGGCACACCACTGGTCACAGTCCTCCAGTCTGAAAAGCAACCCTCCACCACCACCCTTTGTCTTCTACCTTTGGGCCAGTTCTGAATCCAAATAGCTAGCTCCTCCTGTATTCCATGTGATCTAACCTTGCTAACCAGTCTACCATGTGGAACATTGTTGAACGCCTTACTGAAGTCCATACAGATCACATCCACCACTCTGCACTCATCAATCCACTTTGTTACTTCAAAATACTCCATCGAGTTAGTGAGTCACGATTTCCCAAGCACAAAGCCATGATGACTATCCCTAATCAATCCTTGCCTTTCCAAGTACATATAAATCCTGTCCCTCAGGATTCCTCCAACAACTTGCCCACCACTGATGTCAGGCTCACCGATCTGCAGTTCCCTGGCTTTTCCTTGCCACCTTCTTAAATAGGGGCACCACATTAGCCAACCTCCAGTCTTCCAGCACCTCACCTGTGGCTATCGATGATACAAATATCTCAGCAAGGGGCCCAGCAATCTCTTCCCCACCTTCCCACAGAAAGGTGTGCCTGATCAGGTCTCGGGGATTTATCCACTTTTATGCATCTTAAGAAGCCCAACACCACAACTGCTGTAATATGGACGTTTTTCAAGATGTCACTATTTATTTCCCCACGTTCTGTATCTTCCATATCCTTCTCCACAGTAAATACTGATGCAAAATACTCGTTTAGTATCTCCCCCCAACTCCTGCGGTTCCACACATAGGTGACCTTGCTGATCTTTAAGGGGCCCGATTCTCTTCCCCCTAGTTACCCTTTTGTCCTTAACGTATTTGTAGAATCCTTTTGGATTTTCTTAACCCTATTTGCCAAAGCTATCTCATGTCCCCGTTTTACCCTCTTGGGTTGTTGCTCAGCAACTTAACCATTTCGACTCACATATAGGTGGACTTTCCTGGGTGTGCATTCTCCTGGATACTGGCGTATGAGTTTTCTGACTCATGTCAGAACTCCTTTGCTGTCTTGCGTCTATGTACTGGCGGCAACTACAATGGCTTGCCAGCCCGGACTTTGTAGCCATTTGACCGAGGCTGTGCTTTTTTGAGGGGTTTTGCTATGGGCTGGCCTCAGGTCCCTCTGCTCCGGATATGCCCTGCATGAGGCTCTGTGATTGCCTATATCCATGATGTTCCCCAAGCTCAGTTGGACAGATGAGGGTATCCACTTCTTTTGGGATGCCCTGTAACTCCCATGCTCCACTTGCTGCATTTTCTAATGAGAAAGCCAGTTGTAGTGCATGTTCGAAGTCCAGTGGGGCTTCAGTTAGTAGATGCTTCAGCTACAACAATAATCCGACGTACCAAACGGGGTCTTGGCATCTCATTCAGGGTCAATCCAAAATCACATGCCTCAGCCAGTTGTCTTAACCTTGTCAAAAATCCCTATGCAGATTCCCCTGGGGTTCTTGAAAAGCCAAATAAAACTGATAGTGTCTCAGGATTGTAGGAGATTTGGGGTCATAATGTTCCTTAATTAAATCCATCAACCTTTTGAAAGGTTTTAGTATCTGGTGCCTCGAGGAAAGTCAAGCTCCTGATAACGGAGAAGGCTGCAGGTCCACAGCTGTCATTTGGATAAGTAAGTGATAAGAAAGGTTTGGAGGAATATGGGCCAAGCGCAAACAGGTGGAACTAGTTTAATTTGAGATTATGTTCAGCTTGGATTGGTACCAAAGGGTCTGTTTCAGTGCTATGTCACTTTTGGGGATGGTGCCAAGAATCACTTCTTTTGCACAAAGCGTCATGGATCACTCTTGCTCCAATAAGGTTTGAGACTTTGTGTGTGGCAAGTGGTCAAATTAGAGTTTCAACATTAAGTTAATAGACTTTATGTTGTGCATGGATATTCGGGGTTATAGATGGAAGGTGTTAAGATAGAAATCAGCAATAATCTAATAAAATGGTGGAATTGGCTTGAGGGGCTGAATGGTCGTCTTCTGTTCCTAGGGGCAACTATCATGTGACATGCTGGTTTTGTACTTTAGATGGATGGTAGAATCTTTCAAGGAAGAGTAATTAGTTAAACGTGCTTGCAGTTGCAATATGTTTTATGTCTTGTGGTTATCAATGCCAAACGTGCTGGACACTACTCTGTGGGAATGGGAACTCAGTCATTTTTAACTGATCGTTCTTGATTACAAGTACAAATTAGGCACAGAACTGTTGTGCCTACTTGCAGCAAGGCCCCTACCACCCCTGGGCTCACTGAAACACCTGGTCATGTTAAGTCTTAATTTTCAAAATTCTCATTCTTATTTTCAAATCTCTCCACGGCCGTGCCTGTCCCAATCTGTACAATTTCCTCCAACCCCAGACTCTGTTATTTATGCTCCTCTAATTGACGTGTGTATTCATAGTTATAATTATTGCACCATTAACATAGAAATATAGAATGTAGGAGCAGAAGTAGGTCGTTTGGCCCTTCGAGCCTACTTTGCTATTCAATACGAGCATGTGGGCCCTGTTCCTACTTTCTTTCATTCCTTTGGTTATAAGAAAGAAGCAGCAGATATAGTTCTTACGCCTTCAGTGTTTTGGCAACAACAAGTTACCTGTGGCTGAGAATTCCACAGTCTCGCCATTCTCTGGGCGAAGAAATTCCTCCTCATCTCTGACTTTAAAAGGCCTACCCCTTGTTCTTGGACTATAACGCCTGGTTCTGGCCTTCCTGACCATTGAGAATGTCATCCTTTCTACACCTACCCTGTCTAATCCCATTAGAATTTTATAGGTTTCTGAGATTTCCCCCCTCATTTTTCTAAACTCCAATGAATATAGTCCTAACTGATCCAGTCTCTCCCCAAGCATTAGCCTCACCATCCTGTTGGTTGCCATGCCTTCACGTGCCAAGATCTTGAGTTCTGAAAGTCCTTCCCTAAACTCCTCTGCCTCTCCTTTGCTTTCTTCCTTTTAAAGTACTTCTTAATGCATACCTCTTTAACCAAGCTCTTGGTCACCTAATCTAATATCGCCTGTGGTTCTGTCATACATTGTTTTACCACGCTGCTGTGAAGTGCCTTAGGATGATTTATTATGTTTACATACGTGGTTATTCTTCTGTGGTACACTATACCATTTTATTGAATTCTTGCTTTATCAGGCTGACAGCTGCAATGATTTTGGAATGATCTGTCCAAACTGTTGCAACTTCCACTTGTAATTACAGCTAAAAAAGTTTATCTTCCACTTCCCCATTTCATGGGTCACAGCGGACATTAACTCATGCGCAAGAGTTCTAGAGATGTCTTCCTTGCTCAATTTTTATTTTCCCTTCTTATGAACACCTCCCACAAGCAGAGATTGAGAACATGCACATATTTTTGTTTTTAATTCACCGTATCTCCACATACAGCACATTCTACTTTGATAGTTCCAGTTCTATGTTAAGCAGTATACATTTAGAAAAACTAAAGGAAAGAACTTTGGGCCATCAATGTTGTGTAATCACTGTTGTGAGAGAGCAGCCAAATTGCAATTGGATTTTACAAGCAGTCTTGAGGTAAATTACCACATAATGATTTTGAGTGGGTCTAGGAAGTGGATAAGTGTTGGCCAGAACACGCTTCAGAGTGAAGAGATGACTCTTTCCAATTGATGAGGAGGAATTTGTTCAGCCATGGAATTCCTTGCCACAGAAGGCTGTGGACACCAAGTCGTTCTGTATATTTAAGACCAAGAGATAGGCTCTTGATTAGTAAGGGGTTCAAGGATTATGGGAAAAAGGCAGGAGAATGAAGTAGAGAAACACATCAGCCATGATCAAATGGCGGAGTGGGTTCAATGGGCCAAATGGCCCAATTCTGCTCTTGTATCTTATGGCCTAATATTATGGCATCATGTATGTCTACCTGTTATGTCTTTATATGATCAACTCCACCTTTGACATTGCTTTGCATCCTCAGTACCATACAAATATATCAGCTTATGACTCTCACCACAGAGTCACTAGGCCTATTCTTAATTTTCCAGTCTAAGAACAAACTGTGTGTCCATCATATAATGCTTTTCATATTCTTGTGTTTCTGCAGAATTAAATCAGGGAGGACTTGAGAGAACAATGGAATGGTTCTTTCAACCATAAACAGAGTTACATATCTGTTAACTCAACACCAGTACAGGCAGTGCTTGGGTTAGGAATGGGTACTGTTCCTTAGTATGTTTATAAGTTGATTTGTACACAAGTCCGAACACAATACAGTACAATATAAAATAACTATTCATAAGTATGAGCAAACATTCATATTTAAATGAGTATTAATATGCAACCCTTCATGAGTCAGATGGTAAAGGAAGAGTATTATTTAAATGGTGACACACTGGAAAGTGTGAATGCAGAAAGGGCTATTGGTGTCTTGTAAGCAGTTAATGAAAGTAGGCAGGCAGGTGCAGCAAGCAATTAGGAAGGCAATATTGGCCTTAATTTCAAGAGGATGAGAAGTCAAAGTAGGAATGTCTTACTGAGTTAATCAGGGCCTGAATGAGACGACACCTGGACTATTGCACACCGTTTTGATCTCCTTACCTAAGAAAGGATAGACTTGCCATCAAGGCCATGCAGTGGAGGTTTACTAAACTGTCCAATGAAAGCGATTGGTTTGACTGGGCTTGTATTTATTAGAGTGTAGGAGGATGAGCAGGAACCTGAGTTAACCATAGGAAACCTCCTAACAGGGCTGGACAGAATAGATGCAAGGAGCATGTTTCCCCTGGAAGTTGAGAACTAGGAGATAGTCTTAGGATACAGGGCAGACCATTTAGGACTGAGATGAGGAAAACTGTCTTCACTCAAAGATATTGAACCTGTGGCGTTATCTACGCTGAAGACTGTGGAAGCTCAAGAAAGAGAATTTTTTTTTAGATCTTAAAGGCGTCAAGGAATATGGGGTATTGAGATGGAGGATCAGTCATGATAATATTGAATGGCAGAGCAGGCTCAAAGGGCTAAATGGCTTATTGCTCCTAGTTTCTTTGACCTATAAACGCATCTATTTTTCTTGCTGACTGGCCGTTGTATTTCATAGAATGGTTGCAGCAGAAAAGTAAGCCATTTAGCTTCTTATTGTGTTGTTGTATCACTCCAAAGAAGTAATTCAACTGCTGCCACACTCACCTTTCCCCATTATCCTGTAAAGTTTACCTTTTCCAATAATGAACCATTTGACAGTACCTCCAACAAACTGTCAGGCAGTGTACAAATAACTTTAAATTCCCTCCCTTCCTTTTCCCCATTCTTCCTCCTTTATCTAAGGAAGGAAAGATCGCTATATTTTGAACATTCTTGAACAAATAATAATACCATGTTGATCTAACTCTGCAAGTCCTTTGATTACTGGATAGCCTACCTAGTAATGGATTATTTTATCTCTTCCTGACAAAACAAACTAATTTTGGAGATAAAAGTATCTAAAACTTTAAAGAGGATGCGATGAAAAAACTTCATTCCCATTTTTATTTAAGCATAGTGCTTGCTTACGTGCACTAACCTGCATTTCATCTCAATCCTATAGCCATTTACCTGGTTGTTCTGTAGTCTGGACAAGCTATTGTGCCTGAATGAGTGAGTAAATTTTAATCTTTTTAACTTTCTCCTACTCCTGTCTGAGATGCTGAGTTTTCTTTAGGACTTCTATCAGGAGCATGATGGAGATCGGGATGTGGCCATATAAATTCATAGCCATTTTGTTGGAACATCATGCGACACATTGAAGCACACTACAGCATGCCACTACATCATGTAGATTCACAGGTTGTGTTGACTGTTTTTATTTTAGAAAAAAGGAATAAAGGCAGCGCTCTGAAAGCTTGTAATTTTAAATAAATCTGTTGGACTGTAACCTGATGTCATGTGACTTCTGGCTTTGTCCACCCCATCCAACACTGGCATCTCCACATCATGGCTCTTTAATTCAATCCTCAGAGTATTGCACACTCAGCTGAAACATCATCCTGGTATGCATCATCTATTCTTGTACCCATTTGAGTAAAATCATTTGATTGTAACTGTATTAAATTGAGAGCATGTCTTACCCCGTTCAATGCCGAGTTGACTGATTTAAGGTGGAATGACATCAGTATGATAGTTGGCCAAGGTCCATTAATGTTATTCACCAATTCATGCTGCTGTTTTGTATTGTGGCTCTGTGATACCTGAATTGTGATTTGACAGGCTCATTTTGAGATCAATGTTTCAGGTATCTTTGAAGACCATCCATGTGACAGTTGATTATTTGCACACTGCTCCATGCCCATGATATTGTATTTGTCTGGTTTGCTCCCAAATGAATAATTATTTTAATCACATGCTTCCTGTTTTTTCAATTAATCAATCCATGCCTCACTGTTGTGACAAATATAGATTGTTCATATGGTTAGATTTCTTTTTTTCCATTTACAAGTGTGCTGCTGTGAGATGTTCAGTTGAAGTCTGATAATTACCAATAATCAGGTTCATTTAATTAAACAAATCCACTTGTTCCTTTTTCAATCCCTTGGAAAAGCTTTGGTGTTGATTTATTTGCTTTAGGTGGAGAGTTGCCTGGATGCAGAAAGTTCTTGGTTATTTCTTTCACCTTGCCCTTCTGCTGAAGGTGTAGACTCCATGTCATTCCTGTAACTTTGACACACCAGGCTGTATGCTGAATGTCAGCCTTGTCCGCAGCCACTTTGTGTTAGGAATTTGAAGACTGATCAAAGTTTGTCAAACTACTGAACAGTTTCTGTTGTAGACATTGGATAAAGATTCGTCTGAATTTTGATGTCACTGGGTTTGAATATTTTCTTGGCACTCGAGGCTCTGACGTGACATGCAGCCAGTTGGTTGAAGTATTGAAGGAAGTTTGTGCACATGACAGTTGAGGGAGAAAGGAAGCAGAGGGAAAATAACAGTCAATTGTACTCCAAGGGCTTCTATCTCCATGGTGCCTGACCTGCTGAATATTTCCTTCCAGTATAATTAATTTTTGGACTGTAATGTGCTTGAAATGTGGAAACACTGACCAATCAGTTTGTTTTCAACACGTGGTCAAAATCAAGAATGATCTGCAAAAAATTTTAATACATCATTAGAATGCTAAGTATTTCTACAATCTCATATCCTTGTAGATTATAATCAACCTATTCAAATATGTTGTAACACATGTCTGGAGTGGGAAGTCTTGAGCCCAGGCCTCCTGGCCCAGAGGTGGGGATATTATCACTTCACCATAAGACGTCATCCAAGTTTTTGTATACTGTGCAATGCAGAGTAATGAGAAATTTGACTGGGAAATTCCAGGCAGTATTTCTAGGTATACCCTGACTCAAAAGGCTGCTGTGTGATATCACATAATTCATATAGTGCAGAAGGAGGCCATCAGGCCCACCATGTCTGTATCAGCAAGGGCTCCAACACTGACTCCTGTGGGATCACACCGGACACAGACTTCCAGTCAGAAAAGCACCCCTCAACCATTACCCTCTGCTTCTTGCCACTCAGCCAATTGTGGATTAATTTGCTTGGATCCCATTGCTTTTACCTTTGTTCAGTCTCCCATGCGGGACCTTATCAAAAGCTTTGCCGAAGTCCAAGTAGACTAATTAAAAGCATTGCCATTATACCTGTTAGATAAATTCAGTCACATTGGCCAGATATGAGTTCCACTGAACAATCCCATGCTCTTCAAATGCAGCATAATTCTGTCCCACAGAATTGCTTCCAATTGTTTCTGCACTACTGAGGTTCGACTAACTGGCCTGTATTTTCCTGGTTTATCCCTTGCTGCCTTCTAGAATAATAATGTCACCAATTGGCTGTCCTCTAGTTCTCTAGCACCTCTCCTATTGCCATAGAGAAATTGAAATTCTTTGCAAGCTCCCCTGCTGTTTCCTCCCTTGCTTCACTCAACAACCTGGGATACATTTTAGCTAGCTCTGGAGATTTATCTACTTTTCAGCCTGGCAGACCACTCAAAACCTCCTCTCAGTGCAGATGCAAAATTTAATGCCTCAATGTGTAACTCTCCTTTTTGGTCCTTAATAGGCCACTCTTCTTAATCACTTTTTATATGCCTCTAGAAGTCTTTCCCTTTTGTTAGCTGCCAGTCTCTTTTCACATTCACTCTGCTTTTATTTGCTTTTCACCACTTTTCCAAATCTTTTCCATTCAGCCTGAAAGTCAGTTGGATTTTCGACATGATATCTGTCATAAGCACACTGTTTCTTCTTCTTCATAATTTGTACATATTTTTCATCCAAGGAGCTCTGGATTTGTTTGGCCTCCCTTCTCTTACAAGGGAAAGCACCTTGACTGTGCCCAAACTATTTCTTCTTTGAAGGTAGCCCATTGTTCAGCTGCTAATTTTTCTTGCCAACTTTGACAGAGTTGCTGGAATGATGGTGCAGGAGAAAGGACTTTATTTTCTTGGGACAGAGGACCTGTAGAGGCCAGATGATCTGTTCTTGAATGGAGATGGGACAAATTTCATAAAAACGTATGATTTAGAAGCAAAAGTAGGTCATTTAGCCTTTAAGCTTTCTCTGCCAATCAGTAAGATCATGGTTGTCTGTTTTGTTCTGAATTCCACAGTACCATCTACCCACAATTCACTTTTGACTTCCTTTACCCAGCTGTATTCTTACCCCTTGATGTTGGCTTTCTCTTCATGCCACAAGAGCAGAAGAAGGTCATTTGGTCCATTTGAGTCCACTCAGATCATGACTGATCTGCTAATCTTCAGCTCTGCTTTCCTACCTTTCCTCGTAATTCTGGATTCCTTTACTGATTATTCAGCAAATTTCTCACTGAGGTTATACCCTCTGATCTTAAATCTACCACAAGGAGGAACAATCTCTGTACATCTATTCTGTCAAGCTGCTAAGACTTTGTATATTTCAATAATGTTTCCTCCCATTCTTCTAAACTTCAATGAGTACAGGGCCAACCTACTCAACCTCTCCTCATAAGACAGTCTCTCCATATTTAGGATTGACCTAGTGAACCTTCTCTCAACTGCCTCCAATACCAGGATAATTTTCCTTAGATATAGGGATCAGAACTGTTCACAGTATTCCAGTTGTGGACTGACTAGTGCCTTGCATAGCTTTAGCAATATCTTTATTGAGTGTAGGAATTGGGAGTTCATGTTGTGGCTATACAGGACATTGGTTAGGCCACTTTTGGAATGCTGCATGCAATTCTGGTCTCCTGCTTTAGAAAAGATTATGTGAAACTTTGAAAGCGTTCACAAAAGATTTTCAATGATGTGACGTGGTTGGAGTATTTTGAACTATAGGGGAGGCTGAACAGGGTGGGCTATTTTCCCTGGACACTCCAAGCTGGAACCTTATCGAGGTTATAATATCATGAGGGGCGTGGATAGGGTGACCAGCCAAGGTCTTTTCCCCAGGGTAGAAGAATTCAAAACTAGAGGGCATAGGTTTAAGGTGAGAGGGGAAAGATTTAAAAGGGACCTAAGGGGGCAAATGTTTCACGCAGCGGGTGGTGCCAAAGGAAGTGGTGGAGGCTGGTATAATAACAGCATTTAAAAGGCATCTGGACGGGTACATGAATAGGAAGGGTTTAAGAGGGATATGAGCCAAATGCTGGCAAATGGACTAGATTAATTTAGGATATCTGGTCAGCATGGATGAGTTGGACCAAAGGATCTGTTTCCATTCTGTACGTCTCTATGATTCTATCTCCCTATTTTTATACTTAATTTCCTTTGAAATAAAGACCAACATTTCATTTGCCTTTCCTATTGCCTGCTGAACATGCATACCAGCTTTTATGATTCATGCACGAGGACCCTTGAATCCCTCAGTGCTACAGCTTTCTACAGACTTCTCCCATTTAAATATAATCAGTTCGTCTTCGCTTCTTGCCAAAGTGCATAGCCTCATGTTTTCCCAGATTAAGTTTCATCTGCCAATTTTAAGCCCACTCAGTTAATCTGCCTGTATCCCTGGAGTCTTCTTATACTGTTCTCAATACTTGCCTTCCCAGTGTCATCCACACACTTGATGATCGTGTATTCACTTCTGCCATACAAGTTGTTAATATATTTTATGAATAATTGTGCCCCCACCACTGGGTATGTGTGTTGAATTAATCTTGCTGTTGGTTGTTCATTTACCTTTTATGTAGGGACCCTAACCAAGATCAATGACTGACCAGTAAATATTCTCCCGCTGACATTTGATCTGCTTGGCCCTCCGCGTTCCCAAGAACCAGGTCTATCAGGACTTCCTTTTTCATTGGACTGGAAATATATTATACACACGCATACACCACACACCTCTTGCCCCTCTCTACTGTTTGTACTGCTACTATCCCAGTCTATAGTCTGATAATTAAAGTTTCCCATTGTAACTGTTAAGCCTTTCTGTGCAGTTTCCTTGCAAATTTGTTTCTCTACATCTTTTCCACTAGCCAACTGACTACACCAGGCAATGTAATTCAACTTTTTTAAAAATTAAATCCCTAGCTGTAGCCAAATTGTTTCCTGACCCCTCTGAGACATCCTTCCCCTTTTATGTCATTTTCTATCTTTCCGAACACCTTGTGTCCAAGAATATTTAACATCAGATGTGTGTGATCACTGCGCATGGTGTGTCCTGAGACGCCGATGACTGTTAGAGGTCTGGTGGAGCTAGCAATGAGTTGGAGTTACCAGGTTATTATTCTGACTTTCACATTGGGACAATAACATAGTGTTGAGGTTGCTAATGTAACTCCTTGCCACTCAAGTGAGAATCTTGTCTCTCTGTTCAATACTTGGTTGAATAATGGGACTTCTTGCTGTCAGTGTCAAGAAACTCCTCACTGGCTAGCTTGTACGATTTTCCCAACATTTTGCTGAGACGTTCCAATGATTATGACGTGCATCAGGTGGCTGGTGGGACTTTAACCTGGATCTTTGGCCCAGAGGTAGGGATGATACCACTGTGCCATAAGACCTGTTACAAGGGGGAGGCTGTGGCATAGTGATAATGTGATCAGACTAGTAATCCAGAACCA
Source organism: Rhincodon typus (assembly GCF_021869965.1). Taxonomy (NCBI): domain Eukaryota; kingdom Metazoa; phylum Chordata; class Chondrichthyes; order Orectolobiformes; family Rhincodontidae; genus Rhincodon; species Rhincodon typus. Next base: position 1,983,678 of record NC_063337.1, on the reverse strand, counting down.
CACACTAATGTTCAGGAGATACAAGTTTGAATACCATCCTGGTAGATGGTGAAATTTGAATTCCATAATAATCTGGAATAAGAAAACAAGCCTATTACTTAGCCTAACAGTGACCACATAACCATTGTCGTAAAAAGCCATCTGGTTTACTAATGTCCTTTTAGGAAAGGATATCTGCCATCCTTAGCTAATCTGCCCTACGTGACTTCAGATTCAGAGCATTGTGGTTGATGCTTAATTTAGGGGTGGGTAATAAATTCTGGCCTAGCCAGCGACACCCACATTCCATGAACAAATTAAGAACAACAGATGTTAAAACAAAAAAGACCCTGTTCAAACATCTTTATGATACACCAATAAAAGCAAGATGCTGTGACTGCTGTAAGTTCCGAAAAAGGGTCTTATCAGACACAAAAGAATAACTGTTTCCCTCCTCACAGATGCTGCCAGACCTGCTGAGTTTTTCTAGCATTTTCTGTGTGTGATGTGATAGACTTCCAGGACAAATGGGACTTCAGTCCATGCCTTAGGGACACTACCACTGCACCGCAATAGCTCCACCCATATACTAAGAGTCATTCTTCCTCAAACTGTTTACGTATGTTGTTGCACACATCTGGGGCAGATGTGACTTGAACCCAGGCCTCCTGGCTCAGAGGTATGGACACAGCTGTGGTATAGTAATGACTGAGTCAGGAGGCCCAGTTTCAAATTCTGCCTAACCCAGAGGTGTGTAATAACTGGTAATTAACATATAGCCATACCCTAATTTTTAAAGGTATCAAAACATGTAAAACCTAAACATCAACCAAACCCTTGTCTAATCTGACTGACTTCTGTTGAAATTTGAGAATGCCTTCGAGCTCCCCCTCATTTGCTTGCCCTTTCTTGCTTCTTCTGGAATGAGGGGCCAGACCCATAAACATCTATAGTATACTCTCCAGGTGATAGGTTCCTATCAGAACTAAGGCAGTGAGTGCTGATGAACTATTTCAGTGTACTACTCTGATGTTCCTACCCAACATACACTTAACTATAGAGCTAACCCATATATTTGAACCTTTTGCAACCGTTTTCTACTTATTACTAATACCACTAAAATGAACTTTTTAACATGTTTTTGATTCACTTCTAGTTTTTTTTTAAAGCAAAACTGTTTTTACTGTTAGGGCTAATCTTGATTTAAGTCCCTGTAATCCTTTTTACAACTCCAAAGTTTGCCATTCTAGATTGTTCCCAGTGCAGCGAGGAAAAAGGAATGGCTGGGCGATTTTTGTTCATTGCATAACCAGCAGATATTTGGTCTGTTTATTTGGTGAAGTCACTTCTCCACTCTCATCCATTTTTCTCCCCCTTTGTCTTCTCCCCTGGCCCCACAAATCAGCTATCTCATTTGGTGAATGTCCTTTATTTACTTAAATAAGAGAGATGGAGAATTGCTGGTGTGCCATACAACATTTGGAAAAAAATGTGCTGGGTAGTTTTAATTTGTTTTTTTAACTTATACAATTCAATCAAATGGAAACTGTATTTGTCTAACTTTCTAACAATTTTTAGCTTGTTCCCTTCCCTAATGTGAGTGCTGTGTTAACCCTCCCCACCACAACGTTAGACACTGAGGTGCTTGTTTCCTACTGTTTAGAGAACTTAACAGAAAGACATCGCTCAAGTTTGTGCACACTTCCTTTCATGGTGTTGGGCACGAGTATGTGAAGTCAGCTTTCAAGGCATTTGATTTTGCTGCACCCATTCCAGTTCCAGAACAGAAAGATCCAGATCCGGAATTTTCAACGGTCAAATGTCCCAATCCAGAGGAAGGAGAATGTGTGCTGGTAATAAATTTTTCATGCATTTCTAAGCAAGTAAAATGTTTCCTTTAACTTTTGTGTGCCAAGGTATGGTTGTTCACTTTCAGCAATATAATGTGGTATTGAATTGGCAGCTTGTTTTACACTTCTGCTGCTCCTGATTGACTCGAGATATCAACTGAATGCAGACTCGCTATCAGCCATACATCATTATTCATAAACTCAAAGCCTACTCTCTTCCTTCCAAATATCAGCATGGGAAATGACAATATCTCTCCTTTACTGTGTTTTATTAGCATTCAGCAAAAGACAGAAAAAAGTATACTATTAGTGACACAAATAGAAGCACAGTGGCTGTTACAAAAAGGCCTGTCTCTCCTCTGTGTGTGGAGCTGGAGGAACACAGCGGGCCAAGTGGTATCAGAGGAGCAGGAAAGTTGACATTTCGGGTCGCGACCCTCCTTCAGAAATGGGGAGGGGAAAGGGAGCTAGGAAATAAATAGAGAGAGGAGAGGTGGGGCTGGGGAAGATGGGTGGATGGGTGGAATAGTGATAGGTAAGTGCAGGTAGGGAGCGGTAGGGATTGGTCAGTGAGGGGGAGGGGCGAATAGGTGGGAGAGAAGATGGACAGGTTATGTCAGGTCAAGGAGGCGGGGATGAGAGGAAGGGCTCGACATGGGATAAGGCCGGGAGCGGGGAGATTTTGAAACTGGTAAAATCCACGTTTAGGCCGTTGGGCTGTAGGCTCTCGAGTTGGAATATGAGGTGCTGCTCCTCCAGTTTGCAGGTGGCATCACTGTGACACTGGAGGAGGCCCAGGATAGACATGTCACCCAGGGAGTGGGAGGGGGAGTTAAAATGGTGTGCGACCAGAAGGTTTTATCGTTTGTCGCGAGCAGAGTGCAGATGCTCTACAAAATGGTCTCCAAGCCTCCGTTTGGTCTCACCGATGTAGAGGAGGCTACATCAGGAGCAGCGGATGTAGTAGACCACTGACGGCCTTCATTGTCTGTTGTGATATGTTCATGGCCCTAACTCATTTGGCCACACTGCCCTACATCAAGAACATATGGGAACTGACAACAAGACTCCTAAGACCACGAGGAATCATGGTGGCCCACAAGCCCACAGCCACTCTACGACAAACACTTACGAGGATTAAAGAGCCCTCACTGATGGTGTCACCTAGCATGGTAATGAAACTTCTGAACGATAACAAGCCAGCTTGGTGAGCAAGTCAACAACCTCACTCACAACTCGAGCTTACAGATCTTTGCTAAAACTTTAAAGAGTACGACAACCTCCCGCTTGTCCCTCTCCCCTTTGAGAATATTCTGCACACTCTCGGAGAGATCCTTGATCCTGGCACCAGCGAGGCAAAACACCATTCTGATGTTGCGTTGTTAGCCACAGAACCATCTATCTATGCCTCTGCCTAGAGCGGTCACTATCACACTTGATCGCTTGGAACCTCAAATACCTCTTGTTACAGTAGAGCCAGTCTCAGTACCAGAAACTTGGCTGTCAGTGCTACATTCCCCTGAGGGTCCATCACCCCTTACATTTTCCAAAACAATGTCCTTGTTTGAGATGGGGATAACCACAAGATACTTCTGCACTACCTGCCTACTCCTCCTACCTTTCTTGGAGGTAACGCATCTACCCAACTGCATCTGCAGTTTTTCTCCCTTCCTGAAACTGTCATTCATCACACCCCTGGCTCCTGTAAATTCCTCATTGCCTCTAACTGCCACTCCAACCAACCCATGCAATCTGATAGGACACACAACCAAACACTTTTCCTGCAGATATAATCGTCAGTAACATTGAAATTCTCCCTAATCTCCCACATCTGACAGGAAGAGAGCATCACCCTACTAAATGCCATCTTCGCACCTTAACAATCTACAAACCCAGAAAATAGCACAGTCTTACTCCTTCAAAATCACTGCTCCAGGATAATTTAGTATCTCTGTTTTATATGTTTAAAATTTCATCAAGAGACCGATCTCAATAAAACTCCGAATCAAAAGAAAACCCCACTCTACTCACTATTGTAGATTTATGGAGTCTTGAGGGTGAAGTGATGTGAAGAGACTAGAGAAGCTAGGATTGTTCTCCTTAGAGAAGAGAGGATTAAGGAGAGATGTAATTAAGAAATTAAAATTAAAATACATTTTAATGGCTGATGACTAGGATCCATTTTACTGACAAGTCGAGTTTGTAACCAGAGGACACCAATTCCAGATAAGTAGCAAATGAATCAGTGTGTGGAGATGGGGAGACATTTTTAAGCTCTGATTTGGAATGCCACATGAGAGCGAACTTTAAAAAGATAAATAAATAATGTCAAAAAGCACAAAGGCTTGATAACCTCCCATCTCACTGTCTTTCTTCTCTCTCTCTCTCTCTCTCTTTTCTCTCTCTCTGTCCTCTTCTTTTTCCTCTTTCGCTGTCTCATGTGATTCTGTATTTCTACAGTATCTATCTAAATTATATTCAGACATTAAATAATTTATCTCCGTACCATGGTAACAGTTGAATGGAGTTTTTAGAAATTTGATCCCTTTGCACTGCTAGCTGAGCCCTTTTTCAAATGTCGGAGTTCAGAAAGGCTAGGGAGCAGTTGCTTTGGCTTGTTAGCCTGCCTGAAGAAGTGTGCAGTAGTAGAGATTATGGACCATATCTGATCTGGTCACAAGAAAGCCTGACCTGTGCACTTTGGTGGCGTAAACTGCACTCTTAACCCATGTGTAACTTCATATGATTCTGACTTCTCACACATTGGGCTCAGATTCACAGTGCAGTATGAGAGCCATGAGCCAGTGCAGGAAAAGTACAGATACTGAAGAGGGCTGTGAGAATGTCTGTTTTGCTTCTTGATGACAGCACTGTAACTCCTAATGGTATTTAAAGGCCCTCTAAAATTGCCCCTCACCTACATCTAGCCACCTCAGATTCTACCATGGTACCCCATTCCACATCTATATCCCATGTATAATTACTGAATTAGTGTGTACAATCTTCTAATTCCATGCACTATATATCAGACAAAACAATTGCATTCCTTTGGGCAATAAACTTCTAATCATCAAATAAAAGCCTTCATCAAATACAGATAGTAAGAACTGCAGATGCTGGAGTCAGAGAGAACACTGCGGAGCTGGAGGAACACAGCAGGCCAGGCAGTATCAAAGGAGCAGGAAAGTGGCCATTTAAGAAGGGTCCCAAGCTGAAACATCAACTTTCTTGCTCCTCTGATGCTGCCTGGCCTGCTGTGTTCCTCGAGCTCCACACTATTATCTCCATCAAATACAGTATCATTAACACTGAGGACAAAAATGCGTTCTGCTACATGGAAAAAAATATTCACAATCCTAAAATCCTATTGGCTTGTGTCAACAAACCAAATACCCTAACAAAATCATGATCTCTTATTGCAAGCTCTTAATACTGCCATTCATCCTCAGTTGAATGGAATATCTACTGCATTGGCTGAGTTTCAATGTTTCATAAGGGTCACAGCTGTCCAAGGATTGGTGCTGGGTCCACTGCATTTTGTCATTTACGTAAATGATTTGGAAGTGAACATAGGAGGCGTGGTTAGTAAGTTTGCAGGTGTAAAGGACAGTGCAGAAGGTTACCTCAGAATACGGTGGGACCTTGATCAGATGGGCCAATGGACTGAGGAGTAGCAGATGGAGTTTAATTTGGATAAATGTGAGGTGCTGGATTTTGGAAAGGCAAATCTGGTCAGAACTTACACACTTAATGGTAAGGACCTGGGGAGTGTTGCTGAGCAAAGAGACCTTGGAGTGCAGGTTCATAGTTCCTTGAAGGTGGAGTCACAGGTAGATAGGATAGTGAAGAAGGTGTTTGGTCTGCTTGCCTTTATTGGTCAGTGCATTGAGTATAGGAGTTGGCAAGTCATGTTGAGGCTGTACAGGACATTGGGTCGGCTAATTTTGGACTACTCCGTGCAATTTGTGAAACTAGAAAGGGCTCAGAAAAGATTTACTAGGGTGTTGCCAGGGTTGGAGGGTTTGACCTATAGGGAGAGGCTGAATAGGCTGGGACTATTTTCCCTGGAGTGTCGGACACTCCAGGCATGAACCTGCTACAAGGTTATAAAATCACGAGGGGCATGGATAGGGTGACCAGGGTAGGGGACTTCAAAACTAGAGGGCATAGGTTTAAGGTAAGAGGGGAAAGATTTAAAAGGGACCTAAGGAGCAACTTTTTCACTCAGAGGATGGTGCCAGAGGAAGTGGAGTAGACGGGTATCATAACAACATTTAAAAGGCATCGGGATGGTTATATAAATAGGAAGGGTTTGGAGGGATGTGGGCCAAATGCTGGCAAATGGGACTAGATTTATATAGGATATCTGGTCAGCATGGACAAGTTGGACCAAAAAGTCTGTTTCCATGCTGTGTATCTCTATGACTCTTAAATCATTAGACTATCCTCCTGAGAAGGAAAGAACAGAACATATTAAATTATATTTCAAACCAAATTGCTAATCACAATAGAAAAGATGACAGCACAAGCAGTTTAGGACATTTTAGAGTCATAGAAGCCTACAGCATGCAAACAGACCCTTCGGTTCAACTATATTTGGGCCTGTATTTGGCCTATATTCCTCCAAACCTTTCCTATTTGTGTACTTATCCAAATGTCTTTTAAACGTTGCAACTGTATCTGCATCCACATCTTCCTCTGGCAGTTTTCAAACACGAGCCACTGGGTTTTTAAAAACAATAGTTGCCCCTTGTGCTTTTTAACTTTCTCCTCTCACCTTATAAAAATGCCTCCTAGTTTTGAACTTACCCACCCTATGGAAAAGACCCTTGCTATTCACTTTATCTATGCCCTCTCATGATTTTATAAACCTCTATAACGTCACCCCTCAACCTCCTATGCTCCAGTGAAAAAAGTTCTAGCCTATTTTTATAACTCAAATCCTCCAAACCCAGCAGCATCCTGTAAATCTTTTCTGAGCCCTTTCCATTTGAATAGTATCCTTCCATAGCAGAGTAACCAGAAATTGATGCAGAAGAGGCCTCACCAATGTCTTGTACAACTTCAACATGACATCCCAACTCCTGTACTCGGAGGTCTAAGCAATGAAGGCAAGTGTGCTAAATGCCTTAATCACCCTGTCTACATGTAATGCAAACTTCAAAGAATTATGTTCTGCAACACTAGCCAGGGCACTACCATTAACTGTGTAAGTCATGCCTTTGTTTATGTTACCAGAATGCAATACCTTGCATTTATCTGAATTAAACTCCATTTGCCACTCCTCAGCTCGTTGACCCAATTGATCAAGGTATTTTTGTAATCTTAGGTAACCTTCTTCAATGTCCACTACACCACCAATTTAAGTGTCATCCACAAACTTACTAATCATGCTTCCTATATTCTGATCCAAATCTTCTATATAAATTACAGACAAAAGTGGGTCCTGCACCGATCCCTGTGGAACACCGCTGGTCACAGACATCCAGTTTGAAAAACAACCCTCCACCACCACTATTCTGTCTTTGGTAACATTTTTTATTGCATTATGGTACTTTCTCCTTTGAAAAAATACCGTAATGCATGCAAACAACTACCCAGTGCTAGTCAACACAAAATGTTTAAAGAACAGATCATAATGATGAATCACTGTAGTAAAACACCTCTACATTACAATACAGTTCATAATTATGAAGTTTGAAAATGTTGAAACTTTTTACACTTAATTCTCAGAATATTTTTGACTCCTGTGAAGGCTTTTCATTTTCTTCGTAAACTTTCACATTTGACTTATTTTTAATGGGTTTTCAAGACCCTACATTGCCAGCCCATAAGTGATGTAGGTTAGGAAATCCGATTTGGCCTCTGTTTTAAAAACCTGTGCTCGGTGGAACAGCACTAATAGGCACTTTTGACCCACCAAAATGCAAAACAGAAATGGCACTGGCTCAGGAATGAGAAGGAAAAGCAGATTTCCTCCAGGGGGAAAAAAAAATTAGCGTGACCATTTGCACATTGAAACCCACCTCCACACGGTCACGAAAATTCAATCCCAGGCTTCTACTTGATCTACCTGCATCTCCATCCCTTCAATTAAAGCAAGTGTTTTAATATAAAATAGAAAATAACTGACAATAAGTGTCATCTGTAGTACTTACAGCCAGAGTCAACATAAATGTTCAAGTAAAATTCAGAAATTGCCAAGTGAGTTCTTAAAGTGATAGTTTGGCAGAATGGATTGGAAAGAATTTGCAATTAAATAGGGCAGTATCACATCATCAGGACATCTCCAAATGCTTCACAATTGATGCATTTCTTTTGAAGTAGTTATTTTCGGATGTATAAATACAACCCAATCATTAGGCCTCTTTCTGCCTTCCTGTGTTTTGGTGCAGTCCTTTTACCAGTCTTTCTGTCACATTTCCAAAGGTTATTGCTGAAAATCAAAGCTCATGAACTAAGGGATAGTATTTTAGCATGGATGGAAGATTGGTTACATGCCTGGAAGCACAGCATGCAGTCTTTTTGCCAAAGTGAAAATGTAATGAATGTCCATAGAGATTGGTGCTGGGATCCCAACTTTATATAAATCAATTATACAAATGACTTGGATGAAGAGACGGAAAGCATGGTTACTAAATTTGCTGATGACATAAAGATTGGTAGGAAAGTTCTGTGTTATTCTATAAGGTTAGCACCTCATTTTTGCGGAACATTTGTGCCCTTGCCTGTTGGTAATAAGGAAGTAACCATTATAACAGGTTGTGGTTGAATGCAGTTGTACAAATGCTGTGTCTACAGTGCCTCTTGGTTGCCCAGCTTTGAGTTGCTTTTTAACAAAGAGCTACTGGCACACAACACAGTGAGGGTGTCCTCGTATGAAGATGCTGTTTGATATTTCTTTTTAACAATGATTTTGGCATCTTTCCTATCATTGATTTTGAACTGACTGGTTTATAGTTTCTGTATTCACACTCTATCCTCTTTTGAATACAGAAATAATATTAGATGTTCTCTGGTACTACCCTTTTTCTACTGATTATGTATGATACTGCAGCTCCTGCTGTCTTCTTCCCATCTGCAATTTGTCCAATCATGAAGTACTATTTGTACTCATAGCACTTGAACTAGCAAGTGCTGCTTTGCAGTTTATTAATGGAACAGAAGTGACTTGTTAACAAAAAACCTGAGAAAATTGCCTGGGAAGGAAGATACCTGAATTTTACATGCTGTTCACAATGGTGATGCAAGCTCTTTGCATGATCAACTTTTATTAGGAATGTGAATTTTATAATTTAGTGGACAAAAGACTGTAGACTTGTACCTGTGTTCCAAGGATAAATTCTGGGCAACGAGTTAAGCACTTCTTGTTATTCTTTCATAAGATGTGAATGTTGGTGGTAAGGCCAATATTTTTGTCTATCTTTTACTGACTTTTTGGAGGTGCTGTTTATTAATGAGTAAATATTACACTAACAACTAAGATCACAATGTCTGCATTGCTACAAAAATAACATATAAATCTTATAGTTGTTTCCCTCCTGCATCTCCCAACCAATTGCTATGGCTTTGCTCCATTTATACAATTTTTAAATAATTTACTTGTACAGATCTTGGCAACCATAATTTTTCTGTCATTCTCAATCTTAATTTTCTCATGTTAGGGTCTCAATTTGGAAAATATCAATGTGCTAGACATAACAAGTCTTAAAAATAAAAACTAAAAATAGTTTTACTGCTAAATCAGCTATTATTGAATCTTTGGTTTAAAGTGATAAAGTAAGTCTAAAAGTAATCATACAAGCCAGGCTCAGAAGCAGGTTACAGTTAGTTAACAGTTGCTGGAAAAGCTCGGCAGGTTTGGCAGCATCTGTGAAGATAAAATCAAAGTTAACTTTTCGGATCCAGTGACCCATTTTTCTAAGGGTCACCGGACCCGAAACGCTAACTGTGAAATTTTTTCTTCACAGTTGCCAGACCTGCTGAGCTTTTCCAGCAACTGCTGTTTTTTGTTTCTGATTTCCAGCTCCACAGTTCTTTTGGTTTTTATTACAGTTAATTAATATTTGTACAGATATTGTGCTGCTGGTTGCTTTTGCACAACCCAAATCTGTGGCTTAGACAGGCAAGAAGATGTCAAAGGGAATGGATGTGTAAGAACACCATCCTCTCTCCAAGTCACGTGCCACCCTGGTATGGCAATCTATCACTGTTCCACCATTGTTGATAAATCAAAAATACATAACTCCCATAAAGTTTTCTGTTTATTGTAAGGGGAATGGAATATAAAGGTAGAGATTTTTTCTGCTTCTATACAGGGCCTTGGTGAGACCACATTTGGAGTACAGTGGACAAATTTGGTCACTTAATCTGCCTAAATAGCCAGCAATGCCCACATCCCATGAATAAATGTATGAAGATACTAACTCAGATAACAAAAAAAACTTGGTGAAAGTGGCAAGTTTTGAGGAATGCCTTAAAGGAGGAAGCCAGGTAGAGAGATGGAGAGGTTTAATAAGGAAAGTCTGAAGCTTGGGGTCCAGGCAGCTGAAAATATAGGCCAGAAGCCCTGACTATAAACTAGCAAAACAATGCAGTAATTGCACAGTAAAAATAATCTGATTCAGATTCTTTTTTGTTTGGAACTGTATACTCATAATGACTGATGCACATCAGCTCATAGAGTAACGTGGAATTATATTTGAATCCTCGTTGGATACACATGTAGTTTATAAAAGCTGGAGCTTGAGATTTTTGACCCATGACCCTAAATATTCTTGTGGAGGTTTTGTAGTTTTCAAATTGTATGCAAAATAATGGGAATTCCCAGTTGGGCTTGTAGGTAATGCCCTCTGACCACTTTTTAAAAGATGAGTTATGTCTGTTGGTGTCAGCAGGTACAGCAATTGGAATTACAGTTCTCAGATTTTTGGAGCAGTTGATTTTAGTTCACACTGGGATAGTCTCCAGTGTGTGTGTGTGTGTCTTCTCTCTCTGTCTTCCCCCCCACTCTCTCTGTCTCCTCTTGCTCACTCGCTCTCTCTTTCAGTCAGTCTGCAATGTATTTGCATGCTAAAGATGGTTGCATTACTGTAAATAGGACGAAGCTGATGTGACCTTTCCCTGCTCTATTTTACTAGATTCTTGCAATCAAGCTGGCTGAGAGAGAAGCTGCTCGGGTTGTATTGGCCACAGACCCTGATGCAGACAGACTGGCCGTTGCAGAACAACAAGAAGAGTGAGTATCAGTAATTACATTTTACAAGACAGTTCTAACATTCATATTTATTTAAGAATTGAAGTTCTAAATAAAACAGCTACTACCCACAATTAGATATATGCAAAGATTGTAGGAACTGCCAATGTTGGAGAATCTGAGATAACAAGGTGTAGAGCTGGATGAACACAGCAGGCCGAGCAGGAAAGCTGACGTTTCGGGTCTGGACCCTTCTTCAGAAATCATTTCTGAACAATCATTTCTGAAGAAGCGTCCAGACCTGAAATGTCAGCTTTCCTGCTCCTCTGATGCTGCTTTGCCTGCTGTGTTCATCCAGCTCTATACCTTGTTAACTTAGATATATGCAAATATTTATTTAATATAAAACAAATAACTGTGGATGCTGAAGATCTGAAACAAACAAAGACAAAGTGCTGGATAAATTCAGCAGCTTGGGCAGCGTCTGTGGAGAGAAAACAGAGTTAAAGTTTTGAGTCCAGTGACAACACTTTCAGGACTGGAAGCAGCTGGGAAAAAGTGGTATTTATGCTGATTGATGGGGGTTCCGCGTAGGGGTATAGGGGATAGGAGTGAACAGACAGATGGAGACGGAGCCCAGAGAGAGAGAGAAAGAGTGGGCAGCCGAAGGGATTGTTAATAGTAAGCCAGTGATGAAGAGAGGCTGGATAAGTGATAATAAAATCTGAGTAATTGAAAATGGGTTGACTGTGCTGAAAGCAGCCCATTTCATGACAGGACTTGGGTTTTGGCCATAGGTAATAGACAAGGAAGGAGATGTTTACGCTCTCAAATTGTTAAATGCAATGTTGAATGCTGAAGGCTTACGGTCCTCAGGTGGAAGATGAATTGTTGTGCTTTCAGCTTGCGATGAGCTTCACTGGACCATTGCAGCAGGCCTGAGACGGAAATGTTGGCATGACTTTACTAAATATAGCTCATTTACATATCATTGTAAGCATCCTCTAAAAAGAAGGGAACTCTTCCTTTATAAGCATTCATTGGGATGGATCATTGTGTTGAATTTTTAATCTGAGTGCCAGTGGAAAATTTAAATTTGTTAATAAATCTGTATTGGAAAGCTATCTTAGTAATGGTGACCATGAAACCTGTCATTAAAAAAAAATACAATCTAGTTTTATAAAAACCAAAAGAACTGCAGGTGCTGTAAATCAGGAACAAAAACAGAAGTTGTTGGAAAAGCTCAGCAGGTTTGGCAGCCTCTGAAGAAAAATCAGCGTTAACATTTCGGGTCTGGTGACCCTTCGTCAGAACTGATGGTAGCCAGAAAAATGTTGGTTTATATACCAGTCTAGTTTTAGTTCACTACTGATTCCTTCAAGGAAATAAATCTACCATCCTTACCTGTTCTGGCCTTGCCTGACTCCAGACTCAGATTTACTCCAAACTCCCCTGTGAAGTGGCATTTGAGCAACCAACACTGTTGTATCAAAGTTGAATGAAAGGCACAACTCAGTAGACCACCCAGCATCAACCTCAGCACCAGAGGCCCAGAAATGACAATAGCAAGGAACATCACATTTACAGAGTTTAGAACATTACAGAGTCATCAGCACGGAAACAGACCCTTTTGGTCTAACCAATTCATGCCGACCGTAATCCCAAACTAAACTTGGCCCATCACCTTGCAAACATTTCTTATTCACGTACTTACCTAAATGTCTTTAAAACATTATGACTGTATCTGCATTCACCACTTCCTCTGGAAGTTTAATCCATGCAAGAACAACTCTGTGTCTAAAAAAAAAAAAAAAAAAATGCCCCTCATGTCTTTTTTTTTAAATCTTTCTCCTCTGATCTTAAAAATATATCCCCTCATCTTGAAATCCCCCCATCCTAGGGAAAAGAGACCTGCCATTCACCTAATCTATATCCTTCATGATTTTATAAACCTCTATGAGGTCACCCCTCTAGCTCTGGTGAAAAAAGCCCCAGCTTATCTAGCCGCTCCTCATAACTCAAACCCTCCATTCCTGGCAACATCCTGGTAAATCTCTTCTGAACCCTCTCCAGTTTAATAATATCCTTGCTCTAGCAGGGTGACCAGAACTGGACACAGTACTCCGGAAGAGGCCTTTTCCTTCCTTTTACCTTCAAGAGGAACACCTTTTGGCCAGGAATTTGCTTTCTTTTCCCTTTTTTTTAAAATTTCTGTCTGCAGAGAGACAAATTGGCTTATTTTTGCCTTTACTGTGTGTATGTGCACAAGCGACAGTATCTGGGGACCTGTGCCAGAAATTGGGAGATCTGTCCCACAATCTCGCTAAGCGACAATCTGACATTGTCTTTGTTGCCAAATCATGCAGCCAAGTTTCAGACACCTCCATTACCATCCCTAGGTACACGCTGCCCCACCCGCAAGACAAACCTACCAGAGATCGCAACACAATTCTCATAAATCATTTCTGCACCTTCTCTAAAGTTTTTACATCCTTCATTAAGTGCAAAGCCTAGAAATTAACACAGTTCTCCAACTGAAAACAAACTGGTGCTTTACAAGGGTTCAGCATAATTTTCTTGCTTTTCTGTGTGTCTGTTTATCTACCCTGGGATCCTGTATGCCTTTTAAATACCTTCTTGACCTGCCGTGCCACCTTCAATTTTGTGCTTATTTACACTCCCGGATGTCTCTGATTCTGCACGTCTTTACAATTGTATATTTTGTACTACCACTTCTCTGCAATAAATTTTGACTGTCATGTGTCTGCCCATTCTCTTTCAAGTTTTGCATTGTCAACAACTTTTGAGATTTAATGGCATAGCCTGGCGGTCACCCAGGCTTTCTTCCTAACAGTACCATGCATGGACAGGAGAGTGTGGCTGTGAGTGAGGCAGGTAGAGGGATCCAGAAAGTAAAGTTGCAGAGCCTCAGCCCTTGTCCTTGCCCAACAGGTTCGAGTGTCTTGCTCCCTGTGTGGGCGGGGACAGGGACTGCAGGGAAGATGAGCCGACTGACCGCAGCACCATGGTGCAGGGAACCATTCAAGTGGGGGCAGAAAAGATAAATGTAATTGTAATTGGGGATAGTATAGTTTGGGCATAGACACTGTTGTCTATGACCAGGATTGAGAGTCCCTGAGGTGGTGTTGCTTAACTGGTGCTCAGGTTCGGGATATCTTATCTGGGCTACAGAGGAACTTGGAGTGGGAGGGGAAAGATCCAGTTGTCGTGGTCCATGTAGGTACCAACGAAATAGATAAAACTAGGGCAAAAATTCTGCTAAAGGTGTATGAACAGCTAGAAGCTAAATTGAAAAGCAAAGCCAAAAAGGTAGTAATCGCTGGATTACTACCTGAGACACGAGCTAATTGGCACAGGGTCAATAAGATTAAGCAGGTAAACGCGTGGCTTAAAGATTAGTGTGGGAGAAATGGTTTTGAATTCATGGGACATTGGCACCAGTACTGGGGAAAATGGGACCTGTTCTGATGGGATGGTCTTCATCTGAATCATGCTGGGATCAGAGTCCTAGCGAATCTCGTAACTAGGGCTGTAGACAGGGCTTTAAACTAAATTGGGGGAGGTGCAGGGAGGGTTCAGTTGTGGGGGAAATTAGAAAACCCAAATTAAAGGAGGAGGTAAGAGCACAAGTTAGCAATGTGGTGGATGGTTACCAGACAATAAAGGTGAGGGACAGAACAGGTGATTGTCTTTATGCACCATGGTTTATAAAAGAGTATGGAAATTTACCAGTAGAACAAATTTAAAAGCTTTGTATCTAAATTCGCGGAGCATTTGAAACAAAATTAATGAGTTAATGGCGCAAATAGAAACAAAAGGGTATGATTTGGTAGTGATTACTGAGGTATGGTTACAAGGAGTTGAATATCCAATGGTACTCAGCATTTCAGAAAGATAGACTGAAAGGAAAAGGAGGTGGTGTGGTTTTGCTGGTGAAAGAAGGAATCAGTGCTGTCATGAGAAACGACATAAGCACAGGAGATCAAAATGTGCAATCAGTCTGGGTAGAAATAAGAAGAAATAGCAAAGGGAAGAAGTACTTGGTAGGAGTAATCTATAGGTCCCCAAGCGGTAGTTCTGCAGTGGGGCACAGTATAAACCAGGAAATATTAGAGGCTTGCAAGAAAGATACGGCAATACTCATGGGTGATTTTTAACATGTACGTAGATTAGAAGAATCAAATTAGCAAGGGTAGCCTGGAGGCAGAGTTCATTGAATGTGTTAGAGATTGTTTCTTGGGGCAGTATGTTGTGGAACCAACGAGGGAGTAGGCTACTCTGGATTTGGTATTGTATAATGAAAAGAGATTAATTGGTGACATCATAGTTAAGGATCCTGTAGGGAGTAGTGACCAGAGTATGATAGAATTCAAAATTCAGTTTGGGGGTGAGAAAATTGGGTCCCACAATAGTGTTCTGGAATTAAACAAAGGGAATTACATAGGCATGAGGACAGATTTGGTTCGAGTAGATTGGGCAGGAAGGCTAAAAGGTAAGACAGCAGATGAGCGGCGGCAGTTGTTTAAGGAGCTACTCAATTCATCACAACTAAAATATATCCCAGTGAGGAAGAAAGATGGTAAGGGTGGTAAAAAAAATCCATGGCTAAACAAGGAGGTCAAGGACAATATAAAGTCAAAAACTAAGGCATACCATATTGCAAAGGCCAGTGGCAGACAGAAGGATTGGGAACCTTTCAAACCCTAAACAAAGGGATACTAAAACATATTAATAAGTAGAGCTAAGGTAAATTACAAAAGAAAACTAGTACAAAATATCAAAAAGAATAGCAGAAGCTTCTGTAGGTATATAAAAGGGAAGAGAGTCTCTAAGGTGAATGTTGGTCCCTTAGATGTTGAAACCGGAGAGTTAATAATTGGGAATGCTGAAATGGCAGAGATGCTAAATCAATACTTTGCCTCAGTTTTCACAGTGGAGGATACTAGTACCATTCCGAGCAAGTCCGAGGCAATAGAAAGGGTTGAATTTAGAACAATCAACATCAATAGGGAAAAGGTACTCAGCAAACTGTTAGGATAGAGGGCAGACAAGTTCTCCCGGCCTGATGGCCTACATCCTAGGGTATTAAAGGAAATGGCAGCACAGATAGTGGATCCATTGGTTACAATATTCCAAAATTCTCTGGACACGGGAAAGGTTCCAGTAAATTGGAGAAATGCTAATGTAATGCTCCTATTCAGAAAGGGAGGGAGGCAATATGTGAGAAATTACAGAGCAGTTAGCTTAACATCTGTTGTTGGAAAAGTGTTAGAATCAGTTATTAAGGAAGCAATATCAGGACATTTGGAAAGTCAAAACGTTATCCATCAGAGTCAGCATGGCTTTATGAAGGGCAAATCATGTTTGACTAATTTGCTAGAGTTCTTCGAAGATGTAACAAGCAAAGCGTATAATGGGGATCCTGCAGATGTAATATATCTGGACTTCTGGAAGGCATTTGATAAGGTCTTGCACAAAAGATTATTGTAACCACAAAAGATTAATTCACAAGGTTGGATCATATGGGATTAGGGATAATTTATTGGCTTGGTTAGGTGACTGGCTGACGGACAGAAGACAGAGTCGGGATAAATGGGTTATTTTCTGGATGGCAATTAGTAACAAGTGGGGTGCCGCAGAGTTTGGTCCTTGGATACAGAGACAGAATGCTCTGTAGCCAAATTTGCGGACAAAAATATGTGGGATGGTAAATAGCAAGGAGGAAATAAGAACCTTACAAATGGATGTAGATAGGTTAGGACTGTGGGCCAAAATCTGGCAGATGGAGCTTAATGTGGGTAAATATAAGGTCATGCATTTTGGCCCAAAAAATGGGAAAGCGACGTACTATCTAAATGGGGAGAGACTTTGGGGTACTCCGGTGCAGAGGGACCTGGGTGTCCTTGTACAGCAGATAACAAAGAATGCAAATGGAATGTTGACTTTTATAGCTAAAGGAATAGATTAGATTATAAAGGTAAAGAATTGTTGCAGTTATACAAGGCATTGGTGAGACCGCACCTGGAGTATTGTGCACAGTTTTGGTCCTCTTATTTGAGGAAAGATGTAATGGCATTGGAGGCAGTTAAGAGGAGGTTCACGAGATTGATCCTAGAGATGAGAGGCTTTGTCACATGAAGAGAAATTGAACAATTTAGGCTATACGTTCTAGAATTTAGAAGAATGAGGGGAAATCAAATTGGGGTATAAAACATGATAAAAGGTGTTGATAAAATAGATGTGGAGTGGATGCTTCCATTTGTAGGGCATTCCAGGACGAGAGGTCTTAGGATAAGTGGTAGCAAATTTAAAACAGAGTTGAGGAGAAACTACTTCTCCCAAAGGGTTGTGAATCTGTGGAATTCGCTACCCCAAAGTGTGGTGGATGCTGTGACAGTGAGTAAATATAAGGAGTTAGACAGATTTTTAATTGGTAATGGGTTAAAGGGTTATAGGGAGAAGGCAGGAAAATGGGGGTGAGGGGTATATCAACCATGATCAAATGGCAGAACAGACTCAATGGGCCAAATGGCCTCGTTCTGTCCCTATTTCTTATGAGCTTATGTACTGATGCCACATAAACTGTAGTGGGTCAAGAAGGTAGCTCACCTCCACCCTGTCAACAGTCAATTAGAGATGGGCAGTACATGCTGGCTTAGCCAGCTGCTGTCACATCTCCCTAGAGAATGGAACAAACACATAATGTGTGCACTCTTGCTGACCTGTAAAACACCTTGCAATGTAATAGAGATAGCAATAACTGCAGATGCTGGAGTCAGAGATACATCAACTTTCCTGCTCCCCTGATGCTGCCTGGCCTGCTGTGTTCCTCCAGCTCCACACTGTGTTATATCTGCAACGTAATAGAATGACTTTTCAGGGAAGTAAATGAATCATGTGGGAGTCATGAGGATACAGCCTGCAAGCAGCCTACAGTTCCAGACATGCTCGGGCACTTCACTGCTTTTTAAACAAATTGTTTAAGTATACATTACGTTTATAGATGTTTTAAAAGTTCAAAGAAAGTTAAGTGGTATTGGGCCAGTTTCATACCAAAGGTCATTGTACAGTGAAGGGACTTTTCCATTATGGGACTGCATTCCATTGCTTGGCATTGCATCAGAATTGGTAACTGACTTGGTCACATGTTGTTTGCCTCCAGTCTGTCCCAAAGTAACTCATTTGAAATTGAAATTGTATTAATAAATTGAATGCTGCATTTCCTATCCTCGAGCTGAATTTTTTTTAATGTGATTGGAAAAGTAAGGAGAGAAAACTATTTGAATTCCATTTCACAAAGCCACCTTATGATGTGGCAAAACGGAATATGAAATGTTGCCACAGTAATTTACAAGGATAAATATTATCTTGAAAACCATGACAAAGGTTTGTAATAACAGGCTTGTTTTTCTAGCAGTCTTTTTCTCTTTGGATTTGGTAGTTTTGTTTAAAGTTTGTACAAAATGACTTCTTGGCCTGTGCTAACACTGAATTGTGTGGAGCTGAGAAACCTTGTATTT
Organism: Rhincodon typus; assembly: GCF_021869965.1. Classification (NCBI taxonomy): domain Eukaryota; kingdom Metazoa; phylum Chordata; class Chondrichthyes; order Orectolobiformes; family Rhincodontidae; genus Rhincodon; species Rhincodon typus. Next base: position 1,965,112 of record NC_063337.1, on the reverse strand, counting down.
GAACCTAATTCCATGTCCAGTGGTCTCTAAGACGGGCTACAACTAACTGCTGTGTCTTAGGCAAAGCAACAGGAACAGCAAGTTGGGAATTGATGTTTCTTGCTTCTGCACTGTGTCCACTGTTTTATGCTGAAGAGTGTGGCTGTTGGGTAAAGTCGCCATAGTCTTATCAGACCATAGTGCTGTCTCATTAGAGAGAGATGACTGGTAGTGGGTTAACCTGAGGGTCACCACACCTCTGGTAAAGGGAGAGATTGAGGAAGAGAGTCTTTCATGGTAACCTCAGCTGATGTTGGCATCACACTGCATTGCATGCCAGCTATCCAGCCAACTGAGCTAACCAATCCCCTGTTGGGTAAAGGCAGGATCAGGCTCAGCACCGTTGCCACCACAGCTGGATCTTCAACTAATGATAACTGATGGTACTTGTTCATATTGAATTTTTTTTTTATTCACACAATATTGATTGCCCATCCCTAATTGCCCAAAGGGCAATGAAGATGGAACCAAATTGTTGGTCTGGAGCCACATGAGCTGAAGGGCTTTGGTGAATCATGAATATTTACAACAACCAACAGTGGAAACATGGTTGTCATTAGGCTGGCTTTATATTCCAGATTTTTTTTTTATTGAATTCAAATTTCACCATCTGCCATGTAGGATTCGAACCAATGTCCCATTTCTCCTTGCATTCTGGATTATTAGTCTGGTGACCTTTCCGTACACACCCATTTGCCCCTAATTGGCTGTTTGGCTAAGAATGAAACCGCTTTCAGTCATGTATTTAGGAGAGGAGGGATCACCCATACACACACGGTCTCCAATAAAAACCAAAAAATACTCAGGCTGTCAGAGAGAGAGAGAAAACAGAGTTAATGCTTTTTCTGTGACCTTTTTCACAAAACCAAACAGAACATTTTGTTGCACTTCTACACCCCACCTAAAATGCATAAATTTGGAATAATCTGAAAATTTTGACAAGTTTGAAATAGATTGTCCTGTGAATCATTATTGCTCATAATTGTCTGATCACACCTTTCACATCATGAGCTGTAACTTGTGGGTTCCCTGAAGGCTTTGTTCGTATCTTCAGGCAGCTCACCAACACTTTCTAGGAAAGGAAATGAGGAATAGGCCAGACTCAAATCATTTATAGTGTAACACAGTTTGAATATATTATAAAAGAAATGTCTGTGAAGGATTTCTGTCAAAATTTCAGTTTTGGTTTCAGAAGTTGAATCTTGAACTTGATTGTACAGTTAAAAACCAAAAGAACTGTGGATGATGTAAATCAGGAACAAAAACAAATTTGCTGGAAAAGCTCAGCAGGTTTGGCAGCATCTGTGAAGGGAAAAACAGAGTTAACGTTTCGGGTCCAGTGACCCTGGCTGGGAAAATGTCAGTTTATATGCAGAAAATAGGGAGGTGGGTCGGGTAGGGAGTAAACGATAGGTGAATGATAAATGATTGTACAGTTGGTCACTTAAAAGAATGTTTAGCTCACCTAGTGACTTTATGACTGAAGGAGGAGTTCTGCCCTAAGATTAAGCTTTGCCATTCGGCCCTTAGCATGTGCAGAGTTGGCATATGAAGGCTGGATATTTACGGTTGGGCTTGATGTTTTATGACTAGGGGACGTTTTCAAAAAACACATGGACAAACGGCCAGGGTCCCTCTCCATGTTAGTTGTAGACTAGTTGAGCTGTAGTTCCCTCTTCAGTAAGATAAGTTGTGCATCTCAAGAGTGGCCACGTGATGAGTACTGGAACACTGTAAAACCTTACCGCAGCAAGAGTCAGGCCTTGAGGGTGGGGAAAAGATGTTCAGCACAAATGTGGCACAATTCCCAAGGCTGGGGAATGCGTTATTGTCTCTCTCTGTTGCATAACTCTAAATAGCAATGGTGAATGATCATGAAGACAATGATACATTAGTCCTATTCCTCAGTTCCAGCACCTCAAAGAACACACCGATTCATACAGAAATGTTACCAAAAGCTATCTGACAGTATAATGAGATCTGCTTCCTGGGTCTTGTTTCAGTGGCAGTTGGAAGGTGTTTTCTGGAAATGAGCTTGGAGCTCTCCTTGGGTGGTGGATGTTTAAGTGTTGGAAGGACAAACATCCAGATCCAGCTGATGTGAAGGATGTGTATATGCTGGCAACTACAGTCTCATCTAAAATCTTGCAGGCACTCGCAATTCACGAAGGCTTTCACTTTGAGGTGAGGTACAATTTTACAGCAGTTCAGAAATGTTAATGTTTTTAATAAATATGCTTTTTTTTAGAAACTGAGATTTTCAAAAGATAATCTGGAATCGGATTTGAGATGAGGTCCGTTTTACCGAGGTATCTTAAGACCCTGATTGGGCAGCTACGTTCCTCCCTGGGGTTACGGGAGGAGTGGAATAAACTATCCCCTTTCCCACTGCTATTCAGTAACTTGTGCAAGAAAAGTGCATGTTGAGAAATGGGTATATGATTGTGAAGTTGTTAATCTTCCACCTACAACTTCCTGATATCACCTGATACTTAGCTACTTAACATCTATAGCATCGCCCCAGTAAAAGTCACTAATTTCAGAACAGTGTGATGAAGTACATTAAACACAGGCTGCATGTGGCTAATTGGGGATCCAGATGTGTCTACTTTATATTTTATTTATCAATTCGAAATAGAAGTACACACAATTGTTTGGCATGGGATCTCAATTCATTGACAAATGGCGTGGACTTTTTCCTCTCGCTAGAGATGGTGGAAAGGACAAATAATTCTGCAAATTCGCCTTAGAAAGAGATTAACTCTCTTGTTGGCACTTCAGTTAAGTTCTGGATGACCCAGGCAGTGACTCTGTCATCTGTGAAATAAGTTTTAAAAATTCTATGATTACTACACTTGTTAATCCTGATTTCGCTAAATAAACCAGAATATGTTCACTTTACAAGGTGTTTACTCATACATTGAGTTTAAAAATTGCATGCAATATTTTACACAGAGCAAGTCAAAAGGCAAAATCCAGCCCATGTCTGTTCTACAGTCCATTCCTGTTTCACCACCTGGAGTAATATTTTGCTGTTAACTGTGATACTTGTTTTGTTTTAGGAAACCTTGCCGGGGTTTAAGTGGATTGGAAATCGAATTGACGAACTCTTGCAAAGTGGAAAAGAAGTGCTCTTTGCATTTGAAGAGTCCATTGGTAAGCAATATTCCTGCGCCTTCTCTCTCTTCTGGTAAAGTCTTGTTTTTGACAGAAGACTTGTCTGTGATTGCTCTAGACTTGCTAGCATTATATACAAGTGAATTACAAGACTGAAATTCAGTTCAGTAGTTCTGCTAAAGTAATTAATCATTTGAATCAAGAGTCATTATAAACATCAGCTGTGTTTCAAATCATATCTTTGCTGTGAAATCACTGACCATTCAAACTTGTGTGAATTATGTGATCTATTTTTTAAAAATTGGTTCGTATCTCAGCCCATCTCCTCCCTAAAGAGCATTTGTAAACCAAAATATAATGAATAAAATTCATTAGGGCATACGGAGGACCTGGGTGTATGCACAAGTCATTTAAAGGTGATAGAGCAGGTTGTGAAAATGATTAATAAACATACAGTACTCTAGAGTTTATTTAATTGGGATATAGAATTAAAAAAACAGGAGATTATTAAGACAGGAAATTTTGGAGTAACTTTGCAGATCTGACAGCATGTGGGGGGGTGTGGAGAGAGAAAGAGAGAAAACAAAGTTGACATTCATAGAAACATAGAAGACAGAAACAGGAGGAGGCCATCAGGCCCTTTGAGCCTGCTCCTCCATTCATCACAGTCATGGCTGATTGTCCAACTCAGTAGCCTAATCCTGCTTTCTTCCCATTATCTTTGATCCTATTCGCCCCAAGTGCTATATATAACGGCCTCCTGAATACATTCAATGTCTTGGCATCGACTTCTTCCTTTGGTAATAAATTCCACAGGCTCACCACTCTTTGGGTGAAGAAGTGTCTCCTCATCTCCATCCTAAATGGTTTACCTTGATTCCTCAGACTGTGACCCCTGGTTCTGGACACACCCACCATCAGGAACAACCTCCCTGCATCTACCCTGTCCAGTCCTGTTGGAATTTTATAAGTCTCTGAGATTCCCCTCCCTCATTCGTCTGAACTCCAGTGAAAACAATCCCAACCTAGTCAATCTCTCCTCATATGTCAGACCTGCCATCCCGAAATCAGCCTGGTAAATCTTCACTACACTCCCTCGAGAACAAGAGCATCCTTCCTCAGAAAAGGAGACCAAAATTGCACACACTATTCCAAGTGTGGCCTCACCAAGACCCTGTATAACTGCAACAACACATCCCTGCTCCTGTACTCAAAACCTCTCACAATGAAGGCCAACATACCATTTACCTTCTTCTTTACCACCTGCTGCACCTGCATGCTTACCTTCAGCAACTGGTGCACAAGGACACCCAAGTCCCGCTGCACCCTCCCCTCTCCCAATTTCCAGCCATTCATGTAGTAATCTGCCTTCTTTTTTTTGCTTCAAAAGTGAATAACCGAACATTTATCCAAATTATACAGCATCTGCCATTGATTTGCCCACTCAACCAACCGGTCCAGATCATGCTGAAGGATCTCTGCATCTTTGTCACAGTTCACCCACCCACCCAACTTGGTATCATCTGCACACTTTGAGACGTTACATTTTGTTCCCTCATCCAAATCATTAATATGCATTGTGAATAGCTGGGGTCCCAGTACTGATCCCTGTGGCACCCCACTAGTTACCACCTGCCAATTTGAAAAGGATCCATTAATTCCTACTCTTTGTTTCCTGTCGCCAACAGTTTTCTATCCATCTCAATACACTTCCCTCAATCCCATGCGCTTTAATCTTGCATATTAATCTCTTATGTGGGACTTTGCCACATGCTTTCTGAAAGTTCAAATACACTACATCGACCAACTCCCACTTGTCAACTTTGCTAGTTACATCTTCATAGAATTCCAACAGACTTATCAAGCATGATTTCCCCTTCATAAATCCATGCTGACTCTGTCTGATCCTGCCACTGCTGTCTAAAGGCTCCGCTATAAAGTCCTTGATAATGGATTTGAGAATTTTCCCCACTACCGATGTTAGGCTTACTGGTCTATAATTCCCTGTTGTCTCTCTACCTCACTTTTTGTATATTGGAGTGACGTTAGACACTCTCCAAGTTCGATATGATTCTTTTTCAGAACATTCCGCTGTCAGACCTGCTGAATTTCTCCACCATTTTCTGTTTTTAGATTTTTTTTTTATATCCGTTACATTTTTAATATAGTACGGAGGTTATTATAACTTGTATAAAACAGAATATTGAACTATTAAAAGTGGAATTTAAGTTCAAATTCTCAAACATTCTGGGACTTGAACTTGTAATCTGTATTACTAGTATTTGGACTTTTTGTACAGCTTGACATTGTTCAGTATTGAAATTATGCATTTGCTTTGTCTCCACCTAGAATCATAGAATGGTTACATGACAGAAGACGCATTGTTCACTGGTGGGAACAGTGTCTCCCTATGTACTCTGTCCAGACCCCTAATGATTTGAACACTTCTATTTAATCTTCTCACAACCTTCTCTTCTCTAAGGTTAAAAAGTCCCAACTTATCCAATACACTCTTATACTGGTTCCAGGATGAGAAAAATCATTCTCCTGAAACTTTTCTGCACTATCTCTAATGCCGTCACATCCTAAAGTGTGGCACCAAGAATTGGATGCAGTGGTCCAGTTGAGGTTGCACCAGTTGTTTTTTTTTGTGGCTTTACCGCACCTTCCTTGCTTTCGTACTCCCTGGGCCAAATAATAAAGCCCGGGACTTCGGTGTTTTATTAACTTCGCTCTCAACCCACACTGCACCCAGGGCCCCTGCTGCTGTGCTTTCTTTCTATGTTCTTCCTACCAAAATGCATCACCTCTCTTCTCTGCATTAAATTTTAGCTGTAGCATTGACCCGGTGTTGTCTTTCTGCTTTTTATTTTTGCTTGCCTGCCTTGTCTGTGTTTGGATTTCTTTTATTCACACTTTTGATTAGATTATTTTTGCTCTGACTCTCCTAGGGTTTCTGTGTGGTACGCTATTGCTTGATAAGGATGGGGTGAGTGCTGCTGTCATTGTAGCAGAACTAGCAACATACCTGGAAACCAGAAAACTCACCATAACTGATCAATTGAATAACATTTACAGAATGTGAGTAGTATATGATTTGGTGTTGAAGGAGGATTGGAACAGGATTTGTTGTAATTTAGCAGACCTGTCATTTAAACATTCATGCCTCTGATCTTGTTCTGCTTTGTCTATTGCCTTCAAAATACATCACACTCGGACTCTCATTTCTGCACCCTCCCAGTAAGGTGGGATGAATGTCTGCACTCTCAATGTCACACCTTCCTTGGTTTTAATCCTGACTTGTAATGATGTACTGCCCTTGCAGAACTGACCCAGATTGTGAGGAAGATAGAATATGTAACAGTGGTGAAGTAAGGAGTTACTCCTGTAAGAATGAATCAAGCATATTATGATGGCTGAACAACAGAGGGTGCAGGGCCTATCCTGAGGTTGCTTACAGGGTCTACTGGAAGCCCCTCATGGAGAGAGTTCCATTCCCAACACCAACATGAAATCAGGAAAATTTTTATTAAGACTGAACATGGTATGGCAAGGCAGCTCAGTCCTGTTACACAACTTGCAGTATGCGGGAAATCTTAGATGCTCCTGGCAATCAGGATAGCCACAGCTACAGGAAGTGTCACTGTTTTGATCACCTCATGTGCTAGGTTTTGGAGCTTTGGAGGCACAGCAGAGTGAAGACTCTGATGTCAGCTCTGATAAAGAGTCATCCAGACTCAAAACATTAGCTCGCTTTCTCTCCATGGATGCTGCCTGACCCGTTGTGATCGCCGGCACTTTTTGTAGACGGGCAGGTTATTTGGGCTGAACAGTGGCAAATGAAATTTAATCCTGAAAAGTATGAAGTTTTGCATTTTTTGGAAGAGTAACAAGGCAAGTGGAGTGGACAATAAATGGTAAGATCTGGGAAGTTCAGAGGGACATTGTTGTACGTGTCCACAAATCCCTGAAGGCAGCAGGACAGGTGGGTCAGTGGTTAATTGGGTAAATTGAACACTTAACTCTGTCAGTCAAGGCATTGAATACAAGAGCAGGGAGGTTATGATGGAGTATATATAACCTTAGTTAGGCCACAGCTGGAGTACTGTGTGTCGTTCTAGACACCACACGATAGGAAGGTGGTTGCAGTAGAGAGGGTGCAGAGGAGATTCACCAGGATGTTGCCTGGGATGGAGCGATTCAGTAGTGAAGAGAGACCAGATAGACTTAGGTTTGTTTTCATTGGAGCAGAGAAGAATCGGGGATCTGATTGAGGTATGCAAAGCTCTGAAGGGCAGATACCCAGTAGATAGGAGGAAACACTTCCACTTAGAGGGGCAGCAACAACCACAGTGCACAGTTTGAAAGTAATGAGTGGGAGGTTTAGAAGGGGGTTTGAGGGGGGAAGAAAATTTGTCCAGTGTATTTGAAACTTGCTGCCTGAAGGGGAGGTAGAAGCAAGATCTCTCAAGAAGTATTTGGCTGAGCTGTTGAAACACCATTGCATAGAAGGTTATGGGCCAAGTGCTGGAAGGTGGGATTTTGAATAGTTGGATGTTTGATGAGCCCAGACACAATTGGTTGAAGGGCCTCTTTCCATGCTATAACAATTTATGACTCTCTCTTCCTCTCTTCATATTAAAAAGCTGCTAGCACAGATATGTGCTTGTATTCTGAAGGTATTTGCATTTCTAACTGGTTGTTGACATTCACTGCCTCTATTTAGGTATGGTTATCACCTCTCCAAGACTTCCTACTTTAAATGCTATGAACCTGCTACAATTAAGAGAATATTTGATCGACTTCGAAACTACGAAAAAGACAATCAATATCCAGATCATTGTGGGCCATTTGAAATTTTGCATGTGAGAGATGTAACTACTGGATATGACAGTAGTCAGCCGAACAAGAAGTCCGTAAGTATAAACGTTAAGTTGTACATTGCCCATGAGCCATTTGGAAGCTGTAAACTGTTCAAGTATAATGACAGGTAATCCCATTGGCCCTGGGTCACATTGAGGTACAGTTCCATGGGTAGTAGGAACTGCAGATGCTGGAGAATCTGAGATAACAAGGAAAGTGAAGAAGAAGGGTCTAGGCCCGAAACGTCAGCTTTCCTGCTCCTCTGATGCTGCTTGGCCTGCTGTGTTCATCCAGCTCTACACCTTGTTATCTACAGTTCCATAGGTATTGGCAGCTCTCTGATGCCTTGCAATGGTGTGAGTTTTGACCACTAATATGACAATGTTATTTTATCATCGAAAGAGACTAGATGCTGCTGGAAGTTGTGTATATTTCCCATTGTTTTTAGATAAGGATATATTGGTGTGATGAATTAATTCTATTGAATGGTCGCAACAACTTGCAATTGGAATGGATTGCTGGCTAGCTAGACACAAGACCAAATGCAGACAGCTATTTAGACCGGCAGAAGGAGTGAAATGCTGTTCTTCAAGGATCAGTACCAGGACCACATTCGTAATTTATATTAATGATTTAGACTTTAGAAACACAATGGGTGGAATTCATTTTCAGCTCTTGAATGGCATACGGAATGGTGACAAATTTGGGACATGGAAAAATCTGATCCTCTACACGGAGGACAGAAGTGTCCGATTGCACCTTATTTTCATACTAGTCTCACCTCCTTTATGCCCAGTTCATGATTTTCCCACACACAGGTGAGAAACAAGACATTAGCAATTCCTGACTTGAAAGTCAGAGCAGTAATCTGGTGGAGGCAACTTAGAATCATAGAATCCCTATAGTGTAGAACGAGGCCATTCGGCCCATCGGGTCCATACTGACTCTCTGAAGACCATCCGACCCAGACCCAGTCCCCACCCTATCCCCGTAACCATAAAACCATAAGACAGGAGCAGAAATTAGGCCATTCAGCCCATCGAGTCTGCTCCACCATTCAATCATGGCTGATAAGTTTCTCAATCCATTCTCCAGCTTTTTCCCTGTAACCTTTGATCCCCTTGACAATCAAGAACATATCTATCTCTGTATTAAATATACTCAATGACCTGGCCTCCACAGCCTTCTGTGGCAATGAATTCTATAGATTCGCCACTCTCTGGCTGAAGAAGTTTCTCCTTATCTCCGTTGCAAATGGTCTTCCTTTTACTCTAAAGCTGTGCCCTTGGGTCCTGCTCTCTCCTATCAATGGAACCATCTTCCCAATGTCCACTCTGTCCAGGCTATTCAGTATTCTGTAAGTTTCAATTAGATCCCCCCTCATCCTTCTAAACTCCATTGTGTATAGACCCAGAATCCTCAAACGTTCCTCATATGTTAAGTTTTTCATCCCTGGGACCGTTCTCGTGATAATCCTCTGGCCTGCTGCAGGGTCAGTACATCCTACCTGAGGTTTGGTGCCCAAAATTACTGTCAATACTCTAAAAATTGTCTGACCAGAGCTTTATAAAGCCTCAGAAGTACATCCCTGCTTTTATTTTCTTGTCCTCTCAATAAATACCAACATTGTATTTGCCTCCCTAACTACTAATTCAACCTGCAAGTTTACATTAAGAGAATCCTGCACTAGGATTCCCAAGTCCCTCTGCACTTCAGATTTCTGAAAGTGCGTGACCTTTCACTTTCCCACGTTGTACTCCATGTGCCACTCCTTCACCCACTCTCCTAACCTGTCCAAATCCTTCTGCAGTCTCCCTGCCTCCTCAATACCACCCGTCCCTCTACCACTCTTTGTATCACCTGCATACTTAGCCAGAATGCCCTCAGTTCCTTCATCTAGATCATTGATGTATAAAGTGAAAAGTTGTGGTCCCAACACTGACCCGTGTGGAACACCACCTATCATCAGCTGCCATCCTGAGAAGGACCCTTTTATCCCCACTCTGCTTTCTGCCAGACAGCCAATCTTCTACCCATGCTAGCACCTTGCCTCTAACACCATGGGCCCCTATCTTACTCAGCAGCCTCCTGTGTGGCACCTTGTCAAAGGCCTTCTGGAAAACCAGGTAGATAACATCCATTGGCTCTCCCTGGTCTAACCTACTTGTTACCTCCTCAAAGAATTCTAATAGATTTGTCAGGCATGACCTTCCCTTGATGAGAACGTGCGGACTTTGCCCTATTTTACCGTGGACTTCCAAGTATTCAGAAATCTCATCCTTCTCAAGGGACTCCAAAATCTTACCAATGACTGAGATCCGGCTGATTGGCCTATAATTTCCCATCTTTTGCCTCACTCCTTTCTTAAACAGGAGGGGTTACATAAATGAATTTCCAGTCCTCTGGGACCCTCCCAGTGATTCCTGAAAGATCACCACTAACGCCTCCACTTTCTCTTCACCTTTCTCCTTCAGAACTCTCTGGTGTAGTCCTTCTGGCCCGGGTGATTTATCCACCTTCACAGCTTTTCAGTTTTTCTAGCACCTTCTCCTTAATGATGTCGACCATACTCACCTGTGGGCAACCGCCCCCCACCCCCCGAATCTCAACGGTCTTGAACTTTTGGGGATATTACTCATGTCTTCTACCATGAGACTGACACACAGTATTTATTCAGTTCCTCAGCCATTTCTTTGTTCCCCATTACTACTTCTCTAGTGGTCCAATGTCCACTTTTGCCTCTCAAATATCTTAAAAAAAAAAACTCTTGCAATCTTCCCATGGCTAAACCACCCAGCCTCCACATCTCTCTATACTATGGACAATTTAGCATGGCCAATCCATCTAACCTGCACATCTTTCAACTGTGGGAGGAAAATGGAAACCCACACAGACACAGGGAGCACGCACAAACTCCACACAGACAGTCACCCGAAGCTGGTGCTATGAGGCAGCAGTGCTAACCACTGAGCCACTATGCTGCCCCAGTGGCTTACTGGCTGCTTCTCTGGGCCTCTGTCTTGAGACCTTAAAGAGTTGGGGACATTCACAACACAAAAGGAGATCATTTAGTCTATTGTCCCTGCACCAATCAGCAAATTTCTGGCCACACTGATTCTATTTTCTAAAATGCTGCTTGAATGTCATGAGAGTTTCTGACTCAGCCACTCTTTTCAGGCCGAGTGTTCCACACTCTAGCCACAACTTCTAGGTGAAAATTAATTCTTCTCAACTATTCTCTGAACTTTCACATCACTAACCTAAAGTCTATGCCCCCTGGTTATTCACCTTTCTACAGATTGAAAAAGTGCATTCTGTGTACCCAATGTAGGCCCCTCATAATCTAATACACCTCTATCAGGTCTCCTCTCAACCTTCGCTGCTCCGAGGAAAACAGCCCAAGCCCTGCCTCCCTAACCTGTTCTTCCTCCCACCTATCCCCTCCTCCCACCTCAAGCTGCACCTCCATCTCCTACCGACCAACCTCATCCCGCCCCCTTGACCTGTCCGTCCTCCCTGGACTGACCTATCCCCTTCCTAACTCCCTACCTACACTCACCTTTACTGGCTCCATCCCCGCCTCTTCGACCTGTTTGTTTCCTCTCCACCTATCCTCTCCTCTATCCCTCTTCTATCTGCCTCCCACTCTCTCCCTATTTATTTCAGAACCCCCTTCCCCTCCCCCTTTTCTGATGAAGGGTCTAGGCCCGAAACGTCAACAAAAAAAGCCTCTCTGCTCCTATGATGCTGCTTGGCCTGCTGTGTTCATCCAGCCCTGCACCTTGTTGTCTCCAAGCCTATCCAATCTTTCCTGTTAGCTCAGACCCTGCAACCCAGGCAGCGTTCTGATAACTCTCTTCTGCACCCTCTAGTGTAATTTCATCCTATCTATAATATGTCTAGAACAGCACTCCAGTTGTGATCTAACCAGCGTTGCTAACAGTTCCAACATAACCTTCTTGCTCCTCTATTCGGTGCTTTGGTAAGTATCCCATATGCCTTCTTGACCACCTTTATCTGCCTGCCTTACTATATTCAGAGATCTATGAATATGCACAGCAAGATCCCTTTGATCTTTAGTACTTTCCAGCCTGGTACTATTCACTGGATAACCCTTGTCTTGTTAGCCCTCTCCAAGTGCTATCCCTCACACTTTTCCAGGTTCAATTCCATTTGCAGCTGCTATGCCCAGCTGATCAGAACATTGATATCTGCCTGCAATGTACAGCTATCATCCTCACTATCTTCCACCTTATCTGTACAAGAGTGAACTAGGAAGGTTCAGGGCATACAAACATAGAAAATCATGAGTATCTACGGTCAAAGGGTAAAAATGTTGTAAAAAGGCAAAGTTAATGGGTTTTTACTTGAAAGTATGTATTTTGAACAAAGTAAATTAACTCAAAGTGAGTACAAGTGAACAGGTAAGATCTATAGCCATTAAAGAGACATGGTTATAAAGAGCTCAGATCTGGGAACTAAATATTCAGAGATATGTGACTTCTTGAAAGGGCAGGCAGGAAGGAAAGGGTGGTGGGCGTAGTGTTGTTGGAACGGGATGGAATAAATACAATAGCAAGAAATATAGAATTTGTAGAAGATGTAGAATTCTTTTGGGTGGAGGTGATTAAAAAGGGCAAGAAGATACTAGTAGTGTTCGTCTATAGGCCCTGTAACAGTTCACTAGCTATTCTCTTGCTCTTCATACATTTAAAAATTCCGATGCTTTCTTATGGTATGCGCTCCTGTAGCTTTCCTAATTTTTATTAAGTTCACCCCTGCCCTTTTTTATACTCCTTTGGAGATTCTGCCGTATTGAGCCTTTGGTATCCGCCAATTCAGGACATCACTACTGCACATTGGAGCTTACTAACATCTTACATTGGGTCCTTACAGGTCATTTTCTGTGCATGGGGTCACTCCCATTTCATGCATTTGCACAAAATGCAATTTATAGCTTTTGCTTTCTTTGTGCTCAGTCACTTTACGCTTATTTAAATGCTGTGGCTTGACTAGCACAGACAAAAAGGCAGGCAGCTTGTCATGGTTGCAAACACTGAACAATCAAGTTGCTTTATGGTGCCAGGCTACAGTGCATTCCAGCAGCTTATGTGGCATATGTGTTACAAATGCCTCCACTGAATAATCATGCCTGAAAGTCAAACCAGACCAGTTTTTGGTGGAACAAAGTGTCAGTCAGGAGTTTGTGCAACGCTGCATCAAGGACATTGTCCAGGGGTTAACTACGATCATTCAGGGATTGATATTCTTGCAGTCCTGGAATTGAACCAAAATCAATCTTGCATATCGAGTCCAAACAGTCCAGGGATCTCAGCCATATGCAGTCAGGGCTATACTCACAAGTCAGTCCTGGGGCTTTTAGCAGTTAACGTTAAAACCTAATGCTTTGGTTGGATGGATAGTGACACGAGAGATGGAAACTCCAAACTTGAGAGTGCAATCTGATATTGCATAGGAGGGTATGTGCTTGAGGGGGGATTCTACAAGTCACTATCACCCTGTTTCCAGCAACAGACAGTGGACCATGGTAGAGGGCATAACAAAGTGGTGTGCCAAACAGAAGAGGGGGAAAATTAGGGACCAAAAAATAAAAGGCTTAGATGAGCACATAGGGAGCCTGAAAGTTGTTGGAGTTGACAGTGAGAGATACACACTGGGGTAAGGTGGTGTATCCTTATGTAGGGTGAAGTTGGAGCACACACACAGGATAGTGAGCTGGATAGTCTACCTCCTTCGATCACATGCTAACTGCCAACCAGAGGGAAAAAAATGACTGCTAACACATTTACTGTAAGTTTCTTTGTTTTGGGTCTTTGAGGGTGGGTATAACTGTTTGAACTGAGGTAGAGTCTTGTTAAATGTTGGTCAGCATCCGTGCTTGAATAAGTTTACACTCCCTTGTTAAGCACTAAGGAGAAAAAAACTTTTGTCTTCAGAAAAGGGTGCACTCATGCGTGATCACAGGGTCATATGCGCAAGGTGGCCATAAGTGTGGAACATAAGTTGAGGCAAGACCCTATTTATAAGGCAGTCATATTACCTTTTGACCTCCATGATCTCTTCATCAAAGTGCCAAATAGAGTCATACAGCACAGAAACAAACTGTTCAGTCTAACTCATCCATGTCAACCAGGCTTCTAAACTAAACTAGGCCTGCGTTTGGCCTGTATTCCTTTAAACCCTTCCTATTCATGCACTTGTCCAAATGTCCTTTAAATGTTGTAACTGTACCTCAATCTACCACTTCCTCTGGCAGTTCATTCTACATACGAACCACCCTGTGTGTGGAAAAAGTTGCCCCTCGGGTCCCTTTTAAACATTTCTCCTCTCACCTTAAAGTTATGCCCCCTAGTTTTGAACTCCCCTATCCTAGTGAAAAAACCTTTACTATTTACCTTACTTATGCCCCTTCATTATTTTATAAACCTCTCCAAGGTCACCCCTGAACTTCCCACGCTCCAGGGAAAAAAGTCCCAGCTTATCCAGCCTCTGTTTATCACTGAAAACCTCCAGTCCCAGTAACATCCCTGTAAATCTTTTCTGCAACTTTACCAATTTAATAATATCCTTCCTGTAGCAAGATGACCAGAATTGTACACAGTACTCCAAAACTGGCCTCAGCAGTGTCCTGCTATAGCTGCCACATGACATCCCAATGCCTATACTCTGAGCTCAGACCAATAAAGGCAAACATGCTAAACGCTGCCTTTCCTACCCTGTCTACCTGTAACGTCACTTTGTAAGAACTATGCACCTAAAACCCTAAGTCTTTCTGAGTCATTTCCAGGTGCATCAAAGCAACAAATAAATCTGGTCTACCAGGAAGGAAGGCTATTAGATCTTTGACATCAAATAAGTTGACAATGGTAAGATCTTGTAGCTCTGAATGCTATTCAAATGACTGACATTTTCAAAGTGTCGGATTTAATAATAGTCGTCATTGCTGTGGATTTAAGTAATTTTCTTTATAATTAATTAATTAAATTTTAAGTCTTGGCTACACTCACGAATATAAGCATTAAAGAATCCCAAAAATCTGCTGCTGGGCAGGATGCTCACCAGAATAACTTTTATCCTCCTTGGAATGCATGAAGAGGCTGCTTAACTTTGACATAGTGGCCATGTTACCAGGTCCTACAGCTAAAATGACAGTTAACAGGCCATTAGCGATTGAAATTGCATTTATATTTTTACAGTTGTGACGAGGTCTTTGCAATGATGTACCATCTATGTACTCTGAGTTCTTTTATTCCCTTGTCCTCCTACTAGGTTAAGGTGCAGTCCAAGGATCTGCAGCTATGACAAAGAGAGCATGCTCCATAGTAGATCCGGTTGGTCTGAAAGAATTGGGCAGATGAGTCCAGAGTTGTTTGTGGCTAAATGGTCCGGAAACGCTGACAGTATCCTGCCCAGATGCAGATTTGCTCCAGATGGGTAGCATGGTGGGTGGCCCAGTGGCTCAGTGGTTAGCACCGCTGCCTCACAGCACCAGGGACCTGGGTTCAATTCCAGCCTTGGGCAACTGTCTGTGTGGAGTTTGCATTCTCCCATGTCTGCATGGATTTCCTCTGGGTGCTCCAGTTACCTCCCACGGTTCAAAGATGTGCAGGTTAGGTGGATTGGCCATGCTAAATTGCCCGTAGTGTTCAGGGATGTGCATGTAAGGTTACAGGGATAGGGTACCGGGTTGGGTCTGGGTGGGATGCTCTTCAGAAGGTCAGTATAGATTTGATGGCCTGAAAGGCCTGCTTCCAGCCTGTAGAGATTCTATGATTCTAGAGCAGTCTCACCCTCCTCAGCTGCAACGTTTACAGGGCTGGGAATTGCAGACAGGGCATCTTAGTTAATCGTAGAATAGACAAGGTGGCAAGAACAGCAGATTAATTTAAAGAAGGATAGATAAACATATGAATAAGGGTTAGATAAGTACAAGTGGGAGGAGGTTCAAGTGGAGTACAAATGTCAGCATAGATTTGTGGGGTGGAATGATCTTGTGCTGTATATTCTATCTAATTCTGTCATGGTGCTGTATATTGTTTACTTGGTTTTACATTCTGTTCTTCTAATGTTCCAAACTAACTCGTATTCCTTTCCCCATGACAGGTGCTGCCCATAAGTAGAAGCAGCCAAATGATCACCTTCAGCTTTGTGAATGGCTGTGTAGCGACTCTTCGTGCCAGTGGCACTGAGCCAAAGATCAAATACTACGCTGAGTTCTGTGCACCACCAGGCCAGAGGTTAGTGTTACTGTATGTGACTTCAAACCTGATCAGAACAATGGTTCTCACCTTTATTTTCTGACTACTCCTCCCTAATCATGGAAAGGTTAGAACACTGCATAACAGCTAAGAGGATTGCCATCATGAATATTTGCTTAAAATAAGTCTGGCTTCTTGTTAAAACTGGAAGAGTTCATTATACCATTCAGATAATTCATGGTCAGACTGTAACTCAACTCCACTGATGAAAACAGGATGGAGGCCAATCTGAAATCCAAATGTTAGAAAGGGGACAGTGGCATCTACCCGACCAATTGCCCAGATATGTCTTGTACGCAAAAAAAGGAACAAAGCCAACAGTTACCACTCCATCAGTCTGCACTAGATCATCATTAAAGTGACGGAAAGTGTCATCAACAATGCTATCAGGCAACCCTTGCTTAACCTGCTCACCAATATAAATCAAAGAACTGTGGATGCTGGAGTTCTAAAATAAACACAAACAGAAATTGCTGGACAAAGTCAGCGGTTCTGACAGCATCTGTGCAGAGAAAACGACAATTAATGTTTTGAGTCTGGTGATCCTTCTTTAGAGCTGTTTTTGCTTGTGTTTTTGTTGGGCCTTATCACTGATGCCAAGTTTGGATTCTGCTGGGGCCACTCAGCTCCTAACCTCAGTCCAGCCTTGGTTCAAACATGGACAAAACAGCTGAATTCCAGAGATGAGGTGAGAGTGACAGCCCTTGACATCAAGGCTGGATTTGATCAAGTGTGGTATCAATGAGCCCTGGCAAAACCAGAGTCGGTGACAATTGGTAAAATCTCTCTGCTGGTTGGACTCATACCTGGTATATGGGAGGTTGGTTGTGGTGGTTGGTTGTCAGTCATTTCCACTGTAGGGCATCTTCCTCAGGGTATTGTCTGAGGCCCAACCATCTTTAGCTGCTTGATCAATGTCGTTATTTCCAACACAAGGTCAGAAGTGGGGATTTTTGCTGATGACAATGTTCAGCACCATTCTCAATTCCTGAGATACTGAAACAGGCCATGCCATTTACAACAAGATCTAGACAGTATCCAGGCTTGGACAGTGCTAAGGAAAAATTATGTCGCATAAGTGTCAAGCAATGACCGTTTCCAGCAAAAGAGAATCTAACCATTTCCCCTTGATTTTTAATGGTATCACCATCACTGAACCCCTACCATCAATATCCTGGGGGTTATCATTGACTAAAAACTGAATTGGACTTTTCATACTAGTACCGTGCCTACAAGAACAAGCCAGAATGTAGGAATCCTGGAGTGAATAACTAAACTTCTGACTTACCAAAGCCTGCTGGTCAGTCAGCTCCTTCTAAACCCATGGTCACTACCATCTAGAAGAACAAGAGCAGTAGATACGTTGGAACACCACCATCTGGAAGTTCTCCTCCAAGCCACTCGCCACTCTGACTTGGAAATATATCACCATTCCTTCCCTGTCGTTGGGTCAAAATCCTAGAATTCCTTCCCTAAGGGCATTGCTGGTCTACCTACAGCATTTGGACTGCAGCTGGTCAAGAAGGCAGCTCACCCCCACCTTCTCAAGGGCAACTAGGGATGGGGAAATAAATACTGGCCCAGCCAGTGACACCCACGTCCCATGATGAATAAAAAATATCATACAGGTAGTTCTCCTATAACACAATAGTTGTGTTCTTGTGCGACCTCGTGCTATAGAAAATTGCATTGTAGGGAAATCGCTATAGAAAATCACTATACTGTGTAGTAGAAAGTTCACGTTATTCAAACGGTCGACTATTCATCAATTGTGTTACAGCCAATTCACATTAACAAAACACGTGTTATAGCAGAAATTTAATTCTTGTCCCATTGTTTTTTAATGCAATTTCTGTGAAAATAAGCTGATGTGGCAGTAAAGTGAAAAGAACACTGTAGGTATATATCGTAGATACTTGTCCTACCAGAAGTTTTTGCTCAAATTTCACGGGCTTTACATAATCAGAAAAGACAAACTTTCGTAGAAGTTCATCTTGTTGCTTGAGAACCAATTGTTGCCATTGCATCTCTGCTGAAGCAATAAAATTAAATTCCACTTCCCTGTGCACTCCCCATAATCCTATATCATTCTATGCTTCAAATGTTTATCTGTGTTTCTCTAAGATGGTGCAATTGTCTCTACTTCAACCCCTTGTCTGTAAAAAGTTCTCCTTAATCTCTTGTCACTCATTTGAAGTGGTCTACCCTTCCTCCTGTCCACTAAGGAAAATTCTATTCATCATATCAAACGCTCATTTATATCTCATTGTTTATTCCTTCTGTAAAGATTATTGTGGTCGCTAAAGTCTCTGCTCATTACTGTAATTTTTAACTTTCTACCTTATACACTGACTTTAAAATCTTTCAAAATTAATCTGCTTAATCATAGATTCCCACAGTGTGGGAGCAGGCCATTTGCTCCATTGAGTCCATGCCAACCCTCTGAAGTACATCCCATCCCAACCCTATCCCAGTAACTCTGCTTTTCCCATGGCTAATCTAGCTAGCCTACACATCCCTGGGCACTATGGGATAACTTAGCATGGCCAAGTCTTCGGACTATGGGAGGAAACTAGAGTACCCAGAGGAACCCCACGCAGATACAGGAGAATGTGCAAACTCCACACAGACAGTCGGCCAAGGGTGGAATCGAACCTGGGTCCTTGGCGCTATGAGGTAGCAGTGCTAACCACTGAGCCACTTTGCCGCCCAAAGCTGAATGCTGTACTCTAATTGTATCCTAATTATTGCCTTAAACAAATTTATCCTTTACTCTTGTGATGTTTGTCTGCAGTTATTGAAACTCAAAACACTGTTGATTTACTCTTATGGTTTTATATAGCTGCTGTGTATACAAAGGGTTATGTTTTGGGAGTCTGTGCTCCACAATGTCAACACACTTCCACTGAGCGCATATTTCCAATGTTTTGTTTGTATTGTTTCCTCAATGTATTGTTTCACAATTCTAGTTTGTTCAGGCATGACCCACTGTTGTGGCTTGTACCTGGGTTTAAAGGTAACTGTAATTTGCTTTACATTTGCAGTGGCACAGCTTACCTGGCTGAAGAGCTGAACAAACTGATCGATGCAATGGTCAAGAACTTCCTCGAGCCAGAGAAGAATGGTCTGATTGCTCGTGTATAAACTGATTCTGCACTAGCAAGTGTGTGTGCATGTGTGTCTGGAGTTGGAGCAGAAAAACAGAGCAAATGTCACCTGTTTACACTAAAGAGCTGGAAGTCAGGATATTATGGGCGATACAGAACTGACCTGCTAAGTGTGTGACAAATCTACACTTTGGTGACTCTCAAAGCCCTTCAGTGTTCTGGAAAGCAGCTAGCTTCAACCTGGCGAAGCTGTCTATTTGTTGGTCCGGAAATCTTTTGTCATTTTACATCTCTGCTTTCTGCTTCTTGATGCTGCGTGTTCATTCATTGGCTGCAGCTTCTCCTGTTTAACAGAAACTTGGTCACAAAGTCATTCAGTTCCACTGAATGGCCTGAGATCAGGTTCATGCAGTCAGTGTTTTGCATTATAGATGCTCTATTTGTAAATTCAAGACACAGCCCCAGTATCGCACAGCTTGAGAGGTCTGTAAATGTGCAGACAAACTGGGTACCATTATAATGAAAGTCACTCTATGATGTGACACTCTGTCCTTGGATTTTTGCCCCTCTGTACATTTATAGTTTGGAAACTTCCATTGATCCCCTTCCTTCTTGCTTAGTATTTCTTTGATTTTTTTTTTTGTTAATTTGCACAAACGTCTTACATGTGAACTGGAAACTATTGGTATATTTGTGTTTGCAAAATTTACTGTCCTTTTATATGCCATTCTTAGTAAGATTTTTTTTTTCTGTTGAGTCTTCCCATGCTAGACACAGCAAAGGTGAATTGCCACAACTTGGAATCTAACTCAATGACCCCCATTGCCTCTTGTGTGGAACTGGGTAGCCTCTACCTAATTGTTACCCTGGTGCAGAGCATTGCAGTCTCTTCACCTTGTGTGCTGTCCTTTCCACTATTTACAAACAAATTTCACAGTAAACTGGCAGCCCACTGGTGAAGACAGACAACCTGCCAGCCCTCTGTCTAGTTCAGAGTCAGATTGGCACTGTCAGTTTAAAAGATACTGCTCATGACTGTGCAATCAAACGTTTCACTTGTGGACATAGCCTTTTGTACGGTCCAGGATTGTGTATCAGACTTCAGCCAATCAGTCTTCAGTATCACAATTACAGCCTGGTCACCCTGACACCAGTTGGATGGTTGCAGTATGTGGTAATGTGAACAGCAATGATGATTCTGTCAGCTATTGTTTCTGGACGGCTAGTTTTTGTACCTCTTTGCTGCTGTGAAATTTATGCAAGCGCATGTGCTCATGAATTGGGTGCAAGCTGGTGTCTTTGTTTCTGGTTGTTTGAGAGAGAGAGGGAGAGTGTGTGTGTTCCCATAAAGCCTTAGTGTGTATGAATCTGCAGGTTTTTTTTTTTGAGACCTGAATAGCTGCTGCTGAGGACGTTTGGGTGGAGAGCAAGTGAGATTCTAGTCTCGCATTCTATTCATACCTATGTCCACTTGTGCATTTTAGGCAGAAGTCTTAACGAAAGTCTTAAGACAACATACTTAGAATATTTATTTTATTTAATTATTTGCAGAGATATACATTGAATGAACTACAAGTCTTATTTTTCATTTGAAAGTGTTTATTTTACACTCTGCAAAAAGGAGATTTCATTCTTCCAAATGCTGACTGTAGTCACTTTTTAATTATAATGTTAATTGTATAGCCCTGTTGTAGGTCAAAACCTACACATGACTGAAACATACAGCCCAGAAGATCCAAGTTTGGTTCCTACTCTGTGCTAAGAGCTGATCCCAAGCAGGTTATTCATAAAAATGACATCCTCCCCAAGTTGGGGAGTGTAAAATTATTCTGTTCTTTAAGGCTATCCTCTGATTCCTAATAAGACTTTTTTGCAGACATCAGGTAGAATCTAGATCATTTGGCTCAGCTGTGATGCACACCATGACCACTATCCTGCTGACACTGGTCACCTTGGCACATACGTGAATGTCAGGTCAGTGTGAGGTATCAGCATGTGCATTGTGCTAGTGAGATTGGCCAGAACATGAACCAGCATTTTAGAGGAGGGAAGCAAATTGGGGAAAGGAAGGAGAGTGGGTTTAATTAGAGGAGGGCTGACACAAGCATAATGGGCCAAATGGCCTCCTTCTGTGCTGTATGATTCTATTAAAAGAGATGTGGTAAAAGAAACCCAACCATCTTATTCACCAACCAGAGTCTTGCCCAGTCAATGAATTCAAATTGTGCCCAGTCTGGAAGTGGATATTTGTAATCAGCTGTAAATAGTAAGTAATTTTTTTTTTCTCTTTAATTCCAACTGCAACCTTATTCTCTAAAGGATGTGAGGAATGTTATTTGCTTGTTGTTAAACCTATAATCTCTTCTTTTGCACTGTTTCCAAAGAAAATATGAACAAGTGATTGTTTCTCAAATGCTGTAGTAAAGTTTTGTGTGAGGACAAAGGGGGTAAACTGCCACCCAAACCATATAGTGTTTTGTAAATGTCTTTGAAAATGAATTTTCAAAAGTTTGTTTTTTAGGATTTTTAAGGGAGAGAGAAGTAGATTTACTTTCAGTATTTCAATAGCCTTGAAGTATAGGGAAGGTTTTGCACTTTGTGAAAATGTTCGCTAACTTCCATTCTCTAGTGAGGATGGTGTTCCAAGCTCCTATCTTCTTTATTCATCAAAACTGCTGGACATTAATTCACTGGCGTGGAAGATTGCTGGGAAGGACCTGGTTGTTAACTTGTATATACAAATATTAGGAAAGACAAATGCTTCCAGTCTTTCTCTGAAACATCCACTTCCTGTTTACCTTGTACCCTTGTGGTTCAGATCTTTTGTGCCATTGTTTGGAATATGAACACCTTTCTGATCCCTAAATTTGAGTCTGTCCAATAAAGGCAGAAATGTAGTGGAAACCTGGTTTGACATTAATTAGCCAGTCTCTTTCAGAGCACTAAGGATGAGAGGATGCTGATTCTGGGGACTGGAATTGCTGGAGTGCTTTTACTCATCAATTCTGCAGCTGCTTCAAACACCTCCTGTCCATGTGGTTCAAAATCTTAGTGGTCTGGCTTTAATGCAGGTTCTGTGGGCATTCTGAGCTGCTGCCAGATGTGCTAACTCCTTGTCTGTTAGAGGAGGAGTCTGGCCTTGTGCTGCTCTCCTCAAACCAGCTAACCGAAGCAGTCTGATGCTAACCACTAGCTCAGGTTCTGATTTCCACATGAAGAGTTGAAAAAGACCTACACAGAGCCTACTGAGGGAGTCTCTAGATGCCACATTGCCTAGGACCTTTTCTGCTCCCTATGTTTAACGAACAGGAAGTCCACACTATATTTAAACAAATTTGGGTCCAGCCAAAGGGTGCAATTCAATCTGTCTATACTGCTGCTGCAGGTTATCGTGCTGATGATGATTTTATAATGCTTAACCTGTACATGCTCAACTCTGTTTGCAAAAGCAGCTGGAACATTTTGCTTAATTATGTTTGTTACTGACTGTAATAGTGATATTACCTCACTTTGTGTACTGTCCGGGGAATCCTACATGTTACGTGTTTTCATTGAAATACATACAATCTACCTGTATGATATATTATCCCTGCTTTCCAAAATATTAATTTTTGAAGAAGAGCTGCTCAGGCTCATGGGGTAAATGGTAAATTTCAGTGGTCCTGTGACTTGACTTCACTTGTTTTGAATTGCTCACATTTATCCTTGTGGTTGCTTATTGAGTCTACTCTGATATGAAGGAAGTGTTCACATTATGGCTGGACCGGGGTGAATGATATCTACAGCTCATTAGCACGTGTGGCAGTTTGTACTAGAGATGTACAGTTCAGCTGCTCTTTCTGTAATCTATAACCTGCAGCCAGCCAAAATATTTGATTTACCTAGTTCTGTTTTTATTCAACCTTCTGTTGCTTATCCCAGCTCTTCACTGGGGTTCAGATTTAAATCCAAGCTCTGAATGTGGGTATTCAAACTGATCCCAATAGATAGTGCACCTGCTGAAATGGCCATTCTAACCCCATGAACAAGAGCAGTCATTTAGTAAGAACTTGCACTTCTCATGTTCTGTATTGGTTGTATATTTATTTATGGATGTCATTTATGAATTAAAATCTATAAAGAACAAAACTGAAAAATAAATCTGACTTTTGTACTAGAACAGAAATTGCTGGGAAAACTCAGCAGGTCTGGGAGCATCTGTGAAGAAGGAGAGTTAACGTTTCAGGTCTAATGACCCTTCTTCAGATTGTTTGTACTTTGTATCACATTTCATCTATCTGATCAATTGGTTAACTGATCTGGTCTCCTGAAGATGCTTAAAATCCTCCTGACATTTCCAATTTGTGTCAGCTACATATCTTGATGTTGTGTTCCACACATCCAATTCAGGTAATAGAGCTATATAGAGAAGTCCAGCAGTCCCAACACAACACAGTAGGACATCGCACCACCATCCAAATGTTACCTTTTAACCAACTTTCTGTCAATTCATATCACACTTCCACTAACACCACTGGGTCTTAAATTTAGCAGCAAGCTTCCCATTGAAGCATCTCCCACAGCCTGTTAGCTGTAGCGCGGTTGATCTTGTTCTCTACAGGTTTATAGCTATTCCATGGAGTTGAACACAAAAATCAAGGTTGATACAACACTATGCAACACAGCACGAGTCTTACACAATCAAAAATGTTGGCTTTTGGTTGAGATGCTAAACCGAGGATCTAACTACCATCTCCGGTGGAGATATATGATCCCACAGCACTACTGAAAGAAGAACAGGACAGTTTTCCTCAGTGTGCAGGCCAACAGTTGTAAGAACGATGTCATCAAAACTGGTTACCCGAACTGTAGGAATGGTGGGAGCCAGGTGAATGCTGGGGAGTCATTGCATCAGATCAGGTCCCTGTGACAGTCCAGACACTGGGAACGTTCTCAGCAGCAGGAACAACAGTGACTCTGCTGGCTACCAAACTGAGACCAATGTCCAGTTTGAGTGACTAATGCCCCAAAGGAGGCATGTATATTCCCCCTGAGCCTCTGATATTTGTCAGTGGAGGTATCACTCTCTGCCACATGGAGGGAACCTCTCAGGTTGTCAGAGATTGATGCATTTTATGGGCTGCTAGCAACAAATTGATACCCTGGTGACTCCAACAATACCATTAGAAAAGTTCCCCTCCACTCTGGCCAATACTTCTTGTGCCATATGCAAATTTATAACTCATTTTCTGAGGGTCCTCAAACCAAAGGAGCTCTCATGAGCTCCTTGTGGCCTCAGTGACTGTGATGTAGTTGCTGACACTTCAGGGTGGAGAGATGATGGGTGATGGTGTTATCGTTAGCCTAGAAAAGTTATAGGCTGGGACTTATTTCACTGAAGCGTAGAAGGTTGGGGGGCGACCTTATAGAAATTTATAAGATGATGAGGGATATAGATCAGGTTAATGGTAGGTGTCTTTTCCTGAGGATGGGGGATTTCAAGACTAGGGGGCACATTTTTAAGGTGACAGGAGAGAAATTTAAAGACACGAAGGACAATTTTATTTTACACAGAGGGTGGTTCGCGTGGGACTAGGTTAGTTTGGGATTATGTTCAGCATGGACTAGTAGAACCGAAGACTGTTTCTGACTCTATTAATCTAAAAATACGGATAATGTTCTGGGGATTGGAATTTGAATCCTGCTTTAGCAGATGGTGGAATTTGCATTAAATAAAAATCTGGAATTAGTAGTCTAATGATGACCATGATATTATCGTTGATTGTTGAAAGTACTTATTTGGTTTACTGATGTCCTTTAGGGAAGTGGGGGGAGAAAAGCCCTCGAACTGGAAAACTGACTTGCTTTAATCTGCCACCAATTCTCCCATCCCACTGGCTTCCTCATACACTCCCACTATCCTTGCATTATGATGGGGATATCTTATGAAGCCAGTCCGTAACCATTGCTATTTTTGCAATCTTGCTGTGTGAAAAATAGCTGCCATTTCCTGCATTGCTACAGTTCAAACAGTACGTTATCAGTTATGAAGTACTTTGTAATATCCTGAGGCCATGGCTGATCTTTTTTGGTGCTTAATACATAACAATAAACTGTGGAGAGATCTTTAATTTGAAAGGGGAAAATAGGCTGACAAAGCAAGAGAATATAGCAGCATTGGAAAGTTGGAAATGTCACGCCCTAATTTAGAAAAAAAACTGATAAT